>NC_073696.1:21580529-21950529 GCF_029784165.1 Wyeomyia smithii | reverse complement strand
ACCGGTTTGATTTGCAAATGAGCCGATCTTGTGTTAATTGGTTCAAATATACACCACGATTATTCGGTATTTGTTCAGAGATCTGTGGTCGGATTTTTACCTTAAACCATTTCATGCTCAATATACTTGGTTGACAATAAACAACTTTCGTAGGTTGGCCCACCGTCCTTCGACTGTTGTAAATCACTTAAGCCGATATTATAATGTGTGGTGCTTATGGATAACAAATTATTTAGTCGGAACGAGGCGGGCAATGCAACTTTCGCTCTTTATGGTTACAGTGTTTCCCGTTGGCGTTCGGCCCACATTCCACTTAGGAGAAGGAAATAATTCAGCAATAAAAGATTACCACTTAGAAAACAACGCGGTCATGCCACGCGCTGGACTGGTTCACGCGTTCAAGTATCTCCAGGGGGGCTCAACTTTCCGGCCAGTGTTTCGCTTCCTTTCACCGGAGAATACCGTCGGATCGGTCGGTGATTCACATTAGCAGCCTAATATGTAGGAACAACCCAAAATGTGGAAAAGATGACTTTAGATGAAGGTCATTACATAAAACATTAATCTCAACAATCGCATCAGTTGTACTGAAAACACGGACAATTAGCGTTATTGTGCGACATTTTGTTGCGTCTTGTAAAACGGAAACAACCCAAACCTTCGTCGAATCATCATCTTTTCAGGTCACGAACCTCCTTCACTATGCCCTTGGCAATGTTTTTGTTTGTAAACCTTGCATCAGCAGGCGACAAATAAAACAGTAAGTATTTTGCAAAACCACACCAGCGTATTGACGTCATTTTAACGCGTACGGATGCGATTTACGTACCACCAGAATGGCGTTGTTCGAGTGTCCGAATAATTGTTGCTTGTGAAACAAGCGTCGAACAAAAGTTAAAGCCAAACAAACGTGTTTTCGAGAGTTTTTTTCAGGCAAATATTCCTGGAATTAGAAGGCTCGAAACGAGCTTTTAAACGAGATTGTGTAGTCAGTCTGAAACTGAGCTGCATTCAATTCACCTAAACAAACGCAGCTATCAAACCGATACCCGAAAGAACCTAATCGAATATCAGCGTATGGAAAATAAATTAAACGCGAATTTGAACATTTCTCCAACCCCAATCTTCGTTCTTTGAGTGAAACAAAACTAATTAAACTTCAAGTTGGAAGTGCGAAAAATTAAACCCAAACAATAGTTATATTGTTTGCTTTACTCTAACGTCCTTTCCTCGATTAAAATCGAAGCTTCGGCGTCGATTTGTCTTTGCACCAATCGCGCTCCGATAGATCCTTCGAGTGGCTTCTTCTGTTTTCTTGTTGCACATCCGTTGCACGACTGCAACGCCACACTGAGCTGCCATCCAACCCTTCTCCGTTCAGTAAAGTGACGAACAGTTGAGAGGCTTCTTGAAATTAATTGGAAAATAGCGGAAAATGGGTTGTGCAACACAAGGAAAAACGCGCCGCTGTTGTCGTAAATTGAGAAACGAACGACAGAGGGGCCAAACAGGTCGAAACAGGAAACAGAGTCGAAAATTTATTTCCCACTTAATTTTCTCCTTCCGCTTCTCAACGGATGCTCAACGTCGTCGCGTCGCCGGACTCCTGCTGTACAAATAGTCGTACAACGGTGCCGGCTTTTGGGGCCCTAGAGAAGCTAGTTCAGCCCAAAACGGAAGGTGATTTTCTTGTTGAAGCACAGCAGTTGCAACCTGAAGTGGAAGTAAGAGAGTAGGGAAGTTTTCCGGAGACTGGTTGTGCAGGCTGTGTTGTACAACATTGTCGGTTTAGATTGAACTATTCTCGCTTCGCGCTTGTGCTTTTTCCCTACCTGATTCAATCGCAATTATTTCTCAAGTGACAGTTGAACATTGCTTAGCAATTACAATTACAGCTAATTGAAGCATTTTTCAGCTGGGTTGGCGAATTCGCCGCTTGTCGTACAGCTTAATTACACGTTTCGTGGTTTCTGGTATACCATGTTTTTTGGAAAACAATATTTTATTGGCAGATTTTTTACACGAGGAACGAAAGAATATATTACTATTTTGACACAGTAGAATATGCAATCATTCACACAATATTTATTTGACACGGCACAACACAAATTGATGTTTTACGGAGCCAATTATAATCAAAATAAGGTTGATTATTATATAATAAAAATTAAAACAGTAAAAATATTAATACAAAACGAAGAAAGCATGAGATGAAAACAGTAAAATATTGGAATAAATTAAAAACTTTTTATATGAATAAAAAAAAAAATAGTTGTTTTAATTGATAGAAAAGAAGGAGAATAAATATGGATTAAGATTAGAATCCGGTGAGAGTATTGAAATAGAATGAAGCTAGAAACATAGAGAGACAATAGATGTAATTGTGAGTTAAATAAACATACGTCGACAATGTAAATAACAGAAGGGTTGTATGCAAAGCCACGACCGCTGGGTTGATATTAAACTAACATAAGGTTATTAGTTACATTTCTTGTACTGTTGCATTCGAGAGTTACCAACAACAATAACTTATATCCAACACTAATAAACTCTCTGAAAATACTGTGATGACACTGAATAGATTTAAATGGCATCTTGGGACGATTTACGGTCGTTTTGAAATTGAAAAGGTTGACTTCCAATTCCTGGAAGCGAGAAAAAGATGACCAAATACCAGCTTATATGAGTATTGTCGGAACCGGGATGATATACATAGACCGTCAATCGACTCCTGTTGCCAGTTTGATTTTTTCCAGGACCAACACATAATTTCCAGAGAATTATTTCATTAGTGTTGGATAAAAGTTATTGTTGTTGGTTACTCTCGAATGCAACAATGCAAGAAATGTAACAAATAGGCTTATGTTGTTCTATGTCAACCTTGCGGTCGTGGCCTTGCATACAACCCTTTTGTTATTAACAAACTCTTATTATTAATTTTAATTATTTAAATTTTTTAATATTGGTATTAGATATCTGCATTAATATAATAATATTCGCGTCTATCATTCAACGAATTTGTGATCACTTCCGAATGTAACAATGCAAGTCTTGTAATGGATAACCTTTTGTAGTTCTACGCCAAAATGCGGTCGTGGTTTTACACACAACCCCTTTTGTTATTTCTTTTCCTATAGGATAAAAGCAGATAGCAGAAATGGCAGCGCGCTCTCAGTTACGCAACAGTTTGTTTAAGCTGTCGCGTGTTGAATATTGCAGCTATGTGGCTGGACGATAAGCAAAATCTGTTCGTGCTGATGAGGATAATGTTTGAATGCATGCTGTAAAGTCGAATTTACAACCGTCCTTGTTAAGACATTCCAACATTTTGAATGAAGTTTATTGAATTTTTTTCATTTTTTTTTGCAAATGAGAAATTGAAGTGCTACCGAATTTCAATTTTTACATAAAAATACAACATCTTTGAACAGGAATGGAGCAAACACCATGCGACGCAAACAGTTAGAGTGCACGCAGGTCAAAATAAAATTTCAGTTGAGTTCTATCGCAATACGAGAAAATATTTAATTTTCAATTATTGATTATTGATTATTGTTGTTTAATTTAAAACGGATATGATGGTGATCGCATTTCATATGAGACACGTACGAATGGAAGTGTACCGCTGAAACCCTAGGGCTGTATACCTTGTAGTATTATAGGACTATTTTCTATTGCGTTGACAAGAATAATGGCCGCGTTTTTATCCTCGAACCGGTTGTTGTGATATAGTATGGTGTTGATTGTAACTGAAGGTGGTATCCCGAAGGACTAACGATATTTATAACAAATAATCGCGTGTAAACGTATCACATCAATGATACATTATACCGTTTTTGTAACTTCTCCTATTCACAATTCAAATAGTATTTTTACTCCGTTTCTTGAATATAAACTACCCAATCAAACATACAGAACAATTGTATTTTTTTAAGAATACGAACCACGCACACGTGTGCCTTGCCCCAACAGCATCTCTAATTTTGAAAAAAAAAAAAAATTCAAGACGCCCAGATGCTGCAACATGATTTGGAAGCCTTCGATAATTGGTGCCGAATTAACAGGATGTCACTAAATGTGTCTAAGTGCTCAGCTATCTCCTTCGGTCGGAAACATGCCATGTATCTTCACGAGTACAGCTTACAAGGTTATGTTTTGAGCCGCGATACGGTAGTTAAGGATCTGGGTGTTATGCTGGATTCGAAATTAAGCTTCAAGGATCATGCAGTTACATAGTCTCAAAGGCTTCATCGCAATTGGGATTTCTGTTTCGCTTCGCTAAAAACTTCAAAAATGTGCACTGCCTAAAAGCGCTCTATTGCCTTTTGCTTCATCCTATATTGAAATACTTCGCTATTGTATGGAGTCCTTTCTACCAAGACACAATTGCGAGGATTGAAGCCGTACAACGCAAGTTTGTTCGCTTTGGCTTGAGACAGTTTCCTTGGTGTGATTCGGGTAACCTACCAAGTTATGAAAGCCGTTGTAAGCTCATCGACTTAGAGCTACTGGAAGCAAGGCGGATTTTGGCCAAGGCGTGTTTCGTTGGAGTCCTTCTTCAGGGAATCATCGATTGTCCTTTACTACTCGGCCTTCTTGATATGAACGCTAGATGACGCAATCTCCGTTCACACACGTTTTTAACTACCCGACCTACAAGAAATAACTATGCTCTACATGAACCAGTGCTCAGCATAAGTCGTGTTTTCAACAGCTGCTACCGAGTATTTGATTTCAACGCGTCCCGTGATAAAAACAGACGATGCTTGAGAAACTTTCTGTGTTAGTTTAATTGTTAATTAAGTAATTGTCATTAGGGTAAGAATTTTTATCTGTTGACAAATAGATATATATGTATATGTTATTTAAACCAAATAATAGAATCTATAACTTGTATTCCTTTTAAGTTAAACCTACAAATTTGTGAGCGGCCCCAACAGCCTCTCTATGGTATGTTGGTACAATTCAGATCCACTTCGTGTAGTATAGTATTTTGCAGTTCACTGAATTATACAACTTAATGGGCGTGGTCCCGAAAACATACTGTTTCGGGGTCACGCTCAGTCTGTTGATTTAAATCAACAGACTTTGCGTGGCCCCGAAACAGTATGTATCAAATCAGCGGTATCAAATCAGAAAACTGAACATGTTGTACTCTAGTGAAATAAATCACACACTCGCGCGTGACTTCTACAGCATTACTAATTTCTTTACTTTTACTTTTACGGCGACAGACCGATTATCGATCCAATGCCGAATCCAGAATACGTCGCCATGTCATTCAGTCTTGGGCTGCTATCCTCCAATCTCCCCTAACACCTATTTCGCAGGCATCTTCGTCGACAGCAAACATCCAACGAGTGCGTGGCCTACCTCGAATTCGACAGCCTCTAGCGGGATTTCTGCTAAATATAGTCTTCGCTGGTCATTCTTCTGGCATTCTAGCTACATGCCCAGCCCACAGCAACCTGCCACGTTTTATCCGCTTAACTATATCCACCGATTTGTACACCTGGTACACTACATGGTTCATGCGTCTGCGCCAAATACCATTTTCTAGTTTGTCGCCAAGGATTGGAGGAGAGGAGAGCTCGTCGATCGGCCTCTTTCAACGTCCATGCTTCATGGCCGTAGAGGGCCACGGGAAGAATTAGTGTTATGTAGAGTGCATGTTTAGTACGCGTTTGCAGACTACGGGACCTCAGCTGGTTGCGCTATCCGTAGTAGGCCCTGTTTGCAGCTGCTATCCGCCTTTTTATCTCACGGCTAACCTTGTTGTCTCATGTCACTAATGTACCCAGGTAAATAAATTCGTCGATTACTTCAAAAGTTTCCCCATCTATATAACACCACCTCAGCACCAACATCCGTCGGACTACCACGCGCTCCACCAGCCACCATGTGTTTCGTTTTGGCAGAGTTAATAATGAGCCCAACTCTCGCAGTTTACTGTATCTTTACTGTATCGTACGCTGCCTTGAAGTCAATGAACAGACAGTGCGTCTGCAGATTGAGTTCTCGAAATTTATCGAGGATCTGACGCAGGGTGAACGTTTGGTCCGTAGTGGAACGTCCCCCTCGAAAACTACATTGATAATCGCGGCAACGGCCTCAGTCTATGGAACAGAATACGGGAGAGAATTTTGGAAACGGTGTTTAGAAGGGTTATTCCCCGATAAATACTACAGTCCAGGCGGTGTTTTTTCTTGTAGATTGGTTTAAACCAGTAAAAAACAATATCGCACGCTTAGCCTTGAGGCTAATAGCGGTCTCGATCAACTAGATGAGTTGAGAGAATTCGTTATCGATATTGTTTTTGGCACATTTTGCATGTGTAGGATACCGACATCGCTAGGTAGACCGACATCGCTAACCACAGAGTCACGGAGACCACCGGTACCAAATATAAATAAGCTTAGTGTGCAACTCCACTCAGCCTGCTGAACAGAGAATAAACCGAAAACAGCTCAAAAAAATCGGGTATAAATATTATGTAGGATCACATCACTTATCAAAGAGAACCCCGATCAAACTTACTCTACCCAGTTAACGAAAACCTTCCTCCTGTGACTTTACTGGAGATGCAGAGGTTAATACTAGAGGTGGGCAATCTACTCGTGAATTGCTCTAAAAAGCTGGCCCTTCAAAGTGAGTGAGTGATCTACCGTTCTTTGTTGGAAAGCGGTAACTCACCCTTTAATTCAGGCAAAAAACTGATAGTTGATTTTGTTGATCAGATACCACAAGCGAGAGCCATGTGATAACTTTACACCACGCTTACCGAGCGCAAAGTCGCGCGCGGAATTGTAATGTAACTCCCAGCAACCAGCTACCACCGGCTGTCTGCTCTGCTATACATAACCCATCCACTAATCGTGAGAGCAAGCAAAAATTATCTTGTCACAGTTCACCCACAGACGCAGGGAACACGAATTGATTGCAAAAGTGGAACGAAAAAGAGCGAAAGAATTGATTCACTGATCTTCGGAATGTATGTAGATATCCACAAGTGAAATGATTGGTTTGAGCAGAAGCAAGTATAATATTCTGTCTCCCTTAAGGAAAACAAGCACTAAGAGACCAGTCAGAGGTCATAATCTGCGTTTCAACAAGCATTAAAAATTTGTATTAGTGTGGTGTGTGTAGTTTGCATAATGAAATTTCAGTTATCTACATTTGGGCGGATGTGTAGACGATTTTCCAATCCATTACTGCGAGAGCAAAAAAAATCCACTTAAACCCAACTGAGATATATATATATATATATATATATATATATATATATATAAATATATAAATATATATATATATATATATATATATATATATATATATATATATATATATATATATATATATATATATATATATATATATATATATATATATATATATATATATATATATATATATATATATATATATATATATATATATTCAAAATATTTTGCTCCTGTTCCGTTTTTGAAGTTTCATTTTTCACCCCTATGTATAGGAACTTCCTAAAAGACGTAGTTATACGTTGAAGCAAAACTCCCAAATTGGAATAAGTTGGCGTAAGTATGGCGTATATTATGACATCACTCGTGATTGCGTTATTCCATAAGATTACTATGGTATTGTAATACGTGCGGTAGACAAGGTCAAGGCTTCGTTGTCAAGGCGGTTTTAAAGTAAACAAAACATGTTCTACAGAGGGTAAGGAATGAGGAATAAAGAAGTAAGGAATAAAAAACAAAACAATAAAGAAGAACGAAAAAAAGGAAGTAACGATGAAAAACTAAGGAATAAGGAATAAGTAAGAAAATAAAAAGAAATTAAAGAATGTGAGAACAAGTAATAAGGATGTAAGGGATAAGGGATAAGGAAGTATGGAATAAGGATAAAGAAATGAGAAATAAGAAGCAAGGAATACAAAATAAGGTGTACTGAATGAGGGATAAAGAATAATGCATCATGACTGACTTAGATATGCTGTTTGCGTTAATAAAATTGCAACGCTTAATCCACATTTGTTCCATACAATAAAAGTTGTCTGTGAAATCTATCAAGACTCAGAGACATGTAAATCGTATGACAGGCTGCAATGTGAAACAATTTTATTGCATTTGTTCTCACTCCTCGAAAACAAGTGGTTTTCCAGGTACGACCATTAGCGTAGGTGCGGCCTAGCTCGGGAAATTCTCTGTATCTACAGAATGCAATACGTAGTTTTTTGCACTCCGTGGCATCGCGTTACGTTATAAACTTCAGGGGCTCTACTTCTAAAAGCCAATGCCGTTTTTTTTGCTTTCACGCTTCAACTGCGAAGGAGTGCTTTTCTGCGCAAAGTGGAAACCATCGCGCCCGGCAAGTGGAAAATTTACTTCTTCATCTTTCTTTTCGTGTGGACTTCTTTCTCCCGGGTGGGTTTCGGAAAGGAATGAAGCCAGCGAAAGACTTTATCTGCAAGATATTGCACCCACCACCACCGAATGGGAAAAAGAGCGTTTCAAGGTTCGCTTACCGGTGTTGCTTTCTTTTTTTTTCACACAGGATTCTTCGAACGCAACGACACCCAGTCGGTTTAGTTTCCGTAACAACCGAACGAGTGAGAATTTAAAGAATATGCATACTTTTCATTTGCTTGTCTGGCTGTCTACCTACTGCTGATCTGCGGGAGAGTGATGAGACTGATAGTCGTGGATTTGCAACCGTTGCTACTCGCTTTTATTGGCGGAAGTTGTGGGTGGACAAATTGTGTCCATGACAACGAATCGAAGGCGGTAGAGTGGGATTGGAATTTTCACGCTTATGCTGGACTGTGCTAAAGTTGTAGAGAAACTTGCGCACGTGCTGGCACGTCTCGGAGGAGCTCGAAAACGGGATCAAATTGGCGAGAATTAGTTAATTTTGAATATCCACCCTGCTGATTAAATGTAAAAATCTACGGCTTTGGCAATGGAGAAGGAAGCGCCAGATAAGTTGTTAGCTTAACCCTCTAGTACCCAGTGCCGCCTTTAGACGGTTGTCAGTTGAACCTCTAAATAGCTTCAATCAATACTTAAAATAAAAAAATTTTTATAAATATTCATAGTAATTTTTTCGAAGTCCGTCTAAAAATTAGCTTGGGCATTAGAGGGTTGAGGTGGAACGGTTAACGTGTGAAAAGCGCTTTAGGTATCTTTTTGATTATTATGCTGATAGTTTTTTTTATTTGGATGAACTAAAAACAAAAAGTAAGAACTGCTGGTGTGGGGCATTCTTCATTTGTACTGATCGGTATGCCTGGCATGACAATCACTATACCAGGCACTGAGCCAATATAATAGAGTCAGCCTTTAAGCTTTGCAGAACATAGTTTGGTAGGCTCTAATCCGCATGCACTAAGGAAAGGAGTGGAATATTTTGGGTCTCGATATTCGTACCAACACTTGAAGACCAGCGAGAAATCCCAACTAGCGCCATTAGGTGAACCAGCAAGCATCCAACATTTGGATTGACAGCAAAAGCAAACTCAATGAAAATTGCATGCGGTCTAGCCAGTTTTCGTTGTTCGATTGGCAAAAATGGGGATGGACGGCTTTTGTGGCCACACATGCATCACACAGTTGCAAGTTGCGGTGTTGCTGCATGTTCCCCAGAGTGAAACATAATTGAACGGGATGACAGGCGCATTTGCGGAACATGATGCTGATGATAAATTTAACTATCTCACTGGTTGCGAATCATGTCGAATTATTTTGACGGAGTATGTGAACTGGAGCTGCACTCTCTACAGATGCTTTCGTGTATCGTTTGATTGAAATAAACTGGATTAATCAAAACTAAAACACACTATTTTCACAGAGTTTTTTTTTATCATTCATCGATATTTGATATTTTGATTTCATATTTCTAAAGTAACACTGTTTGCACTGGTGTGAAATTGAGTTCTAGTGAATTTTAGATTTTCTAACTGGAGAAGGCTGTTGATGTAATCGTCGTGTTGGGTGGTTCCGTGGTAATCGGATTTTCTACATCGTTTCCATCACCATTGATGTTGACCACTCCAGCCACTATCACCCACAGCGTGTTGATTGTTTCAGCGTTGATGTTGATGTCGGCCATCGGATTTTCAATCAAATCCGAGGGTATATCCGTAAGCTGCCTTAAGCCTTCCGTGACGCGAATTGGCCCAGCTTGGCAGCAAGTGACAAAGAGGCACAATCCAGCGTAGAAAATGAACAGCTTCATTGTCGGTTTTAAATGCACAACTTATTAGTTTACGTGACAACAGCAACTGGGAAATGTATTCAATTAGCTGTTCCTTTTAAAGTGCTGGGACTGCGAATGGGTTATTTCTCCACACCCCTTAGTGGTGATAATGTAATCACAGAAATAAAGTTAATCCATCATTTTCAATGTTAGGGCCAGTATACCTCATCCGTTTTAAAATAATCTCTAGTTGAATATGGTTCTAATATTTGTTTGAGGATTCGATCGATTCCTCATTCCGCTTCATACATACATATTAGCTCACAAGATTAGCCTTGTGCAGCTTTTCGATATTAAACTCATAGGGTACCACACCTATTCCGGTTTGCACGTTATTGAGCCAAAAAAAAAAAAATTAATGAACAGTAAATCAGCTAAGCGATGAATGTTATCTTGATGGCCTTTGACGGATTTGTTCTATTTCAAAATGTTTCTAACCTTACGCGGGATCCCAAAATATTTTGCCCATTGGCTGTTGTAATGCATCACTACCACTAATTGCCTGCTTTAGTGTTCTTACAAAGCTGTAAGTTTATAGAAACCTTTCATTCGTTATTGTTAATAAAATCATTTTTAGTGCAGGCTTTTGTTTTTTTGTGAATTTACAAGCAACTTAATGAAAAGTGCTGAATTTAAGTAGATAACCAATCGAAATCGAAAGGTTAAAATAAAAAGGTGACAGGCAAAAAAGGCGAAGAGTCAAAAAAAAAACGGTACACTAAGAAAGTATAATATTTCAACATAAAATATAAATACCATCAATAATCAAAACTCAAAAGTAGAAGTAAATATCAACAGTAAAAAGAGAAGATGTGAAACTACGTACGCTTCCTTCGTTCGAACGTATTAGAAAGTTGTACCTGCCGGGGTTAAAAAATGAATAAAAATATTTAAAAGGTACCTTTCATAAATTTCTGGTAAGTATGGCGTGTGTACTAGAGCGAGAAAAACAATAGCAAAAAAACAAGTCGTTCCAAAGTCAAATCGGTTGTATACTTTAGTGTCGGCTGTGCTTAGGAAGTAAGGTGATGGGTTGCTCGGTATGATTTAGACAATCCATGTTATTTACTAATTTTTGCAATAGTGTTGTTGGTTGTTGTTTGTTACAACAACTCAACCGTAAAAAAAATTCTGATCGATAGATGCCAAAACCTCGATAATCTGATAAAATAGTAGGAGGGTGGTATCCAAGACACGATCGCATAGTTGACGTAGGACTACAATAGTATTATATTTCTTTTTGAAGCTCTGTTTGATTTGAGCTCGTTTTGCCAAAAACGAGCGGTTACGTTTAATCACATTTCGAAGTTTTCTTGATTTATTTTAACCAATTTAAGCTCAAAATCCTCCAAAAGAAAGGTATTTTGGTTCTTTTTGTTGCCGAAGCGGATAACCAAAATCGGTGAAACGGTTTCGGAGATATCATTGGAATATGTTCCGGCAATATAATGATCATGATCAAAGCAGTACTATGTTTCTAATCACTAGGGTGGTAATATCAAGTATCTAGGTCGTCAGCCTAAATTCATCAATCGACACCTCAAACGACTTGGACTAAAACAAGTTCATTGACGGCCATTTCTACTGTTAAGGTCGTCTTTGGCCACTTAAAAAGTATAAAAGACATGAAAAGAGAACCGTTCATTTTTGGCATGGTTCGATTTTGGCACCAGAAAAAATTCTGGCGTGTAGCCAAAATCGAACAGGGTCTGTATTTTGATTATTTATTTGCAACACTCTGGTTTAGAAGAAAACATATTCTTTTAACATTGATGAATACCTTTCATTCTCATACAGTCAATTTTCTTTAATACGCGAAAAGGCAACCTTCTATAAAATAATAAATTGAGTACGATTTAGTAGAAATTAAAGTTCTTTGTATATCTATTTGTCTTGTGAAAGATGGCTCACTCACCGATCACAAAGCGGCAAAGATGTCACATAATTTTTTTTTCCTGCAGTTACAAGCTCGTGGAAAAAACATCGATAACGAATTACAGTTTTTAGTAGAAAATGTATAGTCACAGAAAATTTAAAATTGACATAGAATTTTATGAACATGTTAACATTCATTTCAGGTCAACTCAAACATTTTATCAGTTCACAAAATCAATCAGAAAAAAATTTAATCAGTTTCAAAATACCAAAGAACAACGAAGATACCATATTTGAAAGTCATAATATGTCTGTTATCTTCATAAATAAACTGGGCTAGAGTGATGCACAACATTAGCCTCAGCAATTAATGTTTGCATAATATTGTTCAATTACAAGTGAGGCTATGGAAAGTAATATTTTCTTGTAGATGCTAATGCAAAAAAAAAGTAATTGAAAAATACAAATACAAATGTCGGAACTCTAATATCAAGATGAAATGAATTTGGTTTTCCTCTATACCACCACCGCTGGATGCAACTAGGATTGTCATATTGAACTAAATTCATTTAGCTAGTAAAATATAATCATCAGTACAGCTCGTTCAACTACCTGTTCAAAGATCTGTATGGAGCATTTTGGTTTTCTATTGTCTTTTAAATACAACCCTATATTTAGTTTTTTTGAAATCTGAGAAAAACAGAGTGTAGAATACATAAATAAACAACGCATTTTGTCTGTACAATGCACCAAATTCATATACCCTGCTATCTACCTCTACCGACACGTACAGAATTTTGTTGTCCCCAGTGGCGCAGCGTATTTTGCGGCACCCGAATAATCATATTAAATTCCGATATTTGCTACTATACGAAACAAGAAGAAGAAGAAGACCATTCAAACGGCAATTCGATTGCGTTCCAGGTCGCGTTAACCCTACACCCCGCACTGTGTGTCGACAGCGGCAATGTAGTTTTCACTTGGCTTGACTGCACACCAATGAATATCGAGTCCTTCTGCACTGATAGACGACGAGTGACCAGCGCTCTATTCGTGCTCGGTGCAGTAGTATTGCCTGTGCCAGCATGTTTTCATTCAAGACATCAGTCTTAATAACATTCTAAACAGCAGATTGTTAAACTGTCTGATGGAGGAGGTTGTTATGGACTTTCCGAAAAAGATTCACCTTCAAGACATCAAAACAGTCTAGGCTCATGGAAGCATACATTAGTTGACCAATTGGGACGGGGAGATTCTGTCAAATTTTTTTTGCCATTGCTATACAGGATATCACAGCAGGCAGTTGGTGTCTACTAATGAAGTCTTTGCCAGGCGTGCTCGCATATGATTGGTACATTGTTCGTGAAAATTCGACCCTGAAACTTTTATGAAATTTTCACTGTTTAACAATGAAATGATAATTATAACTGAAGAATCACAAAATTGTCCATCATTTCACCAATCCAATGACATATTGATTATCGTGATCCATCAAGTGGTTACATCAGTATTAACGTTTGAAATCTTTCATTCCAACGTTACACCTTGGTTTTAGTGTCCACAGAATGTATCTCTATATAGTGCGGTTAGACGTTGTCCTACGTCCAAATGACTGAAATATAAGCACTCAAACCCTGACCACTTTTTCCATGATTGAATTTCTTGCTTTTCGAATTCAGGCAAATAACTTCCAGAAAGATGTAGTCCTACGTAAAAACTGAAACAGCTATTGTGGGAGTGGGAGGTTATGTACACAGTTCCGAGAGCAACCACATTTTTTGTAGCGACAGCTTCAAGCTAAATTTAGGAAATTTATTTTAATGAATTGTTTATAGTTAGTGTTAATTTCACTTACAATTTTAGTGTAAGAATTTATGCCGTAAATTAGAATTTATGTTTACCTGTTAATAACTTGAATAATAGTTCCAATTTAAGTGATTATTAGGTTCAGTTTATCAAATTTAGCAGTAAATTTAGTCCAGCTCTTTGACGTTTTAGAACCACTTACATTTTCTTGTTATTACTAACAGGTAGCCACTGACGTCTGCTGCCGGCTGGAGTTTATTGCTTCCCAGTAAAAAGCGGTTGGGAGGGAGTTACCCAGGTGGTTTTGTGGATGTCCTTACGGGGAAAGAAGGTACTTCGGACTGCCAGTCCTCGGGAAGCTGCGAAGTTGACGCATCTCTGGCCGTTGTCGTTCGTCACGGTGTGCAGGCTATGTTGGCCGATCACCGGCTTGTACATTTCTTCCCTACCGATCTGCGCGTTCATGTCCCCGATGACGATCTTGATGTTCTCCAGCTGTGCGTAGAACTCTTCTTTCTCTACATCGGGTCTTCCTTCGTGAGGGCAGTGCACATTGAGGATAGTGTAGTTGTAGAATCGGCCTTTTATTCTCAACAAACACAACCTCTCGCTGATCGCCTGCCACTTGATCACACGACTCTGCATCCTGCCCAGCACTATAAAGCCGGTACCCAGCTCATTGGTTGTGCCGCCGCTCTGGTAGTACTGTGCCCTGCGGCCACAAATCCTCCGTACCTTCTCTCCTTTCCGGCAAAGCTCCTGGAGCGCAACGATGTCGAAGTGGCGGGGTTCTAGCTGATCCAGCAGAATCCGGTCGCCAACCGGGGCGTTCAGCGATCTACAGTTCCATGTACCGAGCTTCCAATCGTCGTCCTTATTTCGTCGCCTAGGTCGTTGCCAATTGTTCCGGTCCGTATTCAATTCTTGATTGTTCGTAGTATTTTAATGTTTCGGCATGCTGCCTTACTAGGGCTGCGGATGCCTAGTCTCGCGACGGGGCTGCCGTCTTGGATGTAGCTGGCGAGACGCCGCATTTCATAATTCAGCCGTCCGCTCCGGATCAGACGCTGTTTGAGCTGCCCCTAACATGGGGAACAGACGCTCGGACAAGATGCCCTCCTAGAGAGCGGAGGAATACGCGCAACAGCTTGAAGCGGTGCTACCCACAGCGGAGGGGCTGGGCGCATTGCCTCTCGAAGACGGCTGGTGCAACATCCGTACAGCTATCGTGAAGACCGCATCGGCGACACTAGGAGTGGAAGCACCGAGTGGCAGAAACGACTGGTATGACGGGGAGTGGGAGGCAGCGGTGAACGAGAAGAACCGGACCTGGGCGATATACCTGGGCAGGTCAACGAGAGAGAACAAGGCCAATTACAAACGGGCACGGAACGACATGACCACGATTCTCAGACGAAAGAAGCGTCAGCAAGAGGATCGTGAGCATGAGGAGCTGGAGCAGCTATACCGTGCCAGTGAAACGCGGAAATTCTATCAGAAGGTAAACCAGTCCCGCAGAGGCTATGTGCCGCAAGCCGACATGTGCAACGACGCGGATGGGAACCTTCTCACGGATGCCAGCGAGGTGGTCGACAGGTGGAAGGAGTACTTCGATGGACACCTGAATGGCGAAACAGTAAACAGAAGCGGAGCAGGAACTGACCTAGGAGCACCAGCAGCGGATGACCGAGTACCAGCTCCCGATATTCACGAAGTTTTTTGTGAGATCGGGAAGCTGAAAAACAATAAAGCCGCTGGCAAAGACGGACTGCCGAGCGAGCTCTTGAAACATGGAAGAGAGGCGCTGGCTAGAGCGCTGCACTGGGTCATTTCCAGGATTTGGGAGGAGGAAAAACTGCCAGACGAGTGGATGGAGGGAGTTAACTGTCCCATCTACAAGAAGGGCGACAAGCTGGAGTGCCGCAACTACCGCGGCATCTCGCTTATCAATGCCGCCTACAAAATACTCTCACAGATCCTGTTCCGTCGTCTATCACCTTTAACCAGGAGGTTCGTGGGTCAGTACCAAGCGGGTTTCATGGGAGCCCGTGCCACCACGGACCAGATCTTCTCAATCCAACAGATCTTACAGAAATGTTGAGAGTACAACGTTCATCAACTCACGGCGGCCTATGATACAGTCGATCGAGAACAGCTATGGCAGATCATGCACGAAAACGGATTTCCGGATAAACTGACTCGATTGATCAGAGCTACCATGGCGCAAGTGATGTGCTACGTGCGTGTTTCGGGGATACTCTCGAGTCCCTTTGAATCGCGCAGAGGG
Organism: Wyeomyia smithii; assembly: GCF_029784165.1. NCBI lineage: Eukaryota > Metazoa > Arthropoda > Insecta > Diptera > Culicidae > Wyeomyia > Wyeomyia smithii. The sequence goes on along the minus strand of NC_073696.1, from coordinate 21,934,325 downwards.
TTGAGGTGATGGACTTTCCTGTTTGCTGTTTAACATCGCCCTTGAGGGTGTGATCCGGAGGGCGGGCATCGACACGAGGTGCACAATTTTCACAAGGTCTGTTCAGCTTCTGGGCTTCGCGGATGACTTAGACATCATATCACGTAACTTTGCGACGGCGGAGGAAACTTACGCCCGACTGAAAGCCGAAGCTGGACGGATCGGACTGCGGTTAAATGCGTCGAAAACAAAATACATGCGAGCGAGAGGCTCCAAGGAGAACAACTTCAGCCTCCCAACTCGAGTCTCTGTAGACGGTGATGAGCTTGAGGTGGTCGATGAGTTCGTGTATTTGGGGTCACTGGTGACCGCCGACAATAACACCAGCAAAGAGATCCAGAGGCGCATCCAGGCAGGAAATAGTGTCTACTTTTCACTCCGGATGACACTTCGATCGAATCGAGTGCGACGACGCACGAAGTTGACGCTGTACAAAACCCTGATAAGACCGGTAGTCCTCTACGGGATCGAGACAACAACGCTTCTCGCGGAGGACCTTAACGCTCTTGGAGTTTTTGAACGAAAGGTGCTACGGACTATCTACGGTGGAGTACAGACGGACGACGGAGAATGGCGACGGCGCATGAACCACGAACTGCACGCGCTGCTTGGAGAGAATCCCATTGCACACCTGGCGAAAGTTAATAGGTTGCGGTGGGCCGGTCATGTCGTAAGGATGCCGGACGGCAACCCTGTGGAATCACTTCTCTTCAGCAACCCTGCCGGCACCAGAAATAGAGGGGCGCAGCGTGCACGATGGCTCGACCAGATCGAAGGAGACTTGCGGGTAATGAGACGCTTGGGGAACTGGCGAAACACAGCCCAAAACCGAGCAACATGGCGACAAATTCTTGATACAGCACGAGCCACCACGGCTCTCGTCTGATTGGTAAGGTAAGGTAAGGGAGTTACCTAACGCTTAGTGGGGACGTTTAATTATTACGTAAGCATATTTTTCCACTTTTTCAAACCCCCGTTCTCCCTTGTAAGACATCGTAAGATTTTTTGATACCCCCCCTCCCCCCTAGTAAGATCTTACCGCCAGCATATATAGATTTTTATTTTTGTTTTATCATCGGTACTTCGTTTCCTCTTCTGTCCTTTATTCGAGTAATTTCGTAATTTCCTTTTCATGAATTTTACCGTCCACGCTTTCAAGAAGATGATTATTTGAACAGCTGCATTTACAATGTTTTTCACCCACCTCCCTCCCTTGTAAGATAGCGTGAGAAAATTGCACACACCCCCTCAACCCCTATTTCTTACGTAATTATTGAACGGCCCCTAGGCTTCGTAGAAGATGGTCTCCAGGGTGTCATCGTTCGGCTTTCGCCGAGTGTCCAGCGTAGAACCAACTGCTACTTCATTGATCTGACGTACACTCCCACACTCCACTCATGTCTGGCGCTGTGGGACTAGTAAATTTCCAAGCGGTTCATGCGTTCGTGTCCTCCCGAAGCAGCCAGTTTGCTCCTTGGAAACAGGTGTCATTATCGAAGTAAAAAACTGCTGGCGAACCTCGACGACATATGAGTCTGAGCACTGCTATAACGCATGAATCCGTAGACAAACTATATACCACCTCCATGTGTACTGCTCGGCCAAGATTGCTCACCATAGTGTAGAAACTGGGGTCCTCGAAACCAGGGACTATCATATTCCATGTTTGGTCCGCTCTCCCTTTCGTGGTATCATCAGCCACGTTATTCTTCGATTGTACCTAACTCCACTCTTCGGACTCATCCAAATTTGTGGGACTGGCGATGGTCAGAACGAATCCACGCCTGCTCCGTTCACTCCAGAAGAATACTGTTGAGCCATCGGATATGTGTGGTACTCTAGGACCGTCGTCACGAATCAAACTCCTAATAGGTACTGCAGCCCTGGTCCACCAGGACCACCAGGACCAATTGTGCACTGATGTTTTAGCGGAACAGTGCAAGAGTACGTACTTTCACTATCGTCCACGAATGTACGGACTTGCAGACCAACCAGGGTATCCGGGAACGGGGAGAAGTAGCACCGTGGAATCATCAATCGGCTCAGCTTCGAAAGAAACTCGATCCATTGACGCCACATCCCGTTCCTGATGCCTAGGTTTTTTGTATTAGCACTTTCCCGTGGACTAAAAATTAGGACAAGACCCCCAGTGGATCAAAGAGTTTTATAACGACCTCTAACACCTGTCGCTTTGCCGGTACGTGCGCTACCATAAACCATTAAATTAAACATAACAAGTAAATTAACCATGTAGGCGAAGCAGTCCTCCACAGGAAGCCACTTCATACCAAGCACAGATTCAATTGTGCCATTTCATTCCAGTGTCAGGTTCTTCGGTTCGTCCGCCGAAATTTCGCCGATTTTTTCGAAGAAGTTGGGTAGAATTGCAGCGAAACTCGCAGATCTCGATTCCTTCTTTTGCGTGAACCAGTATCACCTCCTTAAGGACTTCGACAGCCTCGTCGGCAGTCAGAAAGCTATTCAAATAATCGTCCATGTAGTGGTTTTTCACTATGGCTGCTGTTGCCACATATTGTGTGCATAACGCTTCTGTGAATATGCGGCTATTTGTTCACGCACTCGCGATCGTAGTGAGGGATTCTTCGCGAGGTTACAGCGGCTCGTAGTGTCTGGTGACCGCAGCTTCGGCCAGCGCGATGAAATCTCTTAGTGGATCGTTGAGTTGTTGATCTGAATTGGTGGACCCAGTGAGATGGAAGTTGACCACTGCTTTCTGCGACGAAGATCCAGCTCCACATCCATAAATGCTCCACTCAAGGCGATATTTTGCAGCGATTGGGTCTATTGCTCCGCTTTCACGGAGCTTCAGCGGAGCTCCGAGACAAAGATGGTCCAACCCGATCAATAGTTTTGGTTCGTAGTCTTCTAAGGGAAGGCCTCGCAGGTGTGGATATCACTGACAAAGTTTCCGATATTTTACGGTTGTAAAGGAAGAACCAAACATCGTGCTGTACACGTTGCGACCCTCGTTCCTCTCGAGTCATCTTACCCATCCTCTGCAGAGTCAGTCGATGAAGGCGAAGACAACTTTGGACCATTTCCCAACGTGTAACACCACAGGAAGAGGTGGGCCAAACAAATGGGTGGCAAATTGTATTGCACCGATTCATTCTGCTGCCCTAATGGAATCGCTATAGCGAGTGGAACCGGAAGTTGTACAAATGGCATACGGAGTCCCGGTGGTCACCATGCCGTTGGAAGGTGACCCATTAAAAACAGAAATTCTGGCGGATTCTCTGTGTTGGGTGGTCAGGCGATTGAAAAATTCTTTGCGGTTCCGTTGGACTCGGAACATTTAGGGATATTTTTGTTGTTTGGATTGCGTTGGTAGGCCTGGTTGACCCGACATAATGGCTGGACGATCACTCAAAATCTAATTGTTTGGCGATTCGTATGCGAACCTCTGATCCCAACGGATCAGAAACCGAAGATGGTCCCAAGGGCATCGATGTGCTAGGTGGGATTGGCGATAGTTCAGACGTCACCGAAAAAATAGACGCTTGATCGATTCGGTTTGACATTCCAGGCGGATTTGATGGAATCGGCTGTTTATCTGAGGGATTTTCACAGTCAGAATTCGAATGATGACTGGAACCAGAGGTTTCAGTTCCGTTATGGGGTTCTCCAAAGACTCCTGATAAAACTGCTGCTGCTCCATCTGAAATATTTTCTCTTCCTGGAGTTGCCGCTGTCAGATGTCGGCCTCTTCTTCCATAACAGCCTTCTTTTCCTCAAGTCGACGAAGAGCTTCTCCCGTCGTTTTCCTCTCTGGCGCTTATTTTGTCTGCAAAGCTTGCTCCCGCATAATCTTTTTCTCCTCTAGTAGGTTTGTTTCTACTTGTAGACGAACCGACTTAGCTGAGGACGGTCGGAGATTCCTGCCAGATGATTGGGGCTTTAAATCGTGGGTGTATAGCGAGGGATTTTTGGTTCAGCCCTCACTGCAGAAGTAAACTACAGGACTTGCAGTTGTAGCCAGCGGTATTGTGATGTTTCTCTATTACTGATCCCGTTTAAATTTTAGAAGATTTGTGCGGGTGGGGGGTTTAAATGTACACAGTTCCGAGAGCAAACACCTTTTTCCGTAGCGTCAGTTTAGGAACCAAAAAAGTAAAAAAATGCCAAAAAAGTAAAAAAATGCCAAAAAATGCCAAAAAATGACAAAAATGTCAAAATGACGAAATGTCAAAAGTGTCAAAAACGTCTTAATTACAAAAAAGTCATAAATGTCAAAAATGACAAAAATTAAAAATTTGTCAACAATGTCAAAAATGTCAAAAATTTCACAAATCTCGAAAATGTCAAAAATAACTATTTTTGGTCGAAGATGTAAAAAACGCTCTGTTTTACGTAGAAAAATGGGAAAATAGATGATTATTTCATCAAACAATGAGATAGAAAAATAACTTTTTCATCAGATTGAGATAGATGCATAATGTCTTCAGTAAAGTTTTAGGTAATCTCAAAACAAGAAACTTCACCGAAGAGACCAATTTTCTAATTCTTACATTATCATTCTTACATTTACAGTTTTCTATGGAAAGGCACTAAAAATCACAATTTCTGTTCTAATTTTACTCTCAGATTTTTTCGAATTTTCGTTAAATCTATTAAGCGTCTTTTTAGATGAAAAAATGGAATTTTCCATTTCACTTGTTGGTGGATTGATCACTTAATGTGTAAAAAAAAATGCAGCTTTTCAAACGATTCTGTGAATTATGGTGTCCCTCGGAAGTGCGTGAAGCCTTCAGAGACTTAAATGAAATTTTCCCCTAAGGAAACGTAGAAGTGACGAACCCGGCGAGCAACTACTCGGCGGCCTTGCAAAGCCCTTCCGCGGTTGCTAGATGGTACCAAAATTCACAGGAATGGGTAGAAAACTATAATCTTTCATATTTTTCCAGTTTGACCACGCACTGGGGCAAAACCTGTGTTGACTAGTTGAGTCTTATGATGAGTGATTTCATGGTTCAAAAAGTATGCAACCATTGAAAAAAATTCTTTTTAGGCCAGACACCTTCTCTGGACGATACTTTTCCTCCGTGTACTTAAAATGCTTCCACTAGTCACAACATTCCTCATAGCGTAATGAGCAGACAAATCCCAACACGTTAACGCCAGCAAATCTGCGATGCCATCTGGCCATCAGCGAAAGTTACCGTCGAGTGAAGTGACACGCAAATGTCGACATCGTTTATGTAAATATTCCAGTGGATCTCCTCCGTAGACGGCAGCTCTTTGGCATACTTTTTTTTGTTGTTCAACGAAACGACGAAAAGTGCACCCGAGTGTGAAGATGAGTCAGGATGGAAGAGGAGAACATTGCTATCATCATCGTCATCGGCTACAGCGCCAGTAGGAAGGAAGATCAAACTTCACGCTTTGACTGACTCCACGGAAGGATGATGGCACTCAGGCTGGAAATGGCTTACTTTCGGGCGGTAGGACAGTAAGGTACGTGTACCGCGCAACAACGTAAAATAAAATAATGCAATAAGAGTTGATTAGTGACATCAAATACGTTATCTGATGGATAGAAGTCGAGCCGTTTTGTATACGGTGCTCTAAGTGGTGGGCCCGGGGAATGGGAGCTGGAAGAAATTGATGCAGTTTTAGCGACTTCAAAAGGATGTCGGCTGGTAAATGCTTCACCGTTGCTACAGAAAGGCTTTTGCACTATCATTTGGTGTCAGTTTTCAGCTTTTAGAGCTTAGTGTCGACGCCGTACCAATATCAATTTTAACAAAATGTTCTGTTGGATTAGTTCGAGATGGATGGGATGGTGGTGGAGTATGGCTGGATTTGACATTTTGATGCAAGCTGCTTGATGGATCCATTCGTTTTATTATATTAAACTTTAATAACTACCAGATGCATCAAGTTAATGATACATTCGAATTCATATTTATTTGTCTTGCTTCGAAAGCTGTCCTTGATACAACCAAAACGTTCAAGATAAACCCAAACTGAAAATTACATTAACAGACCGTTCACAGTTTATTGATTTATGATCGGTTTTCGGCATGCCATAAATTTTTCACTGTCCGTTAACGGGCAGACAAAGCCCTCGGGAGCTTCTCACACGACCAACACGTAGGCATACGTTTTTTAATGGGATAGACGTCGCACTGTTGCTTTGTGCCATTTGCCAGATTCACGACTAGACATCCCTCCGGTCCGGTGCGGATCATCCTGAGATATTTGCATTGATTGATCCCATCAGATTTCGTTCGCTAAATGGCAATAGTTGCACCACGACCGGTTGCGTTAATATTAGTTTTATGCCCAACAAAATTGCATTACGATGATAAACTGTCGATAAACTGTTTGTCAAAATAGTACTGAGATTTATTTAAAATTTTTCTTTTGACTTCATGATGCATAACATTTAATTTTTGAAATTTTTAAAAACTTCACAAGCGTCACATTTACAGACTGCAACCAGTTAAATGATGCGTAACCAGGCGTCTCCACTTGGAACCGGTGTCCATGTCCCGGTGCGGTGGTGGATGAATGAATTTTACGAGATCGCGCACTCACCGTAAATCATCGCCGATTACAGCGATTTCGGAACATGGAGTGAATATTAATCCGATAATTTTGAAGTCCTGTGATGGAAGTGAGTGCAGCGAGCGAGCGAGCAAGCGAACGAACGACCGCTCGTAAATGTCCGACGCTAATAAATCCTCTTCATTTCCATCTCATTTGTGTCCTCTTCCAAGCGAGATATGGATTGAATTAAATGATTAATTAGAGTCCCGGGTGTACACGTGTTCGGCAAATTGATGATAAATGTGGCGTTAATAGGAGAATCCTACCCACACTTTCGCCATTTAAAAACTGTTTGAGTCCCGCAGGGACTCTGCCGCCGTGCCAGCTTGCAGTACACATTTATCAAAATTGCAGTTCAATTCAATTAAAATTATAATTAATTGTCCATCCCAGGTTTGCACGGTGAATTCAAAGTCCTTCGTTAATATGCTGCCTCTTGAAAACGATTGCTTTCATGTTTCTGCTAAATAGATAAAATGCCTTACCCTCGCCCCTCCAGTTCTCGAGAGCCACAATACAAAGTCCATCGGTTTCGAGTCCAAAAGAGCTTAAATACCGATAAGCATGTGCGTCGTTCCTCGCTGCACCGGCGCCACCGCGCGCACAGCTGAGTAATTTATTCGTTTTGACCTCAGCCCGGAGCAGGCTGCCGGACGCCGTGTGTGGCTGGCTAACTTGAAACAACACACCGTTTAATTGAACATATCGCAATTCATAAAATGTTAAAGTATTTTATGGCCTTTTAGCAAACGCAGCGTAGGGGACTCCTGCACTGCTGGCACTCAGCAGCTAGCCGGCGCATAAAATTGCATCCTCGGTGTTTGCCGCTGCCGCTCAGCCTGGCTTGGCCGGCAGTAGTAACCGTTTTGCACGGAAGTTGACACACAGATTATCTTGTTGCTACAAGCTGTTGAAGGTACAGATTATAGCTGTCACCGGAAAAGGGTTCGGGATGGAATTCCTTCTAGCAGTTTACTAACGCAGTAGACAGCTATAATGTGTACCGGCTGAAGAATTGGCTTCATATTTTTAACGTTTCTATTAACCATTAAAACTATATGAAAGGAAGTGGAAATTGATGGCTCTCCTTCAGATTCTTTCAATTTTACTGTGAAATTTTACCATTTTTCTTTCAGTGTTTTCATTGAGAAATTTTGACATTTATTCAAGGTTTTTTTCATGATGTATAGATACATGGTGTAACGGTATGTCAAAAGGCATAGTCAGCCATGTTGAAAAATCAGTTGACATGGAGTTGGTTTGTTTATCAAAGTCCAGTTTTTAGTTGCAATGGATGAAGCAGTAAAATTAAGTATAGAAGTGATTTTGCCAGGGATTTTTTTCTGGAAATCATGCTGATAAAGGTTTGCAGTAGCAACTGGTAGTAAGGAACTACTCGTGAGGAAATGAAAAACCAAATCATTTAATAAATATTATCGATTTAGGACTCGTTTTTTCTATTAACGAAATTTGGAGTTCAACCACGTAAGGCAACAGTAAATCTTAAATTTTATAGTTTTTGAACTAAAATTTTCATTTCATTTTTCAGATTATATCAATACCCGGCAAATCTAAGGCACTATACGGCACCAAACTGCCGCTGGAGAGTTCCTTTTATATTATATCCGATTATGTTTTACTTGCTCGTAAGAATTATTGTTGATAAATTGTCTCATTGAAATTGATCAATTTGGCTATTTTATTCGAATAACATCACACTTCATGTAATTATAAATAAAACACATACGTAGTTAAGAAAAATATATAGTTGAGAGAACTATATATTTTTCTCACCGCGCGCCTACTTTTTGATCAAACTGTTGCACCATGTTCTACTCATCATGGTTTTTTTATTCGTTTGTAACGTTTAGGGCATCTTCAGCGGTGGTCCAAACCGTTGTTTTATTCTATTTTTTTGGAACAAACTCAAATTCATTGCTGCACCGGTGGTGTAAATTTTGTTTATACCAGATCTAAATGGAAAAAATTTGAAACTGGTATACGTTTTGATCTATTTTTGTCACTTTTTGGAACAAGAAATAGAACGTTCTAGAACTTTCTGTACGCTACCAATAGGTGGGTAAAATGTCATATTTTAATTGAATACCTCATTTTTAGCTATTTACATATATGCATTTTGCCTGAGTTGGGGGATGAATAAAACAAAGATTTTTCATGATTATTCACAATTCATTTTTGTGGTTTTTCTGAAGAAGAAAATGAACATGTTTGTCATTCTTGGCTTTAAGGAAACTGACTAGCAAAAGGGAGAATTCTGGAAGACCATAACCGTAGGTTCAACTACTTGGTTTGCAACCATCAGCCACCAGGAAGCCAAATATATTGGCTATTCGTTAATCGCTCTAATTGTAGTGGGACTAGATGAGGCCTCAAGAGGCAAGAAAAATGTTCTTCGAAGACACTGAACTGAAAACGTTCAAAATGCAGAAGTGGCATTGTGCAGCTCGGATCGATCGATTTTCGCTATTTTCGAGCACGTCACATACTGCCAGTTTTGCTCTAAGCTCGAAGGAGCTGTCAATGTCATTTGTGCTTCAGCTTATTTAACCCACAAAGTCAAAAAAAAAATACGGAAGACGAACATAACGCCCCCCAGCGATCATTTAGTTTTGTTCGAGTTACTCGAAACGAAATGCGCAATGTCACCCCAGGCTTGTTTCAATATCCTCAACACCGAACCCAAGTTTAAAGAACTGCAAGATTCTGAAAGATTGATGACACGAAAACGGAAGATGAACATCTACGCGATCAAACATTTTTCGCTATCCTCCGAAGCCCTATTTGTAGCAGAAATTTTGAGATCATACCAATCCATCCTGAAAAATGTCACTGACGCTCGGGTCAAACCGTGAAATCCATAAAGTGTCTTGCCAAAGTAATCGTTAAATGTGCGTAAAACCTATCGAATTTCCGTTTGTTAAATATTAAATGCTTTTTATTATAACAAGTCTCATAAACTGATAGCATGGGGTATTAAATTGTTGAGAGTGTGACAGATGTCAGCGGTTTAAAACAACAAGATATACAACACCGGTGCGGAGAACGAAAAGTTGGTCCATATTAGCTGGTTCAATTCAGATTTCGCTGGTGTAAATCTAGTATAAAGTTGTTTCAAAAATAGACCACCGCTGAAGATGCCCTTACTACACTTTTGAGATTTTAAGCATTCGAACAAAACTTTCCCATTGTTAGTTCGCATCTTCTCAATGCACAGTGACGGCTCCCTGAACAAAAGTCGAACATAACCTAAAATATACTTTATTTTTTAATTCATTTTTGGGGTTTTGATTTCTTATAAAAAAATAACATTGCGGTCGTTCCAAAAATAAGTATGCATTGCAGCAGTATCCGGCTAAATATAATGAAAATATATAATTCATAGACGATTGTGATCGAAAATGTGCCCAAATCAAACGGTAAACTATTTATTTTTATGCAAAAACCTTTCACGTTCGATCTCTTTTTTTAATTTCAGTAGAAAATTCATTGAAAAGAAAAAAATCTCAACACAGTTTGGATGAGAAACAAAATGCTATTGGAGTTTACTTTAAAGAACCTGATGAGGAATGCGAAAGCTGAGTTCGCGTTTTTTGAGAGTTGAAGCATCGATGGAAAAATACGAAACGGAGGAAGGATCGCTTTTCGAACGCAAATGATTGGAGGATTTTGTAGTGTTTCCATTCCAGTAGTGTTGAAAAAGGCTATCGACTGTCAAAGAACTTTGAGTTCTGCAATCAAAGTAAACAAAGGAAAACTGAAAATTTGCGTAGAACCTGCTGCAGTCGCTTTCGTTCCTAATTGTTGAATGTAGGTAGGGAAACCCAGCTCGCCCAGCTGGTCTCGAGGTACGATGCTGGCCTAACAAGCCAGTCGTCGTATGTTCGAGTCTCGGCTCGGGAGAGATTGTTAGTGTCAGTGGGATCGTAGCGCTAGCCCCGCAATTGTCCTGTACACTTAACAGTCGGCTGCGAAGTCTGCGTATAGTAAAACAGAAGGTCGATTTCCGATACGGAATGTAGCACCAAGGCTTTGCCTTGCTTTAGGTAGGGAAACTGCTCCATTATTCATCTCAGTCCATATATTCTTCTCATACAACATGAAAACACAATTGAAAACAGGAAAAATGTATATTTTCTTCCTAAACCAATCTGCTAATCCATGGAAAGGATTCTTCTTAGTTCACTCTAGATTCCTCATAAAGTACAATCCTCAAAAACTCACTTAAGAGCACTAAATTTGATATTATAGTCGGTCATCTGCACTCGAAAACTCATTTAATTCAATCACCTACCTCAGAAAACGAAAATCCGCCCATTGTACGACTACAACGGGACTTGTTCAGCAGCCAACCAAAGTTTTTTTTTCATCACTAGCGGACCACTTTTTATTTTGATCACTAAACAAAATCACTCACCACACTAAGAATACTTTTATCTTTGAAATGTTCACCTCAACTTTTCTAAAACAAGCCTAAATCAGCAGAAATATATGAGATGAATTTCTACAATCCCTAAATTTCAATTGTATGTATTTTCATCTGTTTTCACTTCGTTGAAGAAAAACAAAAGTTACCAAATCAGTTTCTGTTAATAAGAAAAAATCATACTAAAAAAAGGTAACTAAATCCGACATAATTGCATGCATCTACAGCACTGTTGTGGTTACCAATACCATAGGTTACCAATTTTGCACGTAAACAACTACAGCGGATATCAAGGTAACCTACTACGACGGGCTACGGCTACGTTCATTCATGATGATGTGATTCATTCATGATTAACAGTGTCATGAATATGGGGGCGTCGTGAGATGAATAATTGAGCAGTGATTCAAGTTTTGAGATGGATATGGAAGCGTTGTGAAGAATGGTTTGTTCTACAAAATTCAAGATAAATCTAGCTAATTTTACTAAATACACAATGCTGAACGATTCCATAAGAGCACGTAGGCATATATAGTTTATTTGTTTAATGATCTCGTGAAAATTTGGTGTTTCATCCGTGCATTATTCGTGAATATCGGCTTAATGATATGAATAATGGAGCAGTTCTCCTATGTCTATTTTGGATATTTTTACTTCATAAATTGAGTGCAATTTGCTGCTAGTTTGATTTTGTGTACTAATATTCAGAAAAAAATTGCAGATATTCTGAGGACTGAAGTTAATAAGAAAAAATAACCTTCTGAACAAACTTTAGCTGTTTTTGTGGATGTCAAGATATCTAAGCGCAGCTGTATTACTATATCAGAGCCTGCAAAAATGTTATACTGGCATCGGTTATCAATTGAAAAGACCCGTATCCATCATCGATAACGATATGATATTGTCGTCCAGTTCTCATAAAATAAAAAAAACACTGCGACACAACCCATGAGTAAGTGTAATAACTACAGAAATTTCTAAATTATCCCATTCATTGTGAGAGTTGATAATACACAACTTAGTATTACGTTCGAGCTTATCATGATTACGGTTGATGGTAAAAATATAAATACAATAACACACACACACACACACACACACACACACAAAATCCGCTTAAAAAGGCTTTTTGTGAAAATCTTAATTTGTCGAGATGAACAATGTGGACTAAATGTTGATAAAATGTTGACAAAGTATTTTAAGTGCCTTTTGCAGTACTAAAAAGTAGGTTGTGGTATTCAAGACACGACCACATGATTGATGTAGGACTACGTAAGTTTTTATTCATCAAACTCTCCGATTATATATAAGGTGATCCTTTTAGAAAATCTACTACACTTCATAGAAAAAATTACGTTTTAAAAAAAAACAGCATTTCGAACTCAGAACAGAATTTTTTAGTCGAAGCCGCAGGATGCAACGCGTAACAGTGTAATATAATGTTGCGCGATTGAGAGTGATTCATTGCTTGTTATCTGCTTCCATCCGACACGGGAAGATTTTTTTTGTTTCTCTTCCAAGTCGCAAAACGGTACAACGTGTTATTCCGTTGCGTGGCTCAGAGCTGCATCGGCTTGGCTCGACTGCTTGCCAAATGATATTCATTTTTTGTATATTTATATTACTAACGAAATAAAATCTCTTGGCGTCTTGCGAAACTTGGAAAATGACATAACTTAAAAAAGGAAGGGGCCACTTACAACATTTGAAAAGAAGTGCTAGTTATTATATCAAAAGTTTGGGGGGAGTTTCAACTAGCTATGAAAACATTAGTGTCCAAGATCTGTTTAGTGGAAGTTACATCGTGTTTTCACCTATAGAAGTGAGCTTGAACCAAACCAAAAATGGATAATTTTCAATTCAACTTTTATCTAGTTTACTATTAAAAAGATATGACAATTAATATGGAACAAGCTTGAGCCAATCTTCACCGTTTGATCAAGATATTGGGGTTTAAAATCTGCTCGGTGATAGTAACATAATAAGAATTTTAAGAGGGCACATTTTCGTTATACTCCCCACAAATACCACCCTACTACCCTACCAAACAGTTGTAAGCCGTTGTGTGACCTTTGCTGTACATAAGAGTCGCCTTTATTTCATTAGATCTATGGCTGCAATTCACCAGCTCTGCAGTCTGCGTAGAGTCCGTAGGTCGTCTTCCACCCGATCGATTCACCTTACCAGCTATTCACCTCTTCGTATCGTCCCTGACAGATTAATTTCAAGAACCATCTTTACCGGTTCGGCATCCGTACCACATGCTCAGCCCACCGCAACCTGCCAATCTTACCGGACGACAGATGGTACCCCAAGCAGGACGATAGATGGTTCCTGAAGTTCGTGGTTCATTCGCCTTCTCCAAGTTCCCTTCCTCGAATATGCGCGATTTTCTGTCATAATGAGCCAATGAATTTCTCTGCTGGTATCCATGTCGGTAGTTACCAGTGAGCCAAGGTACGTGAAATCGTCAACCATATCGATTTCATCACCACCGACTTAAACTCGAAGTGGGAAGTTAGCACTGTCTTCTCGTTAACCCCTTCCTGTCATGTACTTTGTCTACGATGCATTGACGACCAATTCAATCCGTTTGACTTCGGCCTTCAAGCCGATGTACGTATCTGCTATCGTCACAAAGGTTCAAGCCCCAATGTCGATATCGTCAGCGAAGCCGAACAGTTGCAACCGACTTTTGGAATATCGTGCCACTTGTAATAATCACCGCTCTTCTAATGATACTTTCCAGGGCAATATTAACTAGTTGACACTAGAGATCTCCACCCTGCTTCAAACCTCTTCAAGTTTCGAAGGGGCTCGAGAGAGATTTCTGCATAACTTGCTGAGCCGCGAATAATTGGTCCGTGGTGGTGCGGGTACTCATGAATCCCGCCTGGAAGTGCTCCACGAACTGCTTCGCAAATGGTGATAGTCGGTGCTAGAGTGCAGCAGTGTCATTGCCCAGTAATTGCAGAGCTCCATCTTATTGCCTTTTTTATAGATGGGACACCCAATACACTCCATCCACTCCTTCGGCAATGCTGGAGCGTATCTTCGGGAGACTCTTTCCACGCTACGAGCCCAGTCCTTGGCTTCCGGCAGTCGAGTCTCACGTCGTGCAGAGGTGCCTAAATGATTTCCTCTCCCCGAAACGGTGGGAGCTGCAGAGATTGGTCTGAAGTCTGGGAAACCGCCAGGGGACCCAGTGGCATACAGACCTATGTACCTGCTGGACACTGCGAGCAAGATGCTTGAGAGGATTATCCTCAACAGAGTGGTGAGGTACACGGAGGGTGTAAACCGTCTGGCAAGTAACCAGTTCAGCTTCCGGAATAGAAGGTCCACGCTGGATGCTATCCGTTCCGTCACTAAGATGGCGAAGGTAGCACTCAAACTTGACAAGAAGAATGCGTTCATAGTTCCAGTTGGGACTTCATATAGCTTGCGCTCAGGAGCATTCATGCACCGGTGTCGCTGGAAAATTACTTCCAGAATCGAATACTTGTTAACTACGCGGAGAAGGGTCAGAAGAGCGTCCTAATTGTCGCAGGAGTTCTGCAAGGTTCTATTCTGGGCCCGGTGTTGTGGAATGTCACGTATGATGGGGTGTTGAAACTCAAGTTCTCTGTAGGAGTTGTGATCGTCGGCTTTGCAGACAACATAACGCTAGAGGTCTATGGTGAATCAACCGAGCAGGTCGAGTTGATGGCCTCTCACTGTATACGCAGTGTCGAAGACTGTATGACCTGCAGGAAACTAGAGCTAGCGCAACATAAGATGGAGGTCACGGTTTTGCATAACCGCAGATCAGAGCAACAGGCGGTGGTCAGAGTCGGAAACTGCACCATTGCCTCGGAGCGATCTTTGAAGCTCTTGGAGGTTATGGTTTACGACAAGTTCACATTTAAGAGTCACGTCAACTATGCCTGTGGGAGGGGTTCAACTGCTATTGCAGTACTACCTCGAATGATGTCGAATAGCTCAGCGGTGTATGGCAGCAAGCGTAAACTTCTTGCCAGCGTGATTTCGTCCATACTTAGGTATGGGACCCAATGTGGTTTAATGCGCTAGGTACAAACAGTTATCGTGGTAAACTGAAAATTACCTACAGGCTCATATGCCTGAGGGTTGCGAGTGCGTTTCGTATCATGTCCTGTTCGGAAAGATGCCTATCAGCATTACCATCTGAAGGACGTAGAATGCTTCGACTATACGATGATATCGAAGAAAAACCTGCCGTTGATTAGAACGTGGTCAATTTGATTCTCTGTCTGTTGGTCGGGTCATCTCCAAGTGGTTTTGTGGATATCTTTGCGACTACCATACCACGGGAGGCCGCAAAGCTCACGCACCGATTGCCGTTATCATTATACACTATGTGTAGGCAAACTGGCCGTATTACCGATCGGTACATTGCCTTCCGTCTTACCTGAGAAATGTTCTGAATGACTACTTTAACGTCCCGTCGCGAACAGCTATCGTATATCTGCTTCAGCTGTGCCTAGAACGCTTCCTCTTCGTCGTCGGGTCTCTCTTCATGTAGGTAGTGCACGTTGATGATGCTGTAGTTGAAGAACCGGCTCGTTATCCTCAACTTGCACATCCTTTCGTTGATCGGCTGCCACCCCACCACGCGTTGACGCGTCTTACCCAGTACTATGAAGCCGGTTCCCAGCTCGCCGGTGGTGCCACAACTCTGGTAGAAAGTACCCGCCCGGTGCCCGCTTTTCCATACCGTGGACAGGACACCAACAAAGTTTCTGCAACGCTACGACTTAGAAGTTGCGTAGATGTAGCTGATCATAGATTATCCTGTCGCATTGCGGAAAGCAGAGCGATTTGCAGTTCCATGTCCCAAGTTTCCAATCGTAGTCCTTATTTCGTTGCATAGGTTTGTAACAAGTTGTTTTCCGGGCAGCTCTTTGGGTCTTCTCCGACCCCTTGTCTCGCCGGGGTACCATCGTGTTAGCTGTATTTCGAGTCCCACGCTGACACCGCTCTTAACAATGCTGTTTTGAGCCGCACTATCGTGGAGAACAGACGCTCGTGTTGGCGAAGCAATTCCTCTACAGCCAAAGTAAAGTTTATGCGCCAGTGATCGTGTCATACCTCCTCAATTAGCTATTGGAGGATGACAACATTGCCCAGGCATCACCAACCAGTTGGGTCCATGTTTCACCTGGCAGTCTATTGTAATCATATGACTCGTGGAGGTGTGAGATAGGAACTTATAGGTTTGACGCTCCTTCCAAGTTGTCAATTGAGTTAACTCACCATTTGAAGCCCACGTAGTATCTACGTCAAGAGTGATTCTAGAAGATATTTTTGGAAAACTTAGTCTTCATTTCGAAGAGCTAGGTGCAAAATTTGATAATACAGTGAGATGATTTTTTCAGTATAGAAGTTCGTCCGATGATAACCGGAGTGGATTTAAATATAACCCCGAGTTTGAACGTCTGACAGGAATTTCAAGTGCTGAAGGAATTGATGATTGAAAATTTAAGTCGTACGCTACAAAAATAGTTTATTATCTATGCATGATATTACCTGCCAACAACGGCACAAACTTTCGGAAGAGGCCCAAGAATAGTTATTCTATCCTATAAAAAGAACACAATGTCGGATATTGGAAGCTACTTTCGAGGTTATATTTTAGGCCATTTGAGTTTTCCTTCATAAACATGGTAATTTTAAAAGCTCTCTTATTAACTGAACTAGGTTTTGAATCTAAACAATAAGTTTCATGGAGCAACTCGAAGAGGGCGAGTTTTTGATTGTTTTGCTTCTGGGTTTTCTAGCTTTCAAGAGCGCTTCAGTTAAATTAAAATTGTCCTTTTCAACGCTTTTGGTTATTTTCAACAAAACTTGAAATCATGCACTTATATTTTTCGTAAATGCTTCAGACTGGTTTCAGCTCAATTTGGAGTTATTCTATTTACTTGAGTTAAAGTTTAAAATGCGTTTGATAAAATGTATGAAAATTTTATGAAAAGTTGCAATCTGCATCCATTTGTGAATGATATGTAAATTTTATTAATCTGTTATTATTTTCGTTTTTGGCCTCAACTGTCTTTCAAAATTAATTTCCATTTTTTGGACTAAACTTAGAATTTACTTTTTTTAGAACAGGCTCGAATCGTTTTATTTATACTTAACCACTAAAAATCCACAGAATCAAACGTTGGTGGAGAAGAGGGTTTTGTCAATGTCCATTTTTCAGTCCACGTGGAATGCGGTCGGCCCCTTACTGCAGAAAGCAAAATTCATATTGATCCTTTCAGTTTTTTTTTTTTCAAGTTGAACAGTTGAATCCCAAAATCGTTTGGTCACAAACCCGATGTCAAACTTTCGATGTCTTGTTTAGTGTTCTGTTTTTTTTGTTCTCCATTCCAATTTCTACAAATTTTATAGGTGACTAATAATAGTTAAAATAATTTTATTTTGAGTTTGCGGGAAATTTTTTTTTTGAATCTTAATGTTTTTTACCTATAACTAGGGGGATTAGGGGCATAATAAGCACACGGGGCGAAATGGGCACCCCTCTTTTATGCGAAACTACGCATTTTTTTCAATGAAATATGGTATGTTGAACTTTTCCGTAGTTACTTCAGTATCTCTTTATGTAGAACAGAAGTGATTTGTCTGTTTGAAACAGTGGTTTTCAACCTTCTTCAGTTCATGCACCCCCTTTTGATAATTTTTACAAGCTTTTCCCCCCCTATGGGCACCATGAAAGAAAAGCTGTAGTAATTAAAAAATATAAGGCTTTTCAAACTTTAATTTTGACCAGGTTTCAAGCAGGAGCAGGAGAACACCAATACACGGGCATACAATTCAGCATCTCTTGTGAAGGTGTGTGTGACGATTTATCGTTAACAAGCACATTTGAAAAAAAAATGAAAAAAAATGTCGCACCACCGTCAATCACAAAAGCTCATTACATGTGAAATTTTCCACTCGCAATTCCCCACCTGCAACGGTTAAATTCCCCCCTGGGGGAGAATTCCCCCCGGTTGAAAACCGCTGGTTTAAAATATGTGAATATATTGAAAAAATCAACTTGGTTTACGGATGTTGGAAATATTATTATTATTGCGCACTACAAAATAAACTTCTACGGTCGTTTATATAGCTCAATCAAGTATGTAGACACATAAATATGACGTATGGGTCGTACCGCAAATTTCATCATCATTGAAGTTTTGATTTTAAGCTATAGTTATTATTAAAATTTCGTGCTTACTTTAGCTAATTCGATAGGGGCTAAATGGTCACTTTTAGGTGGGGTGAAATGAGCACACCTTGTCACATAAACTCACCAGAAATTCATCTCAGTAGACTTGTGAGTTTGTCTGTTTCCATAGTCAGTGTTTGTTTACAGTGATGGTGCGAACATATATTAGAAAATCTTTGAGACCGAATCGGTCAGAAAAATGGACTGCAGGCAGAATTGACCACCATAAGGCGCGACGGGACATCCACGAAACAAGCCGCCAAGTATCACGGCATCTCGCGACAAACATTGGCCCATTAGTTGTACTTTTACACAGCTTCAAGAAATGTTCTATAAGAGTGCTCATTATACCCCGTGGGTGCTCATTATGCCCCAGTGTAGGGAACCTGTATATTAGAGAAATGACAAGACACTCACCGTTAAGGCAACTGTCAACATCAAAACGGGCGATCTGTATAATTTTGCATTGCCGTTTTCCGTTTTGATGTTGACAGTTGCCTTAACGGTGAGTGTCTTGTCATTTCTCTAATATACAGGTTCCCTACCCCAGTGGGGTGCTCATTGTGCCCCACACATCGACTGATTGCTAGTTTTTGATGCATGAATCTAATTTGTGTTTTTCACCATTACACGATAAACTTTTCAATTTGTGAATAGTGAACTTCAATTATAGATAGTTAATTCAAGTTTTGCCCTGAAGACAGCTTAAATTTTTTGTCGTTTTCCATGCTTAAATCAGCAACCAAGTTAGGGTGCTCATTATGCCCCTATTCCCCTTAATAATTAATCAATAGATTGGAAACATTTTACAATGGGATTTTTTTTCTGCTACAATTTCAACACTTTCTGTCGCTCATCAATAAAAAAACATATCTATCAACCACATCGTGGTAAACCAGCTCAGCTGGTAATAGTGCTAAATTGAATCAGATTGTGTCAAACAGACGGTTTCAATTTATCTATCAAATACGAGCGAGAGAAAGAGAGAGGAAAAAAAAACATCGCACAGTGGCAGCGAAATGACAGATGAATAGCGAAGTACAATCGAATTTGCGCGCACTCGTCATCATAACACGAGGCGTGCACACGCAGCAGCAAATAAGCGAAGTGTGCCACCACTGATTTGCGTCTTGGGGACTTAGCTTTGGGGCCTTTTGTTCGCTCGGCAGATGCCAAGTACTGAGAGCAGCTGAACTGCCACAAGCTTGTTTTTTATTGCTAGATCATGATGATTTGCGAAAACGTTTTTTGTCAATTTAAAATCAAGCTCATATTTAGCGGAATCAAGTGAAAAGATTAACACCATTGATTGCTAATTCCATTTGAGGTAAAATAAAAATGGAATCGATACGGTGAGATACTAATCTGTTATCGTTTCCGGTCCGTACCCGCGGGTATCGTTTAGCGAAAGGTAGAAATGGGAATGATTAATTATTGCTACCCAGCGGATATGACAGGCGGATGCTACCAGACTTCGAATGAAGAGGCAATGGCAGATGGAACATTTTGGAAATGTCAATGGTTGTTCACGGATATTGCAATCTCCCGTTAGTGTTTTCACTTTTCAGCAAGTGAAAGAAACAGGCTGTTCCGATTGAAATGGCTGGCTGTCAACTGTAAGACAACTGAGCACTAATTCTATAGACTTTGAACTGCGTGGGCGTGATCATGTCTGAACTAACAACTTTCCAGTCAAATCTCACAGAAATAACCTCCCTTTCTTTGATAATGAACGGACGTGGTCAATTTGCTTCACCACTTCACCGTACGCGTCCCATTCAACCATGAATAATAATCTCCGAGACTTAATTTCATTGTCTCGAAGCAAAAGGCTGGAAATAATTTAATTGCTAGTTCCTGCTAGTGCCTTTTGCTTTTACACTCACTTGCTTGCTGGCGGTTTCGGTTCTGATGGTGAATTAATGCCTGCCACTCTGTGTGTTCTTAAATTGAGACCAATTTCGCTTTGTGTCGGGCAGAAACTGGAGAAATGACCGCCCATTCTTCTTGCACTTCACACTGCGTTGCTCCATTTGTTCTCTCTAGAGCTAAGAGTTTCTTGTCGGCAAATGAAATAATCACTTGCCGGGATAGTGAAGCCTTTCCGAGTTGGATTCCGGTGGGATTAACACTATTAAAACCCGGCTGAATTGGCTTGTTGATTCCCGGCAGTAGCAGGTTGAGTCCTGTTTTGCTGTGCTGGTGCTGCGGGGGTGTACAGATTTGCGGCCGGGTTTATTTGGTTCGCCAAATTTATTGCCATTCGATTTACGATCTGTTCGATTGGAACAAGTTTGCGCGTGTGATCGAAATCGTCTGCTCGTGCGGTGGCGATGACGCCAAGTGTTAAGTTCATTGAATTTTTAATGCTTCCAGTTTCCATTAACGGACAGCACAGTTGATAGTGGGCCCGTGGTGGATTCTGGCCTGTAACAGGTTCCCGCATAGGGCGAAATGAACTGTGAAAGATTTTACAGAAATTTAAATTGATGATAGCTCTTAAATTACTTTCAATATTCTTGACAGGTAGCTAAATTAAATCTGCGCATTGTTAGTGAAGAACATCTGCTTTCGTACGCTTCTCCCTTATTCGACAAAATCCGCCTCGCATTGATTCGACTTTTTGCCCGCATGCAACGTCCGTGCCTTGGTTGTAGAAATCATATCTCATGTTTCAAATTCTGTGTCACTAATCTGCCAGCCAGTCTGTTCTGTTCTTTCCAACTGTTTCCAAATGAAATATGAATGCAGCTAGCTTCCTCTCTTTGTGAAACATGATTTAAAATTTCTATCCGTTTGGAGCAAAAAAAGTTCAATCCAATGGACAAACGAAACCCCGTAAGAGAAACCATTGTAGCTCTCTATTCCGTTTTTTTTTTCATCTAAACGTGTTGTTCACACTTCGAGCCGGATTACGACAAACCTCTTTACAATGTTCTTCCGCTGGGTACAAAAAAAATCGAAATAATTTCGGTGCATGAAAGTAGGTCATTCACTTTATGAAGAGGGTGAAATTTTAATACCTTCTATTCTCCTCTACTTTTGGTAAGCTAAGAGCCGTTAAAAAATCTTTTTTTGTTTGAAATTTATATCAACGGAACCACACTAACTGCGAAGATAAATATTTAAAATAACTCTTTATCGAACCGTTTGGATTTACAGGGAAGACGAATATTAGCTAGCCAATATCATCGATTACATCTGAGACCGCAACCCCGTCACGAGACTAGCCAGCGTTGCCTTAGTAATGTTGATCTTAAAATTAACTACGAACAATCGATGGATGGTTCGAAACAATTGGTAATGACCCACGCCTAGTAACAATACCGCTGCTTCGAATTGCGGGAATGAAGAGAAGGTAAAAAGGATCTGTGGCTGTGTATCAACAGCAGCAGATCACCAACCGCCAATTTTCATGAAGTCAGACGGGTGAACGGAAGGCTGAAGAGCAACAAAGTGGTTAGCGAAGTCGAACTCTGAGCGACACCCAAGAAAATGCAAAGGAGCACTTCCAAAAGCAATGCACGTATCTAGAATTGGGGAGGAACGTTAGCCTCTCGTCTTAGGGTATCGCAGACGGCGCCGAGGTAAGATAAGGTAAGCTGAAAAACAAAATGAAGTGTTCCAGTATCAACTGCTTCTGACTTTTAATTGGAAGTACTTGTGATAAAATAGACTAAGAGCCTCTGGTCTGTTTTGACTGTTGGTCTATTCCGATGGTTTTTTGCTTATTTGATTTATATGCCTTAATCAAAAGATCCGATGGAGATCTTTCTAAAAAACCACTACTTTTTGGTGACAGCGGCGGGATCTACTCACCAGTGTAAAAAAACCAAACAAGGTAATCTAGGATAACAAAGACATTACGAAATTTCTGAGGTTTCTTACACATCTCAAGCTTGAGTGTAATTCACACACGTATGCATATATATTACACACAAATTTTGAAAATTATGTATTATATTTTCCTAATTAGAAAGAGGAATTTGAAAAACTATCTATACAATAAGAGAATTTAGCCTTCTTTTCCTGGCTTGTGTATCGAATAATACGATTTTTTTTAAACAATTGCATTTCGCACGGAGTAAAACCAATTGGTAGTTACGCAGTTTTTAATATTTCTCGAATGTTTGAGAACAAAAAGTTTCTTTTAGTGTGTATTATTGTATTTATTTTAGCGCAAGAAAGTCGAATCAACAAAACACTGCTCTTTGGACTTATTGGCTTTTACGTCAACCATGCAAGAGAGGCAGTATAGGCTAACAGTTGTGATTACTGTTATACTCAATCAACGCACCTAATAAGCGATCGTCGTAAATCTGGAGTTTTGTTCAGTTGCCAAATCGCGTTGAAATGAACAGGCTCGGAAATTTGTTCATTGTGATGGACAAGACCTCTTCCAGTGTCTCTGCAGAACTCTGGTACGGGGTACTTACTTAGCCCTGGAAAGATAATCTTATTTTGACGTGAAATTGATGCATAAATTTCAAATCATTTAAAATGCAAGTTTTTGTTTAAAATTTAATATTGAGTGATCATTATGGTGGTAACACATCGATAAATAACAAATACCAGAATTAAATTTTTTGAAAAACGTGAACATATTCGCACTATTTGAAAACGAAGAGGGTAATGTCACTAAAGCGAGGAGTCAAATTGATGCAGACTATCTTTCTAGGGTTAGTGATGTGGTATTTTGAAAAGAACGGAAGTTGTAGCTTTTCTCAGCTGCTGGCAAAATCAGAAATTGTCTCTTTGAACCCATGCTCGAGACAAAAAGAAAACCATTTGTTATACACTGTTCTAAATACTATCCAGAACCTGAAAATCGCACTAATAATTAAAAATTTGATAAAGTAGTAGAAGCCAAACATTTAGCAGCGCTTGTCTTTCTAATAATGAAAATATAATACATAATTTTCTAAATTTGTGTGTTTATATGTAAACGTGTGTGAATATTTATGTGTGTTTGTGTGTGACTTGAACTGTTAAAGCTCGTTAAATTATCCGAGTTGTTTCATTATTCAATGTGACTCAAGAACTTCATATTTGCGATTTGAAACGAAACTATAAGCGATTTTTGAATATACACTACTGGTTCTTTAATTATTTAATGCGACTTAAAAAGTCAACATCAGCAAATTATTTCATCTTTATGCGATGTTCGCCATGCAGTTAGTTAGTTTATTATAATCATACCTTTTTATAAAAAAAAATCGAACAGTAGCAATTATTATTAATTAATTATCCCTTGCTATTCAAATCCCTTGCTAATAGTAAATTACATTTAACATTCTGTTTCCTGTGGGCACACGCTATATTATTAGGGTATCCATCCGGACTCGAACCTCGAGCACTTAGATTGTCGGGCAGCATTCTTTCCATTCCTTGTCTTTTGGGATTAATTTTATATGCAATACGATGTGATACATGAGAATTTTGACTTTCACGTATAATCATCACTTTATGAAATGAATAAGAAATTAAATAGACATGATATAAGTTTGTCTGTATTGCTATGCGAGTATGTTACACTCACCGCAAGAGGTTCGCCAAACAACACAATATGCGATGAAACACTTGTGTTTCTCATACAGTCATACGCTAGTGATATATCATAGAACTTTAAACGAGATAATCCGAGCCATCTTATGCGATATTTAGTTGTTTCGGAGTTGTCTGAGCTTGTTAGCATAAATTTAGTCATTAACGGTGTTACAAAATGATGCCTTTTGCGACTAGATTTATATGCAATTCGATATGATACGAGAGCCTTCTTCATTAAACGTATAATAGAGATGGTGGTGCCTATCGGGTTCGGGTTTGAAAATTTTTGAACGGTCGGTTACGGGCCGAAAATGTCGAATGAAACCCGATTATAGCAAATAACATATTTATGAGATAATGATGTCTAATATCATGTAACTGCAACTGTAAAAATCACTAACATTTCAATACCATTCGATGCTCAAAGCTTCAGGGCAGCCTCAAATTGGTTTAAAAAATCGACCCCCAAAAAAAAATCTCGGGATCGGGTTTTACCGTTTCGGGTTCGGGTCGGGTTCCGGTTTCACAAAAATGAAATTTTTCAGGTTTGGGTCGGGTTGGAGCTTGATGAAAAAAAAAAAGTTTCGGGTTCGGGTCGAGTTCGGGTTTCAACCGAAAAAAAACTTCGGGTACGGGTCGGGAACGGGTTTGAAAAAAAAAAAAAAACAAACCCGACCATCTCTAACGTATAATAATCACTTTGAGGAATTACTACGAGTTTGTACTGGCATGATATGAGTTTATCTGTATTGCTATGCGGGTATGCGATGAAACACATACGTTGTCCGTACAGCTATACGATATGAGGTAATCCGTGCAATCTTATGCGACTTCTGGTTGTCTGGGCGGTGTCTAACCTCAAGCAAAGACACGAGATTGCAGCTTGTGAGCTCTTTACGCGAGAGTACCACCTGTACATTCCAGCTCGTGTGGTGGAGGTGGACGGTGTGGTCAGTAATTCGGGTCCATTTGCCGAGGACCTGATGAATGCTGGAACTGGCCGTTTCAAGAATTTCAGCCTTTAACCGGAAAGATACTGGATTGCAAGCGATTGTATGTAGTATCGCTAGACAATGGTTCAATAACCTACACCCAATCGGTCTCTTTACGTGTGACTTCCGTCGGGTCTATCCTGTTGAGCTATGTGCTCGGGGGCAAGGATTTTTTTACCCGTACGCTTGTTGGGTCATATTGCCACTCACTGTGGCAATAAAGCACATTGCGGAAACGGCAGAGAGCAACATGAGGATGACGCCTGTGATAAAGGTGCTGGAGATTACCTCTTTTGTGCTACGTGTTATAGATATTGAGAACAGACAATGTTTCCTTTCAATTCTACAACAACTAATTTTGTAGAAGAGCCCAATATCTAATTCCATTCTACTTAGACGATCAATAAGAAATTTAGTTAACATGTGTCACGTTTTCTTGTAAGGCCCGAATAATGTTGGGCTTGTCCACACACACCAATGATTTCTCGTAGCCCCACAAAAAAATCCAGTGTCCTCTAATCACATGATCTTGTTGGCCAACTTACAGGAGGGCCGAAAGGAAAGATAAATTTCTCACCGAATTCATTTCTTAAAATGTCCATTGTTTCGCATGTTGTGTGGCATGTGGCGCCGGCCGTCCTGTTGAAACCGCATTTCAACCGAGCTTGGATCTTCCAATTTGTTCAATGATCATGGGTCGACATCAGTGATGGAAATGAGACGAATATGATGTCGTCGTTTGATCTCGATCTGCACAACTCCTGACTTGAACAGACTGCGACTAAACCTGAATCCTCTCAACCCATAATAAAATGATGATTTGGTGCACAGGTTTTGGGAGAAAACAGACACATGATTAGACTACATCAGCCATGAAAAGCGATTCGCTCGTGGTGTTTGTCTCAAAATACGTCCGTCGGTAGGGGAAGAAAGGATAGCAACAGGAGAATATCATGTCGACTGAGTAGTAGCAGAGGTGCGGTGCGGTGAGAGGGGAAGTGTGGTATGTCTCACACTGTGGGAGGACTACTTCGGCAGCGGTTGAGTTGAACGAGAGTAGGACAGCAAACACTGTCATTTACTTTCATAACAAAAAATCATCTTTATTAGTGAAATGAGTACGAATATAACACGAGCTATTCGCTTCAAGTAACTGGGAAGAATAACTTCATATAGAGCAGAATCATTTCAAATCGCCTGGAAATACGCGAAAATTTAATCGACCATTTTTGATTTGAATGAAACTTTGCACACGTATTTGGCTTAACAAACTGAGCATTTTTCACAGGTGGAGAGATTTTTTACACCCATGAGTTACATTCTAAAAGGGCGTATGCCTTTTGGCATAGGTTTTATTCGAAGCATTGTAGCCCAGAAACCGTTGGTTGTATAGGAAAACTGTCTGAGAAAGAGTTGTAGGGAATTAAAAATGCACCATAAAAAAAATATACACTGTACAAAAAAATTTTTTTTTGACCAAAAAAATTAAAAATAAACATTAAATTTCAATTTAAAAAAAAAGAGTTGATTTCTTTTTTATTTTTTTATTTTTAAAGAAGCTTGACGTTAATACGCAACTATTAAAAAAAAGTCCAGGATGGAGAAATGAAAAATATTTTTTTATGGTAGATTAATTTTTTTATAAAAAATCTAATTCAAACATTTTTCAAAATATTTGTATACTGATGATTTTAAAAGATGCAGAGAGTCATTTTAAATCAAAAAGCTCTTGGTAGTAAACATTCTAAAGGCATTGGTTTTCGAGTTATTTTTAATTTAAGCTCGAAAAATTATAATTATTTAGTAAAATACACGTTTTTCTTAAATTGTCCATGGTTCTCCAGCAAAAACCATACGTTCATTGGAATGCTTGATAAAAAATATACAGTTCATTCTTTGACAACAAAACGATTGGGCGAACGGTTCTCAAGAAAAGAGTTGAATGTTCTAAGTGATATAAATATATATAAGAATCAAATATTTATTTTCGAGTTTTATTATCTTGAGAACATATTTTTTTATGACATAGATACTTTACAGAACTAGTTTCACTTAATATTTTATATACATCATAAGTAAATGATTGGTCATCTTTTGGAAACATCTTCGTTTGTATCTTATTTTCTGAAATCGGAACAAAAGAGTAATACTTTTGTGTGGCAGCTATTATTATAGATTTTTTGAAAATATTGGTCCATTCTGTTACTCCTTGTTCATATTCTTCATATGATACTCAACTAAATGACATTTTTGATGAATTCTTATCACTTTTCTGATTAGACCAATCATACAATTCTTTTGCGCTTGTAATGGGATGTTCATGTTCTTTAGCTTAACTTGCATTTCCTGCCATTCGTTTTAATATGCCACCAATTGCATCGCATGGGCCTTTACCATGAGAAGTCGCAAAAAATGCCACTCTGCATCGACGTTATATTTTGTTGCAAATTTTTTTCTATTTTTATATTGTGAGGCAGCTCCATCAGACATTAATATCGCTTTTCAACTCTATTGTTGTTTTCAAAAAACTCATTAATTTGGCGATGAACACCTGAACCGCAACAGTATCATGGGATTCAGATTCAGTAAGTGTTCCAGATTCTGAATAGTAAACAACGAAGGGATGAATGGTGGCTTGACTATCATTCCAATAACTACACGAATCACAAATTGATAAAGGCGTATTAAAATGAGCTTGACTGTTCAATATTTTTAATTTTGCAATAACGTTTTTTTTTTAATTTGCGTAAGCTTGATGAGCACCGATGATCAGGAAAGGGTTTACAGCATTTGGGCTTGGTGTATTCCATTTTCACTTTATTCATCTTCACAAAATGCAAACTGTTACTAACACATCTGGAGTAGTGCAATCGTATTTATAAACGAAAACAGATAACCCAGTAGTTATTGGTTGCGTACTTTACAAACAGTTATTATTTGTAAACAAGTAGGTAGTGTTGCACGACAAACATATTTTTTTATAAAACATTCGGCAAGGGGGAACGTGTATATAGGCTAAGGTTTAGCGCTTGAGTTATTTATCCAATCGTTTTGTTGTCAGAGAATGAATTGTATATTTTTGATCAAGTATTCCAATGAACGTATGGTTTTTGCTGGAGAACCATGGACAAATTAAGAAAAACGTGTATTTTCCGAAATATTAATAATTTTTTGAGCTTAAATTCAAAATAACTCGAAAACCAATGCCTTTAGAATGTTTACTACCAAGAGCTTTTTGATTTAAAATGACTCTTTGCATCTTTTAGAATCATCAGAATACAAATATTTTGAAAAATGTTTAAATTAGAATTTTTATAGAAAAATTAATCTACCATAAAAAAAATATTTTTCATTTCTCCATCCTGGACTTTTTTTTTAAAGTTGCGTATTAACGTCAAGCTTCTTTTAAAAAAAAATAAAAAAAATTCAACTCTTTTTTTTTTAAATTGAAATTTAATGTTTATTTTTAATTTTTTTTGGTCAAAAAAAATTTTTTTTGTACAGTGTATATTTTGCATTTTCAATTCCCTACAACTCATTCTCAGACAGTTTTCCTATGAAACCAACGGTTTCTGGGCTACAATGCTTCGAATAAAACCTATGCCAAAAGGCATACGCCCTTTTAGAATGTAACTCATGGGTGTAAAAAATCTCTCCATCTGTGAAAAATGCTCAGTTTGCTAAGCCAAATACGTGTGCAAAGTTTCATTCAAATCAAAAACGGTCGATATTCGACCACAGGCGATTTGGCGCGATCTTGCTCTATACCGAGCTGTGCACATTGAGAACCACGTGTTGTGGGTACACTAATGACAAAAAATATATCCTAAGAAGGAAAGCAAAGAGAGAGCACCAACACCGATACTTTGTTATTCGCATACTGACGACGATGTAAACGCATCTTAGGCTTGTTTTTAATTGTTGTTTTAATTTTTAATTAATGTTAATTCAAAATCGCTAGAGGTGATTTTTTTTCATTGCCGACATCGTTCGCTGGTGACGCCAACCTATCATCCAAGGTCGTCTTCAAAGAAAAATGGCCCAATGACTAGCCCACAAACCACACGAAACTGTTCTTTTTCTGATGATTTATCTTCCAACAAACTAAATTTGGTAATAACACCTCTAAGTGTGGTTTCACCAGGTCGATTATGATAACCATAAATTGGCTGTAGTAGGTGAAACACATTTTTAAAAAGCACGAATTTTTATAATATATTACACACCCATTACACACCATTTTTGCCAACTTGGTCATCTTTTTATGTTATATTCTTTCTACAATCAAGAAATTCAATTATAAGAACCGAATCAATAAGTAACTGAACTTCCAATACCGAGTCCATCTGGACAGTGACTTAAAAGTATTTTATTGCGCTTCAAAATTAATTCAATAACACGGGAGTTAATTATTAGCTCCAAACGAAATCAATCCGCATCCATTTCACTGTCCCTCTCCTTAGCTGAGAAAACAAGACTTTTATGAATCATAAAACCACTTCACATGGGATGAGCATAAACATGCACAAATTGGCCAGCTGGCGTACGATTGCCTAACGGTTGAAAGGTAGAGCAGCAGAAGACATCGATCGATCGCTATAAAGCGGACCCACGCACCAGTTTCCAGTTTCGGAGGTGGGAAGTCGTTGATCGGAACCGGGGGCTCACTCAAATTCACACGTGCATGCAGCGCGGTGGCGGTCGTTCACTTCGGCAAGGCACAATTTACTTATCGGTAAACAAACAAAGCTTCCAAATCCGGTCCCGGTGCCGATGATGGTGTGTTCGATGGAAGCAGTCGCCGTCTTCGTCAGTGCCGCCGCTGCAGGTTAGCGGTTGCAGTACCGGCGACATCCTTTGTTTGCCGTTCGGTCGCCGTCACCCACTTTTCGAGCACCGAAATGCAGTTATACTCATACCCGTACCTACCTACCAAACTTGACAAACTAGAGTAAACAACCCCAGAATCGTGCATCGATTCGAGAGTGGAGCACAGAAGAAAGAGCCCCGCATGCGTTTACTTTTCCCAATAACCTGGTTTTTGGATTGTTTGCTTAGTGATTCTGATTGGTACGATCGATTCATCGAACGTTTGTTTGACGTCGAAAAAGTGCAGCGTGCATCAATTAGATAAAACTCACATTCATTGTGATAGTTTTATCTTCGTTCAAGAAGGAAGGAAGGAACTTTCATGAAAACAATTACAAGAATAACATCATCTCCGCAGTTTTAGTTTACTACCCAGCAATCGTAAAGTTTCAAGCACTTTATCAATTAAATTACGCCTCACTACTGCCATGCGGAGCAGGAAACTTTTAATTAAGAACGAAACTGTAAGATTGAGTTTGCTGTAATCTGCACTTCATGCTCATGGAACAGTTTAAACAATGTTTTCCGTAAAGTGATCTTCTAGCGGCGCTTGTTAAATGACACGACACAAGTTTTGGCCTTGAGCATGTCACCGTTCCGCAACTGTCAGTTTCAATCAATCAACAGCTTCAATCCCCATGATACGAACCGGTATCGCAATTTGATTAAAATGATCAGAAACACTGATGCATATCTGCTTCGGCACGCGCTCGGATTGAAACCAGTTTTGTTCGACAGTACGTTGATCTCTTTAGCCTAACGGAACCATTCGTAAAGGTATTAACACTTTATTCCCTTTACCTGTGAACGCATTACGTAAAAAAAACATATCTTCGCCCGCAGCAATCTCTCCCTTCTTAAAAAAAAGCTCTGGCCGCGGAGGCTATTCAAATCTGATTTGCTGCTGATCTTCCAATCTCTGGCATCCTCCCAGTCCCGATATACATGCGCTTCATTTTTATGCTCCATGATTACTATAATCAACGTCATCAAGAAACACTTTCGTTCTTTCCTTTCGTGCCCCTTTCCATGGTTGCATTTTAAACTTTTTATTGTGTCTCACACTGGCACTGCCGTTAGGATTATGACGGGTTGTATGTAGATTCTTGGCCTGAGGTGAAATCGAAAAGTGAGGAAAACTTTCTCTTTCCGATTCCACCGTTCGGTCGGAGTTCTGGATGCTGCTTCGGTGTGAGCTTGGAGTGAGAATGAAATGGGTCATTATTTCGAACAACCAAGCCGAAGGGTGTCTTTATTCTGTGACTGAAGTGTGGATTGGGAATCGAGTGTTTCAAGTTTTCTGCTATTAGTATTTGCGTTGTGAAATCCGTTAGATAAGCAAATATCGCCTTTGATAACTGCTATGAAATTCAAAAGAAGCAAATGAATTTTAGTGATTATAATCAAAACTATAATTATATTAATTCTGATACCCGTACTGCCGCGCATAGCATGTCAGTCCCACCTGCATTTTCAGCAAGCCGAGAAAAACGCGTTTTTATATGATTTTATGACATTGCTTCTTACGAGATGGGACAATATGTTTGGATGTTTTCCAGCAGTTTTTCAGAACAAAGTTGTTGAGCTCATCAATTGTCACGAAACTATGCATTGTAAGCTACCATTTACGCGTAATAACTCAATTTTACTGAAAATGCAAATGGGACTGACTTGCTATGCGCGGCAGCGTAGGTAGCGCGTGAAAAAAATCGCGTAAATTCCGAAATCTGCGTAAAAAAAAACTTCATTTCCTAATAGTTTTCAATTATTTCTGCTAAATTATTTAAAAAAAGTATTAATGGCAGTGTTATTTTCGCATGCAAATCGAGCTGAATATCAAGCGAGAATATAATAAGATTAGGCCAAATCAAAGAGTGTTCAATAACGATATTGAGTAACCTTTTTGGACACTCTAAATAAGCGATTTGAAGACGAAAAATCAATAAAGGCTTATCGCGTAGAAGACGATTTTGCTGAAAAATACACGTAAATTCTAAAATCCTCGTAAATTCAACATCTCTCAACATCAATAACAACTATGATGCAACTGTTTCGTGATGAGATTGCCCACTTTGTCACAAAACTGATCAGTTGTACATGTACTTTACTTTTGCAATTCACATAAACAGCAAACGTTTATTGGTCAATATATATTTATAGATGATATGGGAATAGCTGACGATGAACATCAGTCCGATCTTTACGACATTCCACCGATAAAGAAAAAACACCGAAGTCGGTATTACCTAATACCCGTCTAGCAGATATTGTGGCTTCAGTCAATTTTCAGCTGTGAACGTGTAAAATGATAGTTATCCTTTCGGTTATTTTGCTAGTTTTAAGCCCCCTTGCTGTAACGGGCCAACGATGGAGAGTAGATCGCCAGAATCTAGCAATGGACACAATTCATCCACAAGCTCAAATTGATAAACGAGATTTCGATTCATTCCGGTTGCCGAATACAAGCGTACCAACGCACTACAACTTGTTCCTGGATACCAACATCCATCTCGCTGATTTTACCTTCAACGGAAGCGTACAAATCCAGCTTACCATTCTGGAGAACACAAAGCAAATTGTACTGCACAAATCGCGAAACCAAATCCTCAGGGTGCAGTTGATAACCACAAACCAGTTACATGTGGCGCTCGATGGGGTTGAATATGACTTGGAGAAAGAATTTATGGTTATCAACACTAAAACAACCTTACTCCAAGGTTCCAACTATCGGCTGGATATTGAATTTTCCGGCGAACTTCGTAATGATATGCTCGGGTTCTATCGTTCGTCCTACGTTGATGCAGAAGGAATGGTTAAGTACCTTGCAGTGACACAATTCGAGGCAAGTTACGCTAGAAGTGCCTTTCCTTGTTTCGATGAGCCTGCCATTAGAGCGACTTTCTCCATCAGTATTAGCTGCGGATGGGATTACAAAGCGACATCCAATATGCCGGTCCTGGGAATTACAATTCAGTAAGAATTGCTAACCAAACCTCACGCATTTATTTGTTTAATCATTCAAACATCTTCCAGACCAAACGAGAAAAAATTAACCCGCTTCCAAGTGACCCCACGCATGCCTACCTATCTGGTGGCATTCATGGTAACAGATTTCACCAGCAAACGGATTACACTACAGGAGCCAACAAGACTCACCATGGAGATTTTCGCACGACCAACGGCTTCCGATCAGCTGGAACTGGGCTTGGAAACAGGAGTTAAAGCTATCAGGGCGCTGGAAACATATTGCAATCGAACCTACGACTTGCCAAAATTAGATCAGGTGGCGGTGCCCGATTTCTACTTCGGTGCAATGGAAAACTGGGGCTTGGTGAAATACGCCGAACAGTATCTGCTCTTCGATCCGGAAAAAGCCAGTAATGTCGACAAAGAAAATTTAATTACCATCATCACCCACGAATTTGTTCATCAGTTTTTCGGTAACCTCGTTACTCCAAAATGGTGGACAGATATTTTCCTCAGCGAAGGTTTTGCTACTATGTATGAGTACTATATTGGAGCCGAAGTTGAACCCACGATACGATTTAAAGAGTTGTTCCCTGTGGAAGCCTTACAAACAGCATTTTATGTGGATAGTTTCCCATCCACTAGACCACTTTCGTACTATGTAGAGAGTAACGCCATGTCGCAGTTCGACATCATAGCATATCAAAAGGGTGGCAGCGTATTTCGCATGATGAATTACGCACTGGGTCAGCAGACTTTCCAGAAAGGGATTCAAAAATACTTGGAAGTGAAGTAAGTATGCTAATCCATACAAGATTTATGTTTTCTAACTGACGATTCGGCATAACTAGCAAGGACAGTGCTGTGGATCCGCTTGATTTATTCGATGGTCTCCAGTTTGCAGCAGAAACTGACGCCGTACTACCGGTAGGTGTCACTGTGGCAGCAGCCTTGAGTTCTTGGGTGTACCAATCCGGGTATCCCGTAGTGACAGTCAAATACTCGGCAATAAGTAACGAAATTACATTCGAACAGCAACATTTTTCCTCAGAACCCGATGCCCAGCGAACTTGGTGGATTCCGATTAGTTTTGACTTAAGCAGTCAGCCGGATCGAGATGAAACGCAAACTATTTTCTGGATTTCCCAGGATTCCAAACAGTTCATACTACGACTGAGTATACCCGACGATGTGTATCTTTTGGTGAATCCTCACCAGACGGGATATTATCGAGTTAATTATGATAGTGGTCTTTGGCAAAGATTGATCAATCAACTGCGCAACGATTACACCGTTATTCCGCCAGTTTCTAGAGCACAACTGATTGATGATTCGATAAAACTGGTACAGGCTGGAGAGCTTGACATGGAAACTAGCTTCGAGTTGTTCCAATATCTGGCCGAAGAAGTGGACTACATTCCGTGGTACACAGCATTCGCATCCGATAATCTACAGTACATCAACAATGGGCTTGTCGTTGATGCGGAAGCCTATAAGGCTTTCCAGGTAAATTGTGACAGACATTGTAACTTGCACAAAAATCTCATCAATGTTTTCTTCATCTTAACCGAACATTATTAAAATTAATCCACGTCCAATTCAAAACTAATGTAAATTTAACAAAAATCCAATTTACATCCAATCTAAATCCAATCAAAATATAATCCAAATCCAAATAAAATTCAATAGTTATTTAATTTAAATCTGATCAAAACCAATCCAAATCTAATTCATATCCAATCAAAATGCATTACAAATCCAATCTAAATCCAATCCAAATCCAATCCAAATCTAATAAAAATCGAATCCAAATCCACTCTAAATCTAATCCAAATCCAATTCAAAACCAATCCAAATCCAATCAAAATCCAATCCGAATCCAATCCAAATCCAATCCAAATCCAATCCAAATCCAATCCAAATCCGATCCAAATCCAATCCAAATCCAATCCAAATCCAATCCAAATCCAATCCAAATCCAATCCAAATCCCGTCCAAATCCAATCCAAATCCAATCCAATCCAAATCCAATTCTAATTCAATCCAAATCCAATCCCAATTCAATCCAAATTCAATCCAAATCCAATCCAACTCCAATCCAAATCCAATCCAAATCCAATCCAAATCCAATCCAAATCCAATCCAAATCCAATCCGAATCCAATCCGAATCAAATCCAAATCCAATCCAAATCCAATCCAAATCCAATCTAAATCCAATCCAAATCCAATCCAAATCCAATCAAAATACAATCCAAATCCAATTTCAAATCCAATCTAAATTCATAGTAAATCGAATTTCAAATTCAATCTTAATCTAATCCAAATCTAGTTCAAATCCAATTTAATCCAAATCCATTCCAAATCCAATCCAAATCCAATCCAAATCCGATTCACATCTAATCCAAATAAAATCAAATCTAAATCCAATCCAAATCTAACCCGAATCCAATCCAAAACCAATCCAAATCCAACCCAAATCCAATCCAAATTTAATCCAAATCCAAATAAAATTCCAATCCAATTCAAATGGAATCCAAATTCAAATCCAATCCAATCCGATCCAATCCAAATACGATCCAAATCCAATCCAAATACAAATCCAATCCAATCTAAATCCAATCCAAATACGATCCAAATCCAATCCAAATCCAATCCAAAGCCAATCCAAATCCAATCCAAATTTAATCCAATTCCAATTCAAATCCAATCCAAATTCAACCCAAATCCAATCAAAATCCAAATCCAATCCAAATCCAATCCAATCCAAATCCAAATCCAATCCAGATCCAAATCCAAATCCAATCCAAATCCAATCCATTCTTTATCCAATCTTAATACAATCTAAATCCAATCCAAATCCAAATCCAAATTAAATCCATTCAAAATCCAATCCAAATCCAATCCAAATCCATTCCAAATCCGATCCAAATCCAATCCAAATCCAATCCAAATCCAATCCAAATCCAATCCAAATCCAATCCAAATCCAATCCAAATCCAATCCAAATCCAATCCAAATCCAATCCAAATCCAATCCAAATCCAATCCAAATCCAATCCAAATCCAATCCAAATCCAATCCAAATCCAATCCAAATCCAATCCAAATCCAATCCAAATCCAATCCAAATCCAATCCAAATCCAATTCAAATCCAATCCAAATCCAATCCAAATTCAATCCAAATCCAATCCAAATCCGATCAAAATCCAATCCAAATCTAATTTGAATCCAATCCAAATCCAAATTCAATCCAAAACCAATCCAAATCCAAATTAAAGCCAATCCAAATCGAATCTAAATTCATAACAAATCGAATTTCAAATTCAATCTTAATTCTATGCAAATCTAGTTCAAATCCAATCCAAATCCAATTGAATTCTAATTCAAATCCAAATCTGAATCCAATTCAATTTAATCCAATCAAATCCAATCCAAATCTAATCCAAATCCGCTCCAAATACAATCCAAATCCATTCCAAATTCAATCCAAATCAAATGAAATCCAAATCCAATCCAAATCCAATTCAAATCCAATCCAAATCCAATCCAAATCCAATCCAAATCCAATCCAAATCCAATCCAAATCCAATCCAAATCCAATCCAAATCCAATCCAAATCCAATCCAAATCCAATCCAAATCCAATCCAAATCCAATCCAAGTCCAATCCAAATCCAATCCAAATCCAATCCAAATCCAAGCCAAATCCAATCCAAATCCATTCCAAATCCAATCCAAATCCAATCCAATCCAAATTCAATCCAAATCCAATCCAAATCCAACCCAAATCCAATCCAAATCCAATCCGAATCCAATCCAAATCCAATCCAAATCCAAATTCAATCCAAATCCAATTTAAATCCAATCCAAATCGAATCAAAATTCATAACAAATCGAATTTCAAATTCAATCTTAATCCTTTGCAAATCTAGTTCAAATCCACTCCAAATCCAATTGAATTCCAATTCAAATCCAAATCCAAATCCAATCCAATTTAATCCAATCCAATCCAATCCAAATCTTATCCAATTCCGCTCCAAATACAATCCAAATTCATTCCAAATTCAATCCAAATCAAATGAAATCCAAATCCAATCCAAATCCAATCCAAATCCAATCCAAATCCAATCCAAATCCAATCCGAATCCAATCCGAATCCAATCCAAATCCAAATCCAATTTAAATCCAATCCAAATCGAATCTAAATTCATAACAAATCGAATTTCAAATTCAATCTTAATCCTTTGCAAATCTAGTTCAAATCCACTCCAAATCCAATTGAATTCCAATTCAAATCCAAATATAAATCCAATCCAATTTAATCCAATCCAATCCGATCCAAATCTAATCCAAATCCGCTCCAAATACAATCCAAATTCATTCTAAATTCAATCCAAATCTAATGAAATCCAAATCCAATCCAAATCCATTCCAAATTTAATCCAAATCCAATCCAAATCCAGTCAAAATCCAATCAAAACCCAATCTAAATTCACAGCAAATCCAATCCAAATGCATTCCAAATCCAATCCAAATCCAGTCCAAATCCAATCCAAATCCAATCCAAATACAATCCAAATCCAATCCAAATCCAATACAAATCAAATCCAAATCCAATCCAAATCCAATCCAAATCCAATCCAAATCCAATCCAAATCTAATCCAAATCCAATCCAAATCCAATCCAAATCCAATCCAAATCTAATCCAAATCCAATCCAAATCCAATCCAAATCCAATCCAAATCCAATCCAAATCCAATCCAAATCCAATCCAAATCCAATCCAAATCCAATCCAAATCCAATCCAAATTCAATCTAAATCCAATTTAAATCCAATCCAAATCCAATCCAAATCCAATCCAAATCCAATCCAAATCCAATCCAAATCTTATCCGAATCCAATCCAAATCCAATCCAAATCCATTCCAAAACCAATCCAAATCCAATCCAAATCCAATCCAAATCCAATCCAAATCCAATCCAAATCCAATCCAAATCCAATCCAAATCCAATTCAAATTCAATCCAAATCCAATCCAAATCCAATCCAATCCAATCCAATCCAATCCAATCCAATCCAATCCAAATCCAATCCAAGTCCTATCCAAATCCAATCCAATCCAATCCAATCCAATCCAATCCAATCCAAATACAATTCCAGTATAATTCCAACCCATATCCAATCCTAATCCAATCCAAGAAAGAGCGTAAAATCCCAAAAATTTATTTTGTTCAAATATATGCTTATTTTGTTAATTTTTTTTGTTTTGAAATTTTCACAAAAATTGAAATATTGTTTACAGAGTATTGTTTTATTCCTTTTCTCTGATTCCTAACCGAAATAACAACTTGTGTCTTTGTTTTTTTTCATTAATGCTTTTTAAATTTGTTTTCAACTTTGGTTCATGCGAAAACAAAAAACAGATTTAAGAATTTATTTAGTTTTTTTTTACCGCATAAAACGTGTGAAATTCCAAATTAATTGAAAAAAGGACTTCAAACGCAGGATGAGAAGCATTTTATCGATTTTAAATGCTCTTCGTTCTTGACTAAAATGCTCACTTCTCGACCAAAACAATAATCATTCTCTATCGAAACATTTAAAATTAATAATCATATGTTGCGAAAGATACGTGGTCCACGTGGCTCTGTGGTTAGCGATGTCGGTCGGCTAGCTCTCCCACACGGTTGTGATGTCGGGTTCGATTCCCGATCAGGTCGGGAATCTTTTAGAGCTGGAAATTTTCTCGACTTAGCACTGGGGCGTTGTACTTATCCTACACATGCAAAATGTGCCAAAAACAATATCGATAACGAATTCTCTCAACTAATAATCGAGTTGATCGAGACCGCATCAGTCCTACCGGCTAGCGTGCGATATTCTTTTATGTTGCGAAAGGTTTGAAAACAGCTTCTAGTTGAAAAATATCAACTACCTATACTGCCTATAATCGCAAGCCAGTCCTATATGGATTTCCATCGTTTTTGAGTTAAATATCAGATTCCATCTATTTCTTGATCTACTATCGATTGAGGAAACAAAAAAGTATGTTTTGTTTGAAAAAGTTAGAAAAAAATGTGAGGTCAAATTGTCCCATCTTAAAAATAATCGCATATCACTCCCACCAAATGTTTTTCCTAAGTATGGTCATATTTTTTACTTCAATCTATATAACAAATATTTTGTGCTGTTTTTCAGGCTTTTTACTGATAAAAATTCATCAAATAATTAATAAATGCAAGGTTGTTCCAAATAAATTCCACACAAAAGTTAATTTTAAGTAGACACTGGAACTGCGACTTTTTCTGAAAGTTCGTTCCCGAAAGGTTATTGATTTTGTCAATCAGAAGCATGATAGCCTTGAACAATGATGCTTTCTGTAAGGGGTTAATTTCCTGTGGATGATCTGCTCACTTCAAATGATCATTCAAGTTGAAATTGTCAGAACACAGAAGAAATCGTTTTAGCTGCTTTGCGAAAAACAGCTTGTACGTCTTTTCATCGCCGTCGTCCTCCGTCAAGTCACTGTTGTAATGAAATTGGAAACTTCCCTTTCTCAATATGTACTACTTTTCCAATATGCTAAATGCACGGGCTAATGCGGAATAATACGTATCGCACGTAATTCAAATTGTGGTCCTCGTGGCTCTGTGGTTAGCGATGTCGGTCAGCTAGCCCTCCCACACGGTTGTGATATCGGGTTCGATTCCCGATCGTGTCGAGGATCTTTTCGAGCTGGAAATTATTCAGTAGCATACCCAAGACTTCAACCTTATGTTTTGCTTTTCCAACGACGACCTTAAAGTCGGGGAAAGTAATGGGTGGACGTCTCCGTCATTCTCCATGCAGCATATTTAGAATCTGTCTGCGACCATGAACGTATGCCCATATTCAAAATACTCGAGAAAAATATAACTA
The DNA here is from genome assembly GCF_029784165.1 of Wyeomyia smithii. Classification (NCBI taxonomy): domain Eukaryota; kingdom Metazoa; phylum Arthropoda; class Insecta; order Diptera; family Culicidae; genus Wyeomyia; species Wyeomyia smithii. The sequence goes on along the minus strand of NC_073696.1, from coordinate 21,894,742 downwards.
CTACACCGAGCGGTTGAAAGTGAGACTGGTATGCGATTATTTTGCTACTCGATGGCCAAAATATTCGCATATCAGTCTCTCCCTTATTTTTGATTCAAATTTTCACGAAAAAGGTAATTCTTCAATGAAGAAGTTATGATTGGGGTCTGTTTCATTACATTATGTCGTAAAAATAGAATAACCCACCCCAAACAGCTGAAATACCCAAAACAAGAAAAATATCTTCAAACGCTGTTTTCTAAACTCGATGATTTTCTAGATGGGACTGATATGCAATTGTAGGCAGTATACTAATTGCGTTTTTTTTCTAACATTTTCACATAAAAAGAGAATTACAACACGACACTCACTCAAATTATTCGGCTATTCACTGAACAAATTAAATGGAAACTCATAACACAGTCACTGCACTTTCTACATGTCTTATCTTATAGGAACTCGCTTTTACTATCTAATATTTATTGAACAATTCGATTTCTTTATTTTATTCCTAACAATTCTAGAAAGATTTTCTCTGCAGAGTATTTGACAGCGCAAACTATCACGCGCGCAATGCTTGCTTTGATTCAAAAAACATCAAACTGATGGTTTAAAATAAGTTTGAGAATGGTTCATTTATTGATTCAATCCAATCACCAATCATTAATTTCAGAGCTTCTTGAGCTACTTAGCCGAGAAAGTATTCCGGTGGGTCGGCTTCGCTGAAAACCAGGACGAGCCACACGAGTACCAACGGCTGAGAGCAATGGCACTGGAATGGTACTGCCGCATGGGGTCAGCCATTTGCCGGGCCGGTGCCCGTCAGCTGATGCAGCAGGATTTGGACAACACTAGACCGCTTGCTTCCTACATCAAGCATAGCATCTATTGTGGTGGACTGATGGAAGCTAGCCAGGAAGAGTTTGCAGCCGTTTTCGACGCTTACCGGGCTTCTGGTGACGCGACCGAAAGGTCTGTTTATCTCTCCGCGCTGGGGTGCAATGAAAACGAGGAATTGCTGACGAACTATTTGTCCACAACACTGCTTGGGCCTGATGAAATCGGGGACTGGGTGACGATTTTCCGGTCTGTCTACTCTAGAAATAACTTTGGCTACGAAACGTTCTCCAAGTGGTTGAATGTTAATTCGGTCGCCGTTTTGGAAATGTAAGTGATTTCTTTCCTATTGGAGAACTTTAACTTGTATGGTTTTATTTAATTTAGCTATGGAGGAGAGTCGGGATTTGTTGCGATTTTAGCGGATATTCAATCAAGGCTGGGCTCCATAGACAATTTCGCAACGGTAACATTGAGCTATATTTTCTATCATAATGTTATGTAATTGTTTTTCTTTTCTGCAGCTTATCGGTTTGTTGAAAGAATTCCAGCCTACTGTGTAATTCGATATTCGATGTCTGATGAAAAATCTAAATTCAGCAAAACAACAATAGATCAGTACACGACTATGACTAATTACGAAAGATAGAAACACAAACAACGTTTAATAAACCGTGAAAATGATTTTCTACTATTCTCAGAACCATTAACATAAACTACGCTCCATAAAAGCTCGTCATAACTTACTGCCGTATAATCGCTTCAACGGAATTACAAAGTGGAACAACACGAGAACAAGTTCAAAGAACAAACTGCAACACAATCATCATTAGGTTTGGCATTTTGCGAGTCTTCCAACACGGTTTTAGTTATCAGTTCCAAACGTAGGGTTCACATTTCGAAATGACAAAATTTAATACTGGTTGAGCGCAACAAATGAGCCACTTTTTAGATTTTCTGCTTTTGTGCTTCTTCTAAAGGAGTTGGCCTGAAAACAAACTTGTCAAATTATTTGTTTTGTTTTCTCAATTCGCACATCAACCCCATCAAATGTTGTTCTATGTTAGCTTAATATTGTTTTGCTTTGTTGAATAGCAAAAAACGTGGCTGAGCTGTTATAATTCTACTCGAATCTTGGCGAGTCATAACAAACGTGGATATTGAAAATCAGTGCTTTGTCGAGATGGATGGCTGCTTTGCTTTTTTGTTAAGCATGGATATTGAGTTCAACATTAGGATAACGCGGTGTTGCGAGTGGATATCGAACACCGGAGCGATGTTACCAAACAAGTTTTTTTACTATCTCGCTAATCTATGCTAGTTAGTTAGAGTGCCTTCTCGTAATCTGATGCTAATTTAATAGGAAACCAGTTCTAGTTCAGGATTAGAATATTATATAAACCGGATTCGTACAGTTTTATATGCTTATGTTTTTACCCTCTCTAACGATTTTTTGAAACTCATCATAATTGACCAAAATTAGACATTTTCTGATAACTTCTCTTATTATATTTATGTATAACTTAAAGAATACTCACATGAAGTGACGATATCGGTTTTCTGCGATTAAATTATGTATACTGTCAGATAAGACTCCAACCGAGAAAGCGGAATTCGATGCACTTTCCGGGAGCTCTATTTGTGCAATCAAACATACAAACAGTACTCTGCGAACAGTCTATTTCATTATGGTAATTAAATAAATCAATAGAACTTTTGCTGGCTGCTACTGTTCTGACGAAAGCACCGGTAGATCGTTCCAGATGGGTAATGCAGATATTCTACCATCCGGGCCCGGTGTTGCTAGTGAAGACTAATTTTCTGGAGCAATATTTATCTTTGGATTAAGTTCCCGATTGCGTTACGAGACAAGCTCCCGGACGTCTTCTACTTGATAGGCCCCCTGCCAGAGTGTGTTAAGCTTATGCTGCGCAATAAATCATTTCGCTTGAAAGGTGAAAGCCCATAAACTTACGCCAAGAGGTTTATTTCATCGTCGTTCGAGAGTGTGATGGAAAGGGGCGAAAATGATGGGATACCACTTCCGTCTAATCGGAAATACATCCTCCTTCAGGATGCGGGTAACGGAAGATTACGTTTCATTGCCTTCTGCCTAGCAGAGAAATGTTAGTAATCCTTTCCGTTGAATTACACTCTGAATTATCGAATATGGTATAGCTCTTGATTTTTTGAATTTAATTCGATCCAGTTTAATTTAATACAGCTTTCAAATGGCGTGTCAAAGTAAAAACATAATTACTGTCATACATGCTAAAAATAACAGTGTATGTAAAGTAGATGAACTGGGCTCTGCTAGATGACACCTGCCGGAAGCCTGTCATAGGCAGGCATGTAGAACGACAGGACAAATATTGGCCTGCAATTAAATAATTGATGATAGTTTGCATTCTGATCGATAGGCGGGTCCATTATTCGTACAGGTATTAAGTGGTCGAGCTTAGCTTGCATGTAATTATGCTGAGTGCATCGGATTTATTTGTGACAAACCAACATTTAGTCTTTCTTCGAAAAGATGTACTTTTTTGAACGACATGCGATATGTTGCATCAGGGAAAAATGCAATTATCATTCGGTTGATATCATTTCCACCAGCAGACACAACAGGATGATGTATCGCAAATTGATTCTCATTTGGCCTACGGAAGTATCTAACGTTCATATACAAATCTCTTTGATGTGGTTTTCTGCCTTTCCTAGTGAATCCATCACTGGCGAACATCGTGACTTTATCGCCTGCAAAGTATGCCCATTCTGTGAATGAAATTACATATCGGTTTGCATTGATGTGGCGTCATGAGAGCTGCCAGTTGTGTCTTTCGAATGGATGCACTTTAGAGTCATTGCAAACTGTCAACTCTGCCAATCTTCATCCACTTCTCTTGGTCATTTATTTTTAATGTTTAGCTGAGTCAAATTTCTTACTTTCCACACAAACTAATAGTAATACTGAATTCGACTCAACTTTGAGCTGTTGAAACTACTTTCGATACAATGGCCAACAACTGTTTGGCATTGGTATCACGTCTAGCAAACTGAGCAAATCGATGGAAGTATAGAAAGAAATGGATTCTCACTGTATGATTTATTCAGATCTTGCTTCACATGGCGCGCAATAATGTCTAGCTTCCGCATGCCGACCGGGTTCAGCAAGCAAACGCGCTTTGAGGCTGCCAGACTAGTAAAGTGGTATGTAGTGAGAATGATTTTCTGTTGTGGCCAAAAAATAAATTGCGCCATTGCAGTTGTAGGGAGACATCCTTGCATGCGGATGCTAGACGTGCTGTAATGGGTTGACATCGGAAAAGGAAAGACCGTTTAAAGGTTGGAAGTATGAAAATGCTGGCGCGCTCATTTATTTTATAACTCAAAACTTTACTGAGTGAGTTACATTGAGATTGGATTTAATGGTGCCTCGATTGTTTTTTTTTTTTGTTCACACAACATTTATTTGACACGGCACAATACAAATTAATGTTTTACGGAGCCAATTAAATCTAATGCCTTATGGTCTAGAATATCTTATAATCTAAAGGCAAATTCTTTACCCTCGCTGCCGACTACGAGCTGAAACTAAATCTAATACTAAAACTAACATGGTTTTTTTTTGTTTCGCTGTTAAATTGGCACCTTGATGCTCTTCAAGTAGCTATAAACATGTAGCATGTATGGCAAGTTTCGCTGAGCGAGAATATCACGAACTGGCATAAAGGGCTGTATTCCTCGGGCCCTGAGGGTATCCAAAAGTAGAGATCTGGCGCCGCAGAATTCAGCACACACCCAAACCACGTGTTCAATGTCTTGATACCCCAATCCACAAACGCAATGATTACTGCTCGCCAGCCCAATACGCAAGAGATGTGCATCTAGCCCGTAGTGGTTGGACATAATCCGAGACATCATGCGAATGAAATCTCGTCCTACATCCAACCCCCGAAACCAAGGTTTGGTGGAAACCTTGGGGATGATGCTGTGTAGCCACCTCCCCAGTTCTCCCTTATCCCACGAGGCCTGCCAGTTGACAAGTGTACTCTGACGTGAAAATTTTAAAAATTCATTGTAGACAATTGGCCTGTTATAAATATCACCGTTTGTTGCGCCCACCTTAGCCAAAGTGTCCGCTTTCTCATTGCCCGGAATGGAACAATGAGAAGGGACCCACACTTAGGTAATCTGAGAAGATTTTTCGGATAAAGCACTCAGATGTTCCCGTATTTTCCCCAGGAAATACGGAGAGTGCCTTACATCCTTCATCGATCGGAGAGCCTCAATAGAACTGAGACTGTCCGTAAAGATGAAGTAATGGTCCGTGGGCATTGCTTCAATAATCCCTAAGGTATACTGAATTGCAGCCAATTCTGCGACGTAAACAGAAGCAGGATTATCGAGCTTGTAGGAGGCGGTAAAATTATTATTGAAGATACCGAAGCCAGTGGACCCATTTGAGAAGTGATCCATTAGTATAAAACGCATTGTCGCAGTTGATGTTTTTATATTTGTTATAAAATATTTTAGGGATCTGCTGCACGCGTAAATGATCCGGGATTCCACGAGTTTCTTCCATCATAGATGTATCGAAAAACACAGTAGAAACAGAAGTATCTAATAAGTTGACACGATTGGAGGTGTATGAGGAAGGATTTATACTTTGAGACATGTGATTGAAATACACAGTCATGAAACGGGTTTGAGACTTAAGTTCAACTAGCCTATCGAAATTTTCGATTACCAAGGGGTTCAAAACCTCACATTTGATGAGAATACGAGTAGTCAGATCCCAAAAGCGGTCTTTTAACCCGTAAAGACCCGGGACGGAGCTTATTTTTTTGAAAATGCTCGTTCTCAGCACTGGAATGGCCGATTTGGGAAAACTTAGACTTTTATTCAAGGGGAATAGTTGCTCTAAGTTTTGGTGAAGGTGCCACCCCTCTGGACCCCTCCCCGTTTTTGTGAGACGCAAATATGTCTGTGTTTTTTTCTAATTTTTCAAACAGATTGAGCAAACACTGGTGATTTGCATACGTATCAATTGCTCCATGTATCAAATCATGTCATGTGGATGAAAAATGGTATGTAAGTTGAATTTTGGAGTTTTCAAATTATTTCAGTACAAAATCACAAAACTACGTATTTTTATAAAAATTCAAACAACAACACCGTTCTTCAAATTTTAAGCTCTACATTTTTACGGTAAGGTCGCCTGAATCCGTACGGGATTAATTATTTATTTTAGCATGCAAACATTTTGAGAAAAACCAGTTTAAATTCACCAAAGTACGTATTTTCATGAAAACCTACTTTTCTCAGTCTTCCACGGTAGGTTTCAACTTAGCTCTTCAATTTCCAAGCTCTATATTTTTAGAGTAACGTCTTCTGAATCCAAAGATGCTGAAAGATTTATTCTAGCATGCACAGATTTAGAGAAAATCAAGTTTTCATAAGAACTCGCACTTTAGTGAATTCAAACTCGTTTTTCTCTAAATCTGTGCATGCTAGAATAAATCTTTCAGCATCTTTGGATTCAGAAGACGTTACTCTAGAAATATAGAGCTTGAAAATTGAAGAGCCAAGTTGAAACCAACTGTGGGAGACTGAGAAAATCAGGTTTCCATGAAAATAGTACTTTGGTGAATTTGAACTCGTTTTTCTCAGAATATTTGCATGCTAAAATGAATATTTAATCGCGTATTGATTCAGGAGACCTTACTTCAAAAATGTAGAGCTCAAATTTTTAAGAACGATTTTCTTATTTGATTTTTTATGAAAATACGTAGTTTTGTGATTTTTTACTGAAATAATTTGAAAACTCCAAAATTCACTCTTACATACCATTTTTCATCCACCTGACATGATTTGATACATTGAGCAATTGATACGTATGAAAATTACCAGTGTTTGCTCAATCTGTTTGAAAAATTAGAAAAAAACACAGACATATTTGCGTCTCACAAAAACGGGGAGGGGTCCAGAGGGGTGGCACCTTTACCAAAACTTAGAGCAACTATTCCCTTTGAATAAAAGTTCAAGTTTTCCCAAATCAGCCGTTCCAGCGCTGAGAACGAGCATTTTGAAAAAAAAAGTTCCGTCCCGGGTCTTTACGGGTTAATGGGAGAACGCCCGCCAAAACTTCCAAACTCATCGTATGGGTCGAATGCATGCAACCTAAGGCAATACGCAAACAACGATACTGCAATCGTTCCAGCTTGATTAAATGGGTGTTTGCAGCGGAGCGGAAGCAGAAACACCCGTACTCAAGCACCGACAATATCGTTGATTGGTAAAGCCTTATGAGGTCTCCTGGGTGGGCGCCCCACCATGATCCAGTAATTGTCCGGAGAAAATTCACTCTTTGTTGACATTTTTTCATCAAATACCGAACGTGACATCCCCAGGTGCCTTTCGAATCGAACCAGACACCAAGATATTTAGATACCAAAACCTGAGAATTCGTTTCACCCATTAATTGTGTTTGAAGCTGAGCAGGCTCACGCTTCCTAGAAAAAACTACTGTCTCAGTTTTCTCCGGAGAGAATTCGATACCTAGCTGTAAAGCCCAAGCAGACAAATTGTCCAAGGTATCTTGCAATGGTCCTTGCAAATCCGCAGCTTTGGCTCCTGTAACAGAGACCACGCTGTCGTCTGCAAGTTGTCTTATCGTGCATAAATTTGCTAGACATGCGTCAATGTCATTCACATAAAAATTGTAAAGAAGGGGGCTTAAGCTAAGCCCTAGGGAAGACCCATGTAGCTAATACGAAAAGTTGCCAAATCGCCATGCGTAAAATGCATGTGCTTTTCGGACAACAAATTATGCAAAAAATTGTTCAAAATTGGTGAAAATCCTTGTCGGTGAAGTTTGCCCGAAAGAATGTTAATAGAAACGGAATCAAAAGCCCCCTTAATGTCCAAGAACACAGATGCCATTTGTTCTTTGCGAGCATAGGCTAGCTGAATATCTGTAGAAAGCAACGCAAGACAGTCATTCGTTCCTTTGGCACGGCGGAAGCCAAATTGAGTATCTGATAGTAGACCGTTTGATTCGACCCAATGGTCTAAACGACGGAGTATCATTTTCTACATCAATTTCCGGATACAGGATAGCATTGCAATCGGCCTATAAGAGTTGTGATCAGAAGCTGGTTTCCCTGGTTTTTGGATGGCGATCACCTTCACTTGCCTCCAATCCTGCGGTACAATGTTTTGCTCCAGGAACTTATTGAACAAGTTCAACAAGCGCCTCTTGGCATTGTCGGGTAGATTCTTCAACAAGTTGAATTTGATTCTATCTAACCCAGGCGCGTTATTGTTACAGGACAGGAGGGCAACTGAAAATTCTGCCATCGTAAAAGGTGATTCTATCGCATCGTGGTCCGGAGACGTATCGCGAACAAAGTTTTGCGCAGGAACAGAGTCCGGACATACTTTCCTGGCAAAATCAAATATCCACCGACTTGAAGACTCCTCGCTTTCGTTGACCGTTATACGATTTCGCATTCTTCGGGCTGTGTTCCAAAGAGTGCTCATCGATGTCTCCCTCGACGTTTCGTTCACGAACCGGCGCCAATATCCACGTTTCTTTGCTCGGACCAAGCTTTTGAACTTGGTCTCAAGCTCCAAATACCGCTTAAAGTCGTCGGGTTGACCTTTCACCCAAAAGAAGGCCGGATTTTTCCGTGTAGACATCGGAGCACTGTTTGTCCCACCACGGAGTGGGAGGCCGTTCTTTGATCGTCACGCCAGGATATTTCTTCGTTTGGGCTTGCAACGCGGTGTCGAGAATCAAGCTCGCGAGGAGGTTGTATTCTTCAAGTGGTGGGTGATGTTGAATCGACTCGACAGCTTCTGATATCATTTCCTCGTATAATTTCCAATCGATATTCCGTGTGAGGTCATACGGAATATCAACTGATCGCGTGCGAGTTGAACCATTATCAATTGAAATTTGAATAGTCAAATGATCGCTGCCGTGGGGATCAAGGACTACCTTCCATATGCAATCCAACCGTAGCGATGTTGAACATGCAGATAAATCAAAAGCACTGAGGCGCGCTGGAGGTTTCGGAACGCGTGTAATATCCCCGTTGTTTAATATTGTCATGTCGAAGTCGTCGCAGAGGTTATAGATCAAAGAGGAACGGTTATCATTAGAAGGGGAACCCCAAGCCACGCCGTGAGAGTTAAAATCTCCCAAAATCAAACGTGGCGAGGGAAGAAGTTCTATTAAATCAAAGAGCAGCCGTTGCCCAACCTGTGCTCTGGGAGGAATATATATTGAGGCAATACAAAGCTCTTTACCTTGTATTGTCATTTGACATGCAACAGCTTCGACGCCTGGGACCGTGGGGAGGTTAATACGATAGAAGGAATAGCACTTCTTAATCCCTAGAAGTACTCCTCCGTAAGGGGTGTCTCGGTCGAGGCGAGTTATATTAAAATCATGGAAGCTAAGATCTACATTTAAAGTGAGCCAAGTTTCACAGAGGGAAAATGCATCGCATTTATGCTTATTAATCAAAACTTTAAATGAATCAATTTTGGGGATGATACTTCTACAATTCCACTGTAAAATAGAGATAGAATCCTTCATCTCAGCCGATGAATTAGCCATCGAAGGATATGATCGCTGCAAGGAGGGGCCATTTAGCAGTCAACTGCTTCAAAAACGTTTTAACTGTTGGTAGAAATGCCAGCAGAAGACTTTTAAGAGGATCAGTTATGTTGAAATTTTCAAAAACCCAGTCCACAATATCTGAAAACTTCAGCAGTCCAGATTCTGGCTGAATCTTGGACGAAAAAGAAGTAACAGTTGGGTTTTTTGATGTTCCTGGAAGTGCCGGAAACTCCTTACTTTAATTCAGTTTTGCCAATCCCGGAGGAGTTTGCTTCGGATTTTCTACAGCACTTTTTTGTTTTTAGTATCAGTCACTTCAGATGGAGACCTTCTCTGTCCTTTCCTAGGAAGCCTAGGAGAAGAAAGGTTTTTCCTCTTCCTAGATTTCCCGGGTTCAACAAAAGAAGATTCCCCAACTGAATCGTCAGAATCAGACTCATCGGATGGCAAGACCTCGAAGAGATTCGGGGAACCCAGTTTGGTGGCAGCGGCCTATTTGAGCATTTCTGCGAAAGTGCGCTTAGAGCGCTCTTTCAGAGACCGCTTGATCTTGTCTTGGCGCTGTTTGTACGCGGGACATGCAGACAGCTCATGCGGAGTCTGCCCACAATAAAGGCACTTTTCAGCACCCTTATTACAGGCGTCATCCGCATGTTGCTCTCCGCACTTGCCACAACGTGCTTTATTGCCACAGTGGGAGGCCGTATGGCCCAACTGTTTGCACTTGAGGCAATTCATTACCCGCGGTACAAACAAGCGCACGGGCAGACGCACCTTGTCCACGAGCACATAGCTCGGCAGAGCAGACCCGGCGAAGGTCACGCGAAAAGAGTCTGAAGGGGTGTAAGTTTTTACACCCTTGTCGAGCGATACTGAATGTCATTGCTTACATTCAAGTATCTTGGCAGGTTCAAGGCTAGAATCCTTGAAAAGGCCTTTTCCAGCCTTCAGCAGGTCCTCGACAGTCAGACTCGATTCGCTGACCACACCGTCAATCTCAACTACGCGAGCTGGAATGTACACGTGGTACTCCCGCGTGAAGAGCTCACAAGCAGCAACCTCGTTTGCTTGCTTGAGGTCGGACACCAAAACACGCAGCTCATTCGGGCGTACTTTGGTAATTTCAGTCACGGCTGTAAACCGTGCCAGATCTTTACATATTTGCATTGTGTTCAATGCTTTCACTTTCGGCCGGAAAAATACAGCCCCAATACCAACTTTGCCCTCCGGATACTGCTTAAGCCGATGGGTAGCTTCCTGCGGGGTTCCATTCTTAACCCTTGGAACTTTATATCCGGGAGGGCTAGGTGGTAGAACGAGCGGGTTTTCATCTCCGCGTTCGTCGTCCATGTTGGACGCGAAAGCCACACACGCAAAATGCCAATCAACAAATAATATTGTAGAAAAAAACCAAGAAAAAAAAAACTACTTATCTTCTGCAGCCGCTCTCCACCGCAATCAGCGCACGGGCGATGCCAATCTCCAGTCCTTCACACAAGTGTCCGGTAGCAAAAGCTGCAGCTGCTCCAGCCACACAGCAGCACCAGTACAGCCAAACAGCAGTACGCCGGGTACTGGATCTCTCGCAGTAGCGACACAACGTACAGTCTGTGGCGTACGGTAGCAATAGGCGATGATGCGTTCCTTTGTCTTCAATAGACGACGGCAACGGGCAGCAGTGCACACGCAATACAATGCACGGTGACCTTGAAGGCGATTAACTGGTCAGCACTATCGAGATCGAAATGAAATTGCGACCGAACACGACGAGAGCACAACTCGGAATGGTGCCGCGATTGTTATTTAGAAAAGAAAATTGTCAAACAAATTCAAGTTTTGGCTCGATTCCTGAGGTCATTCAATTTTCATAAAATCCACGAAAGTATCTTGAAATACTTTGATTTTGAAGTTTAAGTTAGTAACTTTCTAAATAAATTCTATTCGGTTTACGCAATATCACTGAAAAATCCCAATTATGATTGTTGACAACTGATTAATTTCTTTCAATCGTTTCGAGTATGTTAATTGTATGGCTTAGTGGCTCAAATTCACAGTTTAAATTTTGCTCTTCGTGGAGCGAATGGGGAAAAGTGAATTTAATTCAGTGTTGGTTGGAGAAAAGTGAAACAGTGATTGCTGTTATAATAAATCTCAGCACTTATCAAACGGTCGTTATAAATCTGACATGGTTTAGGTGCTTTGTATTGTTGCCGAATCACGTCAAAATCTGCATTAACGGATTCGGAAGCTTGTTCATTACCTTACCAATCAGACGAGTGCCGTAGTGGCTCGTGTCGCCACCACGTTGCTCGGTTTTAAGCTGCGTATCCCAGGCTTCTCATCACCCCCAAGGCTCTTTCGATCTGGTCGAGCCATCGTGCACGCTGCGCCCCTCTATTTTTGGTGCCGGCAGGGTTGCTGAAGAGAAATGATTTCACAGGGTTTTCGTTCGGCATCCTTACGACGTGACCGGCCCACCGCAACCTATTGAGTTTTACCAGGTGTGCAATCAGGTTCTCTCTAAGCAGCGCGTGCAGCTTATGATTCATGAGCCGACGCCATTCTCCGTCGTCCGTCTGTACTCCACCGTCGATAGTCTGCAGCATATTCCGTTCGAAAAATACATAAGCGTGAAGGTTCTCTGCGAGAAGCGAACTTGTCTCGATTCCGTAGAGGACCACCGGTCTTATTAGGGTTTTGTACACCGTCAACTTCGTGCGTCGTCGCACTCGAATCGATCGAAGTGTCTTACGGAGTGAAAACTATTTTATTAGATTTTTTTTTTTCTTTAACGTTTTAACTACTAGGTAGGTAGTTATTCGCGGGAGTGAAAAGTAGGTACGATTTTCAGCCTGTATGCGGCTCTGGATCGCTTTGCTGGTGTTATTGCCGGCGGCCACCAGTGTCCCCAAATACACGAACTCGTCGCAGTCGCAAAGTTACATGTTATTATGTCAAAGTCATCCGCGAAGCCCAGAAGCAGAACAGGCCTTATGACAATCCTTCCTTGCGTGTCAATACCCGCCCTCCGGATCACACCCTCAAGGGCGATGTTAAACAGCAAACAGAAAAGTCCATCACCTTGTCTTAACCATTTGTGCTAAGAGTCTCGAGAATATCCCCGCACGTAGCTCATCACTTGCGCCATGGTGACCCTGATCAATCGAGTCAGTTTATCCGGAAATCCGTTGTCGTGCGTGATCTGCCATAGTTGTTCTTGATCGACTGTATCATAGGCCGCCGTGAGTCGATGAAGATGTGATGTGGCAAGTTGTACTCTCAACATTTCTATAAGTTCTGACCGTGGTGGCACGGCCTCCCATTACGCTCGCTTGGTACTGGCTCACGAACCTCCTGGTTAAAGGTGATAGACGACGAAAAAGGATCTGTGAAAGTATTTTGTAGGCGGCATTGATTATGATTATTATGATTATATATTATTATTTATCATAATTCATCTGACAAGCTATAGTCTTAATGAATGAAAAATTGAATTACTTAAACTTAACAGACACTAAAAAAGTCTACCTGATAGCAATTTCTGTTTGTATATATTCGAGGTACATCCAAAATTTCACCAAGAATAATTTTGGCAGCAACCATTGCCTGCTGACTTTTTCTTCTACGTTCCAGAGAAGCAATTCCTAATTGATTACAATGGTGCACGGTGTGTCCGAAGTGCCGGATTATCGTACTCTAATGTACCTCGGATTTTCTTTCACCAAAAGTAAGTTTTGGTCCTAACCTTTCAAAATCGGCTGGTTTTAAAAAAATCCATCGGGGGAAATTTGAAGAGAATTGATTTGAATTTTTAGTGTTTTTTCAACCTAAATTTTTCGATATGATTGGTGATCTATACAAATCGTGTAACATCAACATGTAGAAAATTGAGTTCCATTTCAACTACCTGCGTTTCTTTAATGAAAAATTTTTATTTTTAACCGAATCACTTGCAATAATTTATAATCATTACAGTCCCCTCACAATTATGGATCACTTAAAAAGATGTATGAATTCAAAAAAAAAAAAAAAAATTCTGGCCGATTTTATTGTATATAAGTAATCTATAAATGTTTTTAGTTACAGATATATGTAATCTTCCACTTGATTGAGTATTTGTTTCCATGTTTTATAAGTATTTCTCAGAAAATATATTTATTTTATTACAACTCATCATATACAAAATTATGAAACTCTTTTCAGAGCGGTCCCAACTATGAAACAATTTGCATCATATTAAACAGTTTCGGCATTGAATTTGTTTAATGAACCTTATTCAAATTATGTAATATGAAGAATTGCCATGTTTCATATACCGAGCCGAGAATTAGCTATTATACCACATAGAAACCTTATGAATGAGGAGCGCGCTACTTACGCTGATTGAGAAAAACGATTGATAGCTTGTAGATTACAATATTATACGCTTATGAAAAACGTATCTATCTTGGGATAAAATGATGTTTTTTGTGTTCAAAGCTAGCAAATATGGTATGTTTTACTGCAAAAATGCTACATGCCTTCAAACAGTTCTTTAACTGAGTCAAATAACATAAAACCTAAAAGTGATCCAGGCGGGGGCCTAGTGTGGTTGGTAACGTCTCCGCCAACCACGCTCGACGCCTGGGTTCGAATCCCACCGCCGACATAGGTGTTGATGGTTGTGAGGTGGCGTGATCCACTCACAACCAACCCAACTGGTCTAGATTCAATCCTAGCCGACACCGGGAGATTTTCTGAGGCGAAAAATCTCTGGGATCACGCCTTCCATCGCATGAGGAAGTAAAGCCGTTGGCGCCGGTCCGTTAATCAACGGGTCGTGAGTTAGGGTCCTGGGTGTGGAGTCGCCTCTCTGGGCGTCGGTGATTGGCCACAACAGTGGCGGAACTAGACCGACGGAAAATAAGCGAGAATAAAAAAAAAAAAATAAAAGTGATCCGTAATTGTGGGAGATCCATAATTGTGGGGGGAGTGTATACATGATAAAATACGTCAAAAGTTGCAAATTGTTTTTATTCTGTCTGATTTCATATTTTTGTTACAAAAGTTAATAAAAACGACAAATGTTTTATTCCTGGTTTATTTTTATCTAGGTGGATAAAACATACTATAGTATACAATATAGCAGCTCCCGCAAAGAACTTTGGGATACATTCCACTATCTTTGTCGCATTCGAGAATGAAACACTGCTTATGGTTTTTGTCAGCGTATTATGTATCAATTTAGGTTGTTTCACTTTTTTGAAACACAAAAGACATATTTTAGGCCGATTTTGTTCATGTGCTTTCTTTATTTTGTATAATCTACCGAAAACAACTAACGAGCCGTCGTTTGTTTTATCTTTGTCGAAATGATTTGTTAATATCACTGTTTCACATGTGTTGTAAATCATAGCAATCACTGATTTTTTCACATGCACCATAGCAACCAAGGTTACTTTGCAGTGAGTGAATAACAAATGCATATCAACCACTAGTATATAAATGTGTTCGGGTTTTTTCGTAATGTTTTTTTCAATACCTGTGTATATATCTCATTATTTCTTCAATATGTAATCTAAAAGTTTACAAGGAAAGCTATTTTAAGCTTAAGATTGTGATGAAGTTATTTATTTTGAACGTTATCAGTGTATTTAACATTAAAAATTAGTATAATTCAAAAAAAAAAACATAAAAAATTTAAATCAATTTTATTCAATTTTTCCCCGATGGATTTTTTTAAAACCGGTTTATTTTGAAAGGTATGGACCCAAACTAACTTTTGGTGAAAGATAATTCGAGGTACATTGAAGTATGGTAATCCGGCATTTCGGACACACCGTGCGGTGTTTATAAGGAGGAAGGTTCAGCCTATCTGTCCAAGGAAGTCTACGAAGTACGAAACGGACACAACGCTTCTGCAGTCTCTCAATCCTATCAATTCAAGTTGTCTGGTAAGGCGCCCACACTACAGATGACGACGATATTAGTGAAATCATTAGACACCTTCATGAGAAATCCTAGCTGACGACTTGCACGGTCAATAATATTGGCTCGATGCGGCCTAAAAGTCAATTTTATCATCAAGTAGTACCCCAAGGTCGTTAATTTCATTGACACGAGCAAGAGGTGTACGTCCGATTGTATAAGTGGCTTCTATGGGATTTTTTTTTCATACTCTGTATGCCTGAAGGGCACTGGGTACTGAAATGCCACTGCGACATTCTTGCTGATTGTCTTTTGTGGCGGGCCCCGATTGCTGTGCACAGGTTACGGATTGCTCGTACTCATTGATGGAGTAGAACTGTTTTGTTGTGAACCTGTACCCCAATTAGGTACAACATAGTTGATGAAACTAATGACCTGCTTGGGATTGGAGCTCCATACTTGGTATGGAGTTAAAAGGTAACTTCCTAAGAAGTTGTACCTAGAGGAAGCAAGAGCTTCGCAAGAGCAAAGCAAATGCTCTGAACTCTCTGGTTCAGATTTGCAGAATCGGCAGGTGTCGTTCAACACTACGCCGATTTTCTTTAAATGAAAAAAAGCGGGACAGTGTTCGGTGAGGAGTCCCGTGATTATCCGTAGATCACTACGATTTAGACTAAGTAGCTTTCTGTGCCTGTTGCCATTGGGATACTATTTCTAGCCCTTCCCAAGTTAGTAGTTCGCTTTTGATAGCGGAAATGGACGTACCCAGAAACGGCTCGGGGCCAATAAACCGCTGAGCTGATCCCTGTCTTGCTAGGTAGTCAGCGTGTTCATTACCCTCGACTCCGCAGTGTCCGGGCACCCAAAACAGAAAAACTGAATTCTGTCGGGAAAGTTCCCGTAGAGTTTCAATGCATTCCCAAACAAGTTTGGAAGCGCATTTGACGGACTTAAGTGCTAGTAGTGCTGCTTGACTGTCCGAGAAAATACCGATTTTCGCATGTCTGTAGTTGCGTTGCAGACATATTTTTGCGCAGATGTATATGGCATATACCTCTGCTTGAAAAACGG
The DNA here is from genome assembly GCF_029784165.1 of Wyeomyia smithii. Lineage (NCBI taxonomy): Eukaryota > Metazoa > Arthropoda > Insecta > Diptera > Culicidae > Wyeomyia > Wyeomyia smithii. Next base: position 21,878,319 of record NC_073696.1, on the reverse strand, counting down.
TGGGCCATTTTCCCAGGGAAAACGTTTCCCTGATACCGGGTCCGTATATACCAGATCCCGTTAGGGATCCCATTTTCGAGCCGTCCGTTCACCTTAGGCCACCACACTAGGGCAGCATAGGTGATTCTTGGTCGGGCAGTGGTCTTGTAAGACCAGAGTGCCAAGTCTGGTTTCAGTCCCCAGGTCTTACCGAACAGAGTTCTGTAGGCCCAGATCGCTGAGATCGCTTTCTTAGCGGCATGATCCAGTTGTGCAGACCAGTTCAGTTTCTTGTCCAGAATAATTCCGAGATATTTGACTTCATTGCTGAAGCCCAGTCTAACTCCATTCAGTATTGGAGGAGTGATGGAGATCGTCCTTCGTCTGCCGAATGGAATTAGGACTGTTTTTAAGGGGTTTATGTTTAGACCCTCCTGTAAACACCATGACATGGTGGTATTCAGAGCCGTTTGCATCCGGCTCGACAGAGTTGCGTCATCTTTACCTCTGACGATGAGGACGATGTCATCGATGTATCCAATGACCTCGTAACCAAGCTGTGAAAGCTTGTTGAGAAGTGCGTCGACAACTAGTGACCATAACAAGGGCGAGAGAACTCCTCCTTGCGGGCATCCCTTGATCACTGACATTGTTACAGACGAATCTCCCAAGGTTGCTGTGATCAATCTCCGAGAGAGCATTGCGTGTATCCAGCTCAAGAGACTTTTCAATCAACGTCACTAAGCTGTGAAGAGCAGTTTCTGTTGACTTGCCGCATTGATAGGCATGTTGGTTCCTGTTCAGCGGGGAGTCTTTAAGAAACTCATCACGGATATATTTATCCATTATTTCTTCATCAGCTTGAGAAGTGATGAAGTCAGACTTATGGGCCTGAAAGTTTTAGGTCGGGTTTTGTCCTTTCTTCCAACTTTGGGGATAAATACTACCTTCACCTTCAGCCAGTTATCCGGAATATGGCCCAGGATAAAGCTGGCTCTGAAGAGGTTGATGAGTTCGGACATGATAACTGCGGCCGATTTTTGTAGAAAGATGGGTAGTATGCCGTCTGGACCTGGAGACTTCATAGGGTCGAATGAGCTTAGAGCCCAGCCTATTGAAGCTTCCGTGAACAGTCGATGGGCCAGCAGGATGGACTCCCGAAACGCCATATGTCTCGAATTGTCCTGTCGCGACCCATCACTATTTAGTTCTTCGGTCTCTGTCGATCCAGGAAAGTGGGTGTTCATAAGAACCTCCAGCGTTTCCTTGGTAGTGACAGTGAGGCATCCATCCTCTTTCCTCACTTGTCCTAAACCGTTAGTATGGTCTTTGGACATCGCCTTTTGGAGCCGCGTAGCTTCCGGCAGAGTTTGGATTCTTTCACAGAAACTAACTCTGGATTTCCGTTTAGCCTTGCGTAGCTCGGCGTTGTACTTAGTGAGGGACGCCCTGTAGTCGTCCCAGTTAGACGTGACTTTTGCCCTGTTGAACGACCGCCTAGTTTCCCGACGAAGGTCACTAAGTTGATCATTCCACCAGGGTACGTCACGGCATACTGACCGCTGTGTTAGTTGACAGTTAGCGTCGAAAGCATCCATGATTCTGTTTTGTAGATCATTTGCTGCCGAATTCATGTCAACTGAATTTCGAATGTTGCTGTAACTGAAAGTTCGTGAATCGATCAGGTGTTCCTTAAAGGATTCCCAATCTGTATTCTTAGGATTTCTCAACAGCTCTCTTTTCAGAGGGTTAGCCTCTATATTAAGAACGATGTGTCTGTGGTCCAACAAACTAGTTTCATCGGAGACATGCCAATTTTTAATCCTTTCAGAAATAGAGGCGCTACAAAGAGTGAGATCAAGGACCTCCTGTCTGATAGCGTTGATAAAAGTGGGGTTATTCCCTACATTACATACATTGACATCGTTAGAAGTAAGGTATTCAAGTAGGTACTCACCCCTGGTGTTGGTGCCCCAGATCGTGTGGTGAGCGTTGGCATCGCAGCCGATCAGAAACGGCTTGTTGATGGCCTTGCAGTACCGCACGAGCGCAGCAACTTCGGGTGGCGATATATCACCTTGGTCGCCCGGGAAGTAGGCCGACGCGACAACCATTTCCTGCTTTCCTCTGGTTGTCGGTACTTCAACCGTGACGGCAACGACGTCGCGTTGGATAAATTCTGTAATAGGTAACAATTTTAGTTCTCTATTTAGCAGAATTGCAGTCCTTGGTTTGGACTGCGTGTCACAGTAGATTAACCTACCGTTAGGAGCGTTAAGTCCGAGAACTTTGGATTCGTTGATCCACGGCTCCTGGATGAATGCAGCCGCTAGCTGCTCTTTGGCGAATCTCCTGCAAAGAACACCCGAGGCGCCTTTTGCGTGATGGAGATTCGCTTGCACGCAGTGAAGGCTGCTCACTTTGCAGTGAAGTTGCCGTCTTTGTCCGGATCGGAAGATGATCCTGGTATTGGCGGACGGCTGCCAACAGCGGTTTGGCTGATTGATGGAAGTTGCTCTTCCTCACTGTTCGGCTTCGGTTGCAGCAGTCGATTGGCAACAGAAGGTCGTCGCGCACACTGTGGCGGTTTTTGACTCCGGGGGGTGCGACTGTTCGGTGGTTGATGCTTCACACTCTTGCGAGTCTTCGGCGGAACCGTCCGAGCAGCCGCGGGGTTGCGTTGTTTGGGTGGTGACAGGGCACTCACGGGGGAGCAGCCTGCGCGTACCTTCCCAACCGCAGGGTTGCGTTTGGGTGGTTGTGGGGCACTCCCGGAGGAGTTTCCCACGCGAACCTTTAGCCCATTCGCAGGATCGCTTTGCCCGGGTGGTGGCAGAGTGCTCCCGGAGGAGTTACCCGCACGTACCTTCCCTGACGTTGCGACGGAGTCTTTGCTGCCTGTGACGTTCGGCCTTCCGCTTACCTTTCGGATGCGTGCTTTGCCGAAACCGTAGTGCAGTTCATTATTTCTACTCTCAACGAGTTTGGCCGATTCTTCGTCAATATCCAGAACTAGTTCGACCAAGGTCTTCACCAATTTGCGGTTACAGACTCGCCACATTTTGGTAGAGAGATGGTCGTTTTGATTCTGGAGTGAACGAAGAATCTTCTCGTCCGGAGAGTTCGCACTGTCCGCGAAGTAACCGACATACCGTCTGGCCTTCGGCAGAATCTTCATGTGGTATACACGAAGTTGTGCTCCCTCCCATGGTATGAGAGAAGGTACCTCCCTTTCAAACCACTGCACTGTGTCGTTGTCGGCACAGGCAAGTTGCAGGAAGCCATTTTTTAGATGGCAACCGTTAAACTTGGGCTTGGTAGTTGGATTTTCCTGGTCCGCAATGTGATCGAGGATGGAGGTCCGGACAACCTGAAGCTGGTCCGTTGTGAGTAGGGAGCTGGGGTGGGTAGCAGAAGTAACCGCAAGGCTTATAGCTCCCACCATGTCCCTTTATGTGTCCTTCGAGAGCGGCTTCGAACCCGATGACCCCAAACCAGTGCCGTTCCGCAGTTTTTTAGGCTGTGGACACTTAGTACTGGTATTTGGGAACACCAAGTCGTCCGACCGCTGTCGCTTGACGGCGACTTGGTTCGACTGAGCAGGCTGCTCTGTTGGAAGGAGGGCCAGCTTCCTGGCTTCTTCGTACGAGAGACCGGGGCGGAGATTTTTGCTCAGTCGCCGCCTTTGCGCATTTGAAAGTCGCTTGACAAGGGGTGCCGATGATTCGGGTTTCCCTTCGTCATCGGGCCTTGTCTGTGGACCGGGAACTAAGTCCATTTGACTTTCGTCATTCCCTTGTGGAGAAAGTAGGATTGAGGATGAAGCAGAGGGTCCTCCGTCCAGCGATTCGCTGTCGAGGTTGAAATCATCCTCATGCTCCATCTCGTCCGTTCTGCCCGGTGCGTTCGTTTTTATTGGACTACGCTCCGATGAGTCCATGGGTTCCGGCAAAGAAAGGCTGCCGGTGGCCGAATTTTGTGAAGTTTTGTCGTTCATAAAATTCACACGAGTCGCTGGGTAAAGAAGAGTCCGCTGCATCAGTGACCCGCGTGATGCAGTAAGGGCTAATTACTGTGAAGGGTGCCCTGGTACCCCACAGGCTCCGTTAGAGGCTGGGTATTTCTTAAACCCCCCCCTCACCACGTCATCCATCGGCACGGGTCGCATAACACCCTAGCTTAGGGGTTTTAACCATTGGATTTTACGCAACAGCCATGGTTAAGAGCTGTTGCAACCATCCTCCTTTACAGGGGCTTTGGACCCTCTGCTACAGTTCTCAATAATTCAAGTCTATTCGTAAAGGCTAAACTGAACCAAGAGAACCGTAACAGGCGAAGTTAGAATCTATGGGATTACTACATTGATGAAATGAAATTACAGCAAATTTCTGGACACTAATAGTCAGAAAATTTGTCAATGACCATAAAAGTCTTTAGATCATCAGCATAGAACAGTTTACATCCTCTTCCAAGACGGGCAACGACATTATTTATAAACTAAACGAAAAGTAGCGGTCCAAGATTACTCCCTTGAGGAACGCCGGAAGTGTTTGTAAATCGTCGGGATGTGCAGGATCCAAGTTTGACCATTTAACCAGGTCGTCGGAGACAAACATTCTAGCGAGTTTGTGGAGTAATATTCGATGGTCAATTTTATCAAATGCAGCTTTCAAATCCGGTATACAGCATCGACCTGCTTCCCGTTTTCAATATCAGTGATACAGTCCGAAGCGAAACAAAGCAAGTTGTCACAGAATGACCAAAATGAAATCCGTGTTGATCACTAGAGATGATACTTTTTGTGTGAAAGAGCAGGTGATCACTTAGAATTATTTCAAATAATTTCGAGCAGGCGCTTAGTGATGTTATGCCTCGATAGTTACGAACATCTTGTCTGTTTCCTCTTTTATGTATCGGAGAAATATGCGAGTTTTTCTGAAGAGCTGGAAATTCGCCTTGCTGTAAAGACCAATTAAATGTTTTTGCTAGTGGATTGGCAAGCTCAATAATGCATTTTTGAATACGACATCAGGGTTACCATCATGTCCTGGAGCATTGGAGGTTTTCAATCGTTTCGCCGCCTTTAGTAGCGCTTCCTCGGTTATCTCAGGAACGTCAGCCGAAATCATATTTATTGGGATATCGGAAGGGGCGAGTGCAGCTTCATCAGTAGTAGCAGTAGTTGTATTAAAAACAGTAGAAAAATGATCAGCAAACAATGCTTTGCTGGGATTCCATTATTATTCTTTCGCTACGTTTTGACAAACTGCCAAAAACTCATTGGGTTTCGCCGCAGATTGATTTGCGTGTTAGTAACGTACTGTTTATATTTACAAGCAAGTGTTCAATATACGGTACAATTGACTTGCTTGCTTAAAACTGCTTCTAGTGAGCGGGGTGCGAATTTTTCGATAGTGACGCTGACATGCTTTCATTTCGCGCTTTAGTACTTGCAAATAACGATTACCCCACGGAGGCTTTCTTGGTTTACGCTGGACCTTCACAAACCTCGGTACAGCATCGTCGACGTCAGCTCTACTAAACACACTGTTCCAGTCGTATGCAGCTGAAAAATCTTTCTAGGCATTGAAATCAATGCGCTTAAAGTCTAATCGAGGTGTATCGTCATACAAGCAGGACGAAATGCCACTAATCCCTTTCAGGGTTTTATCAAGCGGTGGGTGCGGGGCATCTATTTTGACGAGAGGAACAGCTGCTTTTACAATGGTACACTGCTCCAGGTTACAGAAAGCGAGATCGAGAATATTTTCCCAAGGATTGCTGATGATATTATACTGATGCAAGTTCATCGTTGCCATGCAATCTAGTAAAGCAGCACAAGCACTGCTGACACCGTCTTGGTTTGTTACAACAGCATAGGCTTCAGGATGTTATCATAAATCTTAGCGCGTTTTAACGGTTTGCGAATAGACTCTGCAAAGTTCTGTACAAGGCAGCATTGTTGCAAACATCGGGGGGAATGTATCTTGCAACTAGGAACAAGTCCAACTCCACCAAAGCGATTTTTTTTTTTCTTCACATAACATTTATTTGACACGGCACAAATACAATTTAATGTTTAACGGCGCCAATTATATCTGATGACTTAAAAACTAAAGCAAATTTTTTATCCTCGCTGCCGACTACGAGCTGAAATTAAGTCTAACTTAAAACTAGCATGGGATTTCCAATCAGTGTTTTGTTGTTCAATGGTCGTCTGATAATCGTCGAATGGCATGTATGGATTCGTTCTGCTGAGCCACGATGTCGTGAGTTGGGACAGAGGCTCGTAGTCCTTGGGTCCTGGTTCTGTTGTGCGGGGTCTGGTTGCTGGTTTTGTGCTTAAGGTTCAAACGTGTTCTTGTCGTTTTGTTGGGTGTAGACGGAGGGGAACGGGACTAGACTGGGGCGTGGATGGATTTCAGGAAAACGTATATAAGGGACATGTAGGATAGGTCACGGCTCGCCAAGACATCACGAACAGGAACAGCCGGCTGTCTACCCTCGGCCTGCAGGGAAGCTATTAATTTTGACCTGGCGTCACGGTGTACAGGGCATGACCAAACCACATGCTCTATGTCGTGATAACCTTCACCACAGGCACAGATACCACTTTCCCCGAGCCCAACACGACGGAGGAGCGCGTCAAATCTATAGTGATTGGACATAAGCCGGGACATCACGCAAATGAAATCCCGACCTACATCCAACCCCTTGAACCACGGGTTCGTCGATACTTTGGGGATTATGGAATGTAACCACCTTCCCAATTCCCCTCTGGTCCAAGCATTTTGCCAACTGATGATCGTATTCTGACGTACAAGTGCGAAAAATTCATTAAAGGCAATTGGTCTTTCATAAATATCACCGTTTGTTGCGCCCACCTTAGCCAAAGAGTCCGCTTTCTCATTACCCGGTATCGAGCAGTGAGAAGGGACCCACGCTAAGGTAATCTGAGTAGATTTTTCGGATAAAGCACTCAGATGTTCCCGTATTTTCCCCAGGAAATACGGAGAGTGCTTAACATCTTTCATCGATCGGAGAGCCTCAATGGAACTGAGACTGTCCGTAAAGATGAAATAATGGTCCGTGGGCATTTTTTCGATAATCCCTAGGGTGTACTGAATTGCAGCTAATTCTGCGACGTAAACAGAAGCAGGATTATCGAGCTTATGGGAGACGGTTAAATTGTTATTGAAGATACCGAAGCCAGTGGACCCATCAAGAAGTGATCCGTCAGTGTAGTACATATTGTCGCAGTTGATGTTTCGATATTTATTGGAAAAAATTTTAGGGATCTGCTGCACGCGTAAATGATCCGGGATTCCACGAGTTTCTTCTATCATGGATGTATCGAAAAACACAGTAGAATCAGAAGTATTTGATAAGTCGACACGATTTGGAATATTCGAAGAAGGGTTAATATTTTGGGACATGTGATTGAAATACAATGTCATAAAACGGGTTTGAGAATTAAGTTCGATTAACCTTTCAAAATTTTCAATCACGGGACGGTTCAAGACCTCACATTTGATTAGAATACGAGAAGACAGGCTCCAGAAGCGGTTTTTCAATGGTAGTACTCCAGCTAAAACCTCCAAACTCATCGTATGGGTCGACTGCATGCAACCTAAGGCGATACGCAAACAACGATATTGTATTCGCTCCAGTTTGATCAAATGTGTGTTTGCTGCGGAGCGGAAGCAGAAACACCCGTATTCAATAACAGACAATATCGTTGTTTGGTAAAGCCTTATAAGGTCTCCTGGATGGGCTCCCCACAATTGTCCGGTTATTGTACGAAGAAAATTCACTCTTTGTTGACATTTTTTCATCAGATACCTCACGTGACAACCCCAGGTGCCTTTAGAGTCGAACCAGACACCAAGATATTTGTGTACCAAAACCTGAGAAATCGTTTTACCCATTAATTGTGTTTGAAGCTGAGCAGGTTCATGCTTCCTAGAAAAAACTACTATCTCAGTCTTCTCCGGAGAGAATTCGATACCTAGCTGTGAAGCCCAAGCAGACAAATTGTCCAAGGTATCTTGCAATGGTCCTTGCAAATCGGCAGCTTTGGCTCCTGTAACAGAGATTACACTGTCGTCTGCAAGTTGTCTTATCGTGCATGAATTTGCCAGACATTCGTCGATGTCATTTACATAAAAGTTGTAAAGAAGGGGGCTTAAACATGAGCCCTGGGGAAGACCCATGTAGCTAATGCGAAAAGTTGCCAAATCGCCATGCGTAAAATGCATGTGCTTTTCGGACAACAAGTTGTGCAAAAAATTGTTCAAAATTGGAGAAAATCCTTGTCGGTGAAGTTTACCCGAAAGAATGTCAATAGAAACGGAATCAAAAGCCCCCTTAATGTCCAAGAACGCAGACGCCATTTGTTCTTTACGAGCATACGCCAGCTGAATATCTGTTGAAAGCAACGCAAGACAATCATTCGTCCCTTTGGCACGGCGGAAGCCAAATTGAGTTTCTGATAGTAGACCATTTGATTCGACCCAGTGGTCTAAACGACGGAGTATCATTTTTTCCATCAATTTCCGGATACAGGATAGCATTGCAATCGGCCTATAAGAGTTGTGATTAGAAGCTGGTTTCCCTGGTTTTTGGATGGCGATCACCTTCACTTGCCTCCAATCCTGCGGTACAATGTTTTGCTCCAGGAACTTATTGAACAAGTTCAACAAGCGCCTCTTGGCATTGCCGGGTAGATTCTTCAACAAGTTGAATTTGATTCTATCTAACCCAGGCGCGTTATTGTTACAGGGCAGGAGGGCAACTGAAAGTTCTGCCATCGTAAAAGGTGATTCTATCGCGTCGTGGCCCGGAGACGCATCGCGAACAATATTTTGCTCAGGAACAGAGTCCGGACATACTTTCCTGGCAAAATCAAATATCCACCTACTTGAAGACTCCTCGCTTTCGTTGACCGTTACGCGATTCCGCATTCTTCGGGCTGTGTTCCAAAGAGTGCTCATCGATGTCTCCCTCGACGTCTCGTTCACGAACCGACGCCAATATCCACGTTTCTTTGCTTTAGCCAAGCTTTTAAGCTTGGTATCAAGCTCCGAATACCGTAAATAGTCGCCAGCTATACCTCCCGTCTGGTAGGCCTTAAACGCGTCGGATCTTTGCGTGTAGACATCGGAGCACTCTTGGTCCCACCACGGAGTGGGAGGCCGTTCTTTGATCGTTACGCCGGGATATTTCTTCGTTTGGGCTTGCAACGCGGCGTCGAGAATCAAGCCCGCGAGGAGGTTGTATTCTTCAAGTGGTGAATGATGTTGAATCGACTCGACCGCTTTTGAAATCATTTCCTCGTATAACTTCCAATCGACATTTCGTGTGAGGTCATACGGAATGTCAATTGGTCGCATGCGAGTTGACCCGTTAGTAATTGAAATAAGAATAGGCAGATGGTCGCTACCGTGAGGATCGAGGATTACCTTCCATGTGCAATCCAACCGTAGCGACGTCGAACATAAGGATAGATCCGCTTGGGCGCGCTGGAGGTTTCGGGATACGTGTCATTTCACCGTTGTTTAAAATAGTCATGTCGAAGTCATCGCAAAGGTTATAGATTAAAGAGGAGCGGTTATCATTGTATGGGGAACCCCAAGCCACGCCATGAGAGTTGAAGTCTCCCAAAATCAAACGTGGCGAGGGAAGAAGTTCTATTAAATCAAAGAGCAGCCGTTGCCCAACCTGTGCTCTGGGGGGAATATATATTGAGGCAATACAAAGCTCTTTACCTTGTATTGTCATTTGACATGCGACAACTTCGATGCCTGGAATCGAGGGGAGGTTAATACGATAGAAAGAATAGCACTTTTTAATCCCTAAAAGTACTCCTCCATATGGGGTGTCTCGATCAAGGCGAATAATATTAAAATCATGGAAGTTGAGATCAATATTTGAAGTAAGCCAAGTTTCACAAATAGAAAATGCATCGCATTTGTTTTTATTTATCAAAACTTTAAACGAATCAATTTTTGGTAAAATACTTCTACAATTCCACTGTAAGACAGAGATAGAATCCTTCATATACGCAGTTGAATTAGGCATCGAAGGATACAATCGCTGCAAGGAGAGGCCATTGGGCAGTCAACTGCTTCAAAAATGATCTAACTGTTGGGAGGAATGCTGTAAGAAAAATTTTAATTGGATCGGGTACATTGAAAGTTTCAAAAATCCAGTCCACAATGTCAGAAAATTTCACTAATCCAGAGTTTGTTTCATCAACTGGGAGTGTAAAAGGAGCAACTGGGGTTTTAGATGTTCCTGGCAGTGCTGGGAACTCCTTCTGGGACTTTAAATTTGCCAGCCCAGGAGGAGTTTGCTTCGGTTTTTCCGCAGCACTGTTTGGTTTGTTTGTAACCTTCATTTCACTTTGAGAAATCTTAGGACCTTTTCTGGGAAGTTTAGGAGAGGAAACACTTTTCCTCTTTCTAGACTCCCCAGGATTGGCGTAAGATGCTCCCGCTGGTGAATCGTCAGAATCGGTTTCCTCAGAGGGCAACAGATCGAAGGGGTTCGAAGTAACGGGAGAAGTGGTAACGGTCTTCTTCAGCATGTCAGCGTAGGAACGCTTTGAACGCTCTTTGAGAGACCGTTTTATTTTATCCCTGCGCTGCATGTACACCGCACATGTCGAGAGCTCATGCAGATTTTCTCCGCAGTGAATACACTTTTCAGCGTTAACACTGCAAGAATCTTCCGCATGAGACTCCCCACACTTGCCACAACGTGCCTTATTGCAGCAGTAGGCGGCTGTATGGCCTAACTGCTTGCAATTCAGGCAGTTCATGACGCGGGGCACGTAGAGCCTCACAGGGAGACGAACCCGGTGGATCGAGACGTGGCTTGGTAGTGCAGACCCGGCGAACGTAACTCGAAACGAGTCTGACGGAGTGTATACTGTTTTGCCACCGATGATCGATGCTGACCGCAATTGCTTGCAGTCGAGCACCTTTACTTCGGGACACGTTTTGTTCTTAAAGCACCCTTTGGCACTTTGCAGTATACACTCGACGGACAGACTCGAATCGGTTATGACACCGTCGATCTCCACGTCTCGTGCGGGTATGTAAACGCGATACTCGCGTGTGAAGAGCTCAGAGCAAGCTATATCGTTGGCCTCTTTCAGGTTACCGACCACGACACGGAGCTTGTTAGGCCGGACCTTGGAAATTTCGGTCACGCCCTTGTACTCCTTCGTCAGGTCTTTAGAAATCTGCAAGAGGTTCAACTTTTTCGATTTCGGTCCTGCCTTTGGCCGAAAATAAACAGTATAGCTGCCCTGGGCTCCGTCTGGGTAAAGCCTGGGGCGAGGGGGGGCTGAAGAATGAACAGGGGAGGGGGTAACAGAAGGGTCAGGGTCAGAGGGGTTCGGGGATGGTGGCGCGGGAGGCGAGGGATCTACATCCATCGCGCTATGTTTAGCGCACTAGCGCTGACAAGAACACGTACCTTTTTATTTCTCCCTTCCAGTAAGGTTGGTTGTCCGATCGTTCGAAGTAGCAGCCGTTACAGCCAGCAGCACCAATACAGCAGCACCAAACAGCCACCAGCAGCGAGCCAGGTGTGAGATCACTCCACACAGCGATACGACTCGCTGACACTGATGGCTTCTTCTCTTTCCTCGTTTGTGTCTCGTCCACTGCTGTAGCACAATCCAGCCAGCAGCCAAATCGGCTTACGCACCAGCTGGCAGTCACGATGCGAAACAGTTGCACAAAGGAACGACCTTGAACCCGGATTTATTTCACTCGACCAGGCAAACAATGCCAACACTTGTTCACACGTCTTTTGTTTTATACTCTATCGGACCGATCACCAAACACGTCCAGTACTGATGCGTGTTCGGCACAGAATGACCAAAGCGATTTGAACAATAATAGTTTCATACTCCTCAGCACTATCAATGCATGATCAAGCGTGTTTGCAACGGGTAGCGATCAGTAACCCACCGCCGGATCTTTTTTTTACTGTTTATCAAGCGCCGATCAGCACGGTTAACTATACAGTCATCACCAAAAAGTTGTTCAGATGTGATGCTGTCAGTGAGATTGGTTTCGACTAATATAATAGCATCATACTTACAGCTACTGACGAATAACGGTATTTCATCAATCTTTGTTCGAAGGCCGCGTACATTTTGAAAATAGAGATTGATTGTCTTCTTCAGTCGAGCATACTCAACAGAATCCATGCAGTGTCCGGTCATATCTTGGAAGTGCAATACAATCCGAGCATGTTGTGCGGACATACTATTTTGGGAATACTCGCCCGCGATAAAAATTGATAAGCGAGATATCGCGGAAGTTGTGGCCCTCCAGCTTCTTGCCCTTCTTGTAGATGGGACAGACGACTCCCTCCATCCACTCGTCTGGCAGTTTTTTCTCCTTCAAAATCCTGGAAATGACCCATTGCAGCGCTCTGGCCAGTGGCTCTCTCCCAGCTGCTCCAGCTCCTCATGTTCACGATCCATTTGCTGGCGATTATTTCGTCTAATAATAGTGATCATGTCGTTTCGTGCCCGTTTATAATTGGTCTTGTTCTCTCTCGTTGACCTGCCCAGGTATATCACTCAGGTCCGGCTCTTCTCATTCACCGCATTACGCCTCCGTTGTGGGTAGTACCGCTTCGAGCTGTTGCGCGTATTCCTTTCGCAGCCTGGAAGTCGGCGGGGTTCGGCGATGTCGCGCGTGGTCGACAGTTTTGAGCGCAAAGATACCGTAACTCCGAGTCAATATCCGTACCGCGATTGGTGCGTACGGTTGTAATGTTTGACAAGAACTGACCGTCGATGAGAAAATGGTCAGTTTGGTTTGCTGTACGTTGGCCAGGTGATCTACAGGTGGTTTTGTCGATGTCTTTTCAGGGAAAGAAGGTACTTCGGACTGCCAGTCCTCGGGAAGCTGCGAAATTGACTCATCGCTGGCTGTTGTCTTTCGTCATGGTGTGAAGGCTGTGCGAGCCTATCATCGGCTCGTGTATGTGTTTCCTACCGATCTGAACGTTCATGTCCCAAACGACGGTCTTGATGTCTCTACGCGAGCGCTAACGTAGAGTTCCTCCAGCTGTGCATGAAACGCTTCTTTCTCTACAGCGGGTATTCCTTCGTGAGTATGTAGTTGTAGAATCGGCCTTTCATTCTCAACAAACATAACCTGTCGTTGATCGCCTGCCACTTGATCACACGACTCGACATCCTGCCTACCACTATAAAGCCGGTACCCAGCTCATTGGTTGTGTCGCCGCTCTGATAGTACTGTGCCTTGCGGCCACAAATCTTCCGTACCTTCTCTCTTTTCCGGCGAAGATCCTGGTCGCCACCCGGGGCGTTTAGCGATCTACAGTTCCATGTACCGAGTTTCCAAACGTCGTCGCCTAGGACGTTGCCGATTGTTCCGGTTCGTATTCAATTCTTGATTGTTCGTTGTATTTTACCTTACTAGAGCTGCGAACGGGGCTACCGTATTTGGTGTAGCTGGCGAGACACTGCATTTCATAATTTATTCGGTATCACATAGAGGTAGGGATATAAGTTGCTGGGAGTTGTGCTCTGGACCACACTGGGGTCTATTTTATGCCAACTAGTACGGATTGCCGCATTTTCGGACACCTACTTCGCACGCAAGAATAATCGCAAACACACTTGACAACTCCTGAGTGGTGACACTTGCTCCCAGATAGACTACGTGCTGGTTAACAATCGACATTTCTCGGACGTTATGGATATGAGATCCTTCGGAGGGCCAAACATCGACGAAGATGGCGCTCTACGATACGTCCGGCATTGATGTGAGGACACGTTGTAGCTATCAAGGTAGGTACGGATTGTACTGCTAGTATGTATTACCCAGTCATTTACTAACCAATATAATCTGTGTCTAAACTGGATCTGGGCCTTCCACGCGTGAGTTTGTTGGTTTCAAATTGCTTGCAGATTGCTTCGAACTTGTAATTATGAATCTCGTGGACTCTTGTACCTTCTTTGCTTTACTCCCCACACGCCGCGCTGCATGTTCCGCATATGACGCTCGGCTGGTGAAAGAGCTAGCGCTTTAGAACTTCACAAGATGGAGACCGACGATTTTATGGTGAGAATTGACCCAGATCATCCCGCTCTGGATGTGACCGTGATGGAAGTAGTGCCTATTGCACTTGAATTAGCTCCACAACAGCGTGGATTCAATTTTAAGCAGGTTGATTACGATGTGTTGAATGAAGCGTTATCAGCAATGGACTGGCAATTCATCGATTCACAAGAGGATCTGACAGACATTGTCGACATGTTTACTGCAACGAATCGAGCAGTTATTGAAGCTCATGTTCCACTGCAACGACCGCCGATGAAACCTGCTTGGGCTAATCGACATCTCCGTGTGCTGAAGCGCCGTAGACGAACTGCTCAACGAAACTATCAAACAAATCGCACGTTTCTAGCAAAGCAACGATTTAAACTCGCAAGCAAAACATACAAATTTTACAATAAATTTCTGTACTCTTGTTACATTGAGCGAACTCAAAGAAGTTTACGTCAAAATCCAAAAAAGTTCTGGTCTTTTGTTTGTTCTAAACGAAAGGAAAATGGATAACCAACTTCCATGTTCCTCGGTGATTTGTCTGCTAGCACAGCTTCTTCTAAATGTGAATTATTTGCTTAACATTTTAAAGCCATTTTTTCGTCTTCAGCTGCTATGCCAGATCAGATTGACGTTGCAATACACGATACTACGCAGGAGAGTTTCGATTGTGGAGTTTTCCAAGTGACACAGCGCACGGTTTGAGTGCAATTCGCAAGCTGAAACATTCCACTTGTCTTGGGCCAGACGGGATCCCGCCATCTTTGTTGAAAAACTGCTCGAAAGAACTGGTGGCGCCTCTTTTAAAGCTGTATAATCTTCCTCTGCAACAAGGATTGTTTCCTACTAGTTGGAAAAATTCATTGCTCGCACCGATACACAAAAAGGAGACAAGTGCAACATAGCTAATTACCGAGGAATTACATCATTATGTGTTTGTTCCAAAGTTTTCGAAATAGTCGTCAGAACAGTGCTGTTTTCATCGTGCAAAAACTATATTTCTAGTGACCAACATGGTTTTTATCCTAAGTGATCCGTCACAACCAATCTTTCGCAGTTCTCTTCGTTGTGTTCTCGCTCAATGAACGCGGGAATGCAAGTGG
Source organism: Wyeomyia smithii (assembly GCF_029784165.1). Classification (NCBI taxonomy): domain Eukaryota; kingdom Metazoa; phylum Arthropoda; class Insecta; order Diptera; family Culicidae; genus Wyeomyia; species Wyeomyia smithii. Next base: position 21,863,132 of record NC_073696.1, on the reverse strand, counting down.
ATGCTGTGTACACGGATTTCAAGGCTGCGTTCGATCATGTTAATCACGACATCCTTCTACGAAAGCTGGATAAACTGGGGCGCTCTGCCATGCTCGTGAGATGGTTTCGTTCGTACCTGACCGGCAGAGTTGTATGTGTCAGTCTTGGTTCGTCACATTCCGAGCCATTTAAAACGTCTTCTGGAGTGCCACAAGGAAGCAATCTGGGTCCACTTCTATTCTCACTGTTTATTACCGACGTTGCTACAATTTTACCGCGAGGTACACGACTTTTTTTCGCATAGGATGTAAAAATCTTTCGGATTATAGCCTGTCTTGGAGACTGTTTGGAACTACAAAAGTTGCTTGATGCTTTCAGTGATTGGAACAACCGTAATCTTCTTACCCTGTGTTTAGAAAAATGTCATGTAATTACCTTCAGCAGAAAGCTTCAATTAATTAGCTTTCCATACAGCTTGTCTGGGCAAGCTCTTCAGCGGGTATGCCAAGTTAAAGATCTTGACGTAATTTTGGATAGTCAGCTGACATTCCGAGCACACTACGAAGATGTCATTTCAAGAGCCAACAAGCAACTGGGATTTATTTTTAGAATTGCCGATGGATTCCGCGATCCACTGTCCGTTCAACAAGGTCTGGATTGATTGCATGGAAGCTGTTCAGAAAAACATTCATGCGTATGGCACTTAGGCATCTTCCTTGGCATGACGTTACGAGGCTGCCCCCTTATGAGCACCGCTGCATGTTATTAGGGATTGAGACGTTGGAGAGAAGAAGATCTAACGCACAAATTATCTTTGTTGCAAAGGTCCTGAAAAATGAAATTGATTTGCCCGGTTTTCGCGCGGAATTGAATCTCTACGCTCCAGAAAGGAATCTGCGGAACCACGTAAATGGTAACTAAGGATTAGTTTACGATTTTCAATGTTGTTGTATATTGTCGTACAGTAGCTTTCGCTTTTTATAGATCTTTAACGGCGCCAGTCACGTCCTTACGGTCGTTAAGGTGAGGAAGGATATTGTGAGGAGGGAGGTGTAACAGTCGTTTTTGTCGGAGAGCGAGTTTGCCTCTGCATCTCCACGACTGCGACGGAAAGAAGGAATTGTGTCACCGTGGTAAGTGACGGAATCGAACGATGTTGCGAGCGACGTAAACTCATTACGAAGGCAATGATTATTTTTCTTTTCGAATTGCGCAGATCTGTGCAATAGGTGCGCGAAAATGTGATCTTATGCGATTGAAGCGCGAGAAAATCATCTTCCACCGGAAGTATCTATGCATTTACATAAATGTCGTTTTTCAATTCCGAATACCTTCAAGAAAGCATTTCAGTAGACACCGTATTTTGAAAGGTATACATCGCGTAGTCAATCACAATATGTATCGACCAAACAAAACTTACTTTTGTTTCCTAAAGATGATCATTTCGTCCCTATCGAATTAGTTAAAGTTAAAATGGGATTTTTAAGCTAGTTATACTGCCGTTCTACGCAAGGTTGTCCCATGTTACTTTTGGTCGATTTTCGTTTTTTATCACCAATGAGTCTATTTTCATGTATATTTTTGAAAAACTCTCAAAAATAACATTGTTTGTTCCGAAAGTCTTGATAAACCATACCAAATCTGTTTGTCCCAACGATTATCGATTTGTCCCACTAGATTTTTTCTATTATAATCGATCCCACTAATCACTAATTCCCATATTTAACACTTGAGAAGTGCTACAGAGCATTAAAAACTTCTCCTTACAACGTTTGGCTACATTACGGGTGTCAGAAGTTTGGTACCGAAAATCATATTGCTTGATTATAAAAATGCGGCACGTTCATATTTTTATTCGGAATACCTAATCCTTGTGTGCTGGTTTGTAATCTGAATGCCTTTCCTTTTCGAGCATAAGAAGATAAACGCATGAGAAATAAACTAACTGAAAGTTATAAGAACTGTCTTTTGTGTGTGGCCAAAACGGTGAAAGCCTAACAATGTTCAAATATGGGCAATCTGTAAAAACAATTCTCTTTTGTAATGGTAAGTCATCTGATACTTACTTAATAAACTAAACTTTCATCTCGACTATCATCACCTGCTTTCTTTATAACCCGATTAGCGTGATCATTTTCGTGAAAAATAAACAGCCTTGTATCCCCAAAACGAACTTTGTATTGGGAAACATCGAATGCACGTGGTGGGACTGATATGCGTAGAAATAACCTATTGGAAGGCAAATTTCTCGGCATTATTGTCCCAGTGGGTATTTTTATGGAAAAGAGTGTTAAACCGCAAAACATTCAACTAGATATATTGAAAATAGTCTATTGCAAGGTAAAACTGCACATTGGCGCAATGCGTAAAAGCATTGTAAAATTTTAACATCGTTTTTCTCGTTTGCATGATTTGGAACATGGGACGAATATGCGTAGAACGGCAGTATAGCTTGAAATCAAAACTTTAATGATGGCGTAATTTGAGGTACGACCCACACATCATGTTGCAGTGTTTAAATGGTTGATTAAGCTATTCAAGCGACCGTAAAGGCTCATTTAATAGTGCACAATAATAATATTTTTTCATTATCCGGGAAACAAGTTGATCTCTGTTTTATTTCCCTATTTTTAAAATACACAGCACATTTATTTCACAAAAAGAGTACTGTAGTAACTACGAAAACGTCCCCATACCATATTGTATTATAAAATGCGTATTTTCGCAGAATAGAAGGGTGCCCATTATACCCCTAATCCCTCTACTCGAAAGGAAAGAGTTTCAAGAAAATCCGACTTGAAATAATTTCTTGGCGGTCTGATGCGTTTTTTTAGTACAAGCCTTACCTCATTTGAAAGACAAAGTGTCTCAGGATATTGTCTTGAATTGGCAAGCTGACACTTCACATTTTTATTTTATGAGTCGATGACTCGTTTTTTCGATTGGTATCGGTTACAAAATTTGTATCCCATGTTTGCATGGAAACTGCATCTCAGGAAAGATAATTTGATGTTAAATATATATTAATTTTTCGAAGTAGTTATCTCGGTAGCATAGAATAATTGTAAATTTTATTTATGACTGTAAAATCAATAGCAAAAAGCAACAGCGATACTATTAAACAATCTTACCTTGATGGAAGTTCCCCAGACTTGTTGGCAATTATATGATACTGAAATCCACTTATCAACCATGTCTGGATGTCCTAACAACTTATCAGAGATTAGTGGATTGACGTCTCCTGTTCGTGATACCATTATTTAAGGTTTATTGAACAATAAAACAGCAAAATAACACCTAATCTATCGAAACAGCGCAATCATCACACTGGTGATCAGCACCGAGATTGAAATCGCCGTGGAGGCGGCACTGTCCGGCTCCGGCGTGGTCGTGGCTGGATCTACCGTAGTTACATCACCGGTCGGTGTAGGTGTAGGTCCGTCCGTGACGGTGGTCGTCGTGTCATCCAACGCGTCTGCGTAGTCCTTGACGTAATTGGATACCAGCAAACTTTCGTAGCTATCTTGCCACTCTTGATTGGACTTAACGGTACTGCGAGCGGACTCAGCAACACTATCCGTAACGTAGAGTTCTAAGTTTGTAATCAGCTCTTCCAGCTGGTAAAAAAAAATCACAATGTTAAAATAAAGCAAAGCTCACAAAAGACTCATTCTTGGCTACCTTTTGAGCTTCCTCTTCCGTTGTAGTACGCGATGCGATATTAGTGAGGGCACTGTTAAGTGTATTGATGCCTAAGACACTGACGAACTCCCGCGCATTATTGGTGTTCATGAGGAAGTCGATGAGAGCATTTACTCCCGCGCGTCCCCCGGAGTAAACCGACTGGACAACTTGCGTCCGTTCACTACTCTTGTAGTTTATCTCCGCACTGCCGATGGCCGTTGATAGGAAATCCTTGAGAAAGACTTCGTTTTTCGAGCATCCAAGTGAATTGATCAGCATCGAGCGGTAGGCCCAATTTTGCGAAGGGTAAATTTGATTGTACAGGTACACAAATTCCGTTTCACCTGCGCTCTGAAGACCGTAGCAGTATACAACGGTGGCGATGTCCGGATGTACACGGACTCCGTTCACGGCCTCGTTCGTGAGTGCAGCGGCAGTTTTGCTCAAACAGTCCTCAACTCCGGCCATGCAGGCCCAGGTTGAGATGCTCTGCTTCAGGTATTTGTCGAGAAGTTTTTCCGAAGTCGGCACTTCAGCGACCTTGAAAGTGGCATACACTTTGGCGATGAGGTGTTTTATCATAACCTAGAAAATCAGGGAATTTATTTTTATTTACAATTACAAATGACTTCGTCATATTTACCAAAAGGTCATTCTCTGCAGCTGTAGCACGGAATTTGGTATTCAAATAAGTGAAAACATTACTGGCAGCAACCCAGGGAGCGAACGCGTCCTCATGCTCCAAGTAGGTTAGCAGATCCATCAGTATTTCGATATCAAGCCGTCCTGATCTGGCCAGCCAGTAAGCATCATCAATCAGTTGAGCACGGTTCAGATAGTGGATGCTGGTGTAGTCATTTTTCAAGGCTTCGATAATCAGCTTCCAATTTTCATCGTCGTAGTTGACACGATAGAAACCCACTTGCTGTCTGTTAAAGATAAGCCAATCATTGGCGGGAACTTCCAGCTTCAAGCGTGCCGCCTTCGTGCTCAGCCAATCGTAACTGCTGATATCGGAGAAATCAGCCGAGGACTTGTGCACGAAATTGTACGGAATCATCCAGACGTTAGTGTTGGGCACTTTACGATCGGAAACGAAGCGTTCCTGGGAAATTATGACGTCGCCTGTTGCGTACGTTCGACGTACGCTCACAACCGGATAGCCCTTCTCCGTTGTCCAGCTATCCATGATCTGCTTGATGGTGACTCCCTCCGGTAGGACGTTTTTGCCTGCAAGTGCGCGAGTGGTGTTTTATGTTATCATTGGCATTCTGTTGGAGTTTACAAATTACTGACAATTTATTATTTTAGAAATGAAAAATATTCAAATAATTGACTGTCAGTGCTTAACCGTGTGTTCTAATTCAACAGCGTATTAAAAGATAGACAAACTTATGAACAGTAGCATTCTGCTTATTCTAGATTATCTGTTCACTGAGAATCCTAAAAAATACGTTTAGAGAGCTTTTCATATAATTTCAATCTGCTTGACAACATTATAATACTCTGAGGCAGAACTAATATTTTGATTTTTTAGCATTCAAGTCACATAATATTTCTTCTATATAAGGAAGCCATTTTGCATTTTTGGTAGCACAGTACTGAACGGATTCAACGTACTTTTCAATAGTTCAATTAATTAGAGATTTTTGAGTGATTTTTGCGTTAATAATTCGTTGAATTTGTGTAGGCTTTTCCAGTCCGGGGTGACGCAAGTGAAATGTATGAAATTCATCCAAACAAATTGATTTGTTTTTTTTCTGGCTTGTCGGACTGTTCTCTCGTTGCCTTGGTGACGGATCGTGCGAGAGCGATATAACTAGAGTATGGCATTACAAATGCAGAGGAAAACGTCATAGTGACAGTACAGAAAGAGTCAGTCATACAGAGATAGAAATGTGAATCGACATACTTAAACGTAAGATTACAGTAGAGCTAGTTAAAACCTAACCCCAATTTAAAACTTATAACGTGTGAGGAAAAAAATCCGAACAACTTTTGAATTGGTCTACGATTTTGAAGTGCTGCACAAATCGAAAAATCCTTTTCCACAAAATGAAGATCCACTTTTATATAACTGGTAACACGAATAGTCGATTCTGTCAAGTGACGATTAGTTGGGAAAAAGGCGTGGTCGGAAGAAGATCGTCGTAAATTGATTTGCAATTTTTGTGAGCGAAATGAAGAAAAATCTAGAAGTGAAGTGTTCCACTATTCTGAAGATCTTGGAAATAGATAAAACCAGTTACATACATTATTGACAAACTCTTCGAGAATGAAAATACCTTCAAATAAAAATCTGGTTCCGGACGAAAATGCGCTTTGCAAGAGTGCAAAGTTCGGGCGAAATTAAGGGCGGAAACGCCTGGTCGGTCGGCGTAATCATATCGTGAGCTGGGCAATAAATATATTCGATTGAAACTTTCTGAGTAAATTTGAAGCGAATGGTCTACCATAAAGGTAGCAGAGCGTCGATTGTTTGATAGAAAAATCAAGATGGAGCTCAAAACAATTGAAACATCCGGAATTCAGGAAGCTATAAAGCAAGTACCCCAGAGGATCAGGAAATCAGCGCGATGTTGAGCTGAGTTTTTCCTATGAGGTTTGTAAATGAATTACATTACCTGAATAAACAAACAAGTATAGAAAAATAAGTTGCGCAAGATTTTAATTTGGAATTGAAAGTTTGTTCGGATTTTATTCCTCATACGTTACGTACACATGCAGCAATTATAAACGGATCATAATGATGCAATAAATTTTCGCAAAATTTGTAATCATTTGGCATGGATTTCCTTACTTTCAGTAGTTTTCAGATAAGTATGAAACACACATACATTTACTTTTATATGTGTAAAATCAGACTGTTCACACGTTTGAGCGTGTTTTTTTACAGTATCGTTCCCGATACGATAAAGTAGAGAGGCTTGGATCTTGCAATCGAGTTCGCGCGTACAAACAAAAAATATATCGGACACTGAAAACTTATTAGTATAAAAAGACGCTCAAAAGTTCATAATCTATTCATAATGATTATTTGTGGTGTTTTATAGATCTACTTATGTCATTCATTAGAAATTTTCTAGTTTTAAAATTATCATAAATTTTCGACACTATTTTACAGTTCAATTGCTTTTGGAACTTTCATAATCACTAATTATTTAGTTGTTGAGATGGTTTCAGGATATACTGTTAACAGTCATAAATTGAAATAATTCTTCAATTATGCTAAAAATTCTATTCATGATTTGAAATACAGTTCAAACTACTGCAAAATATTAAAAATGAATCATTACTCATTGCATTGATTGTTCATCGAAGTTTTTCAGACGAAAAAAAGTTAATTACTCATGCCAACGCAATTTTTCGTCGTCCGGCGATTATTACGAGATGCTGAACACAAAAAGTCGAATCGTAGGATCGGAAAGCTGTTACCGATTTGGTGCACGAAAAGGAACAAACCCAAATCATACGACAAGTTTTGCTCATTGGTTGAGTGCATCGCATGATTGTCCGAAACATATTGATTGACAAAACCAAATCAAACATCGGAAAGGATCAATTGTCGTTCGCCGATCTTATCACATCGATTGATGTTTTTGATCGTAAGTGTTCCATTTTTAATATTTTTTTTTCATTTGAAAATCAATCTTGATAATTTTTCGAAGTTTCCGCTAAACCTTATCGTCAGACATGCTTTTTCCATTTTTTAATTTTTTTCTGAATGTTATCTTCGTGATGAATCATGGGATTTTTTTTCCAATGACGTTCTTGTATTATTAGTTTAAGCATTTTAACATTTTCGCGTTGCCCCAAAATTTTTTAAAGTTACTTTTGGCTTCTGATGATTTTAGTGATCAATAAAATCAGGTTTAAAGGGATAGCATTTATATAAGCACATTTTTTCAAGTGAAAAAATGTAAACACAAATAAATAAAAAGATTTAATTATTTTAATGGAGTTGACTGAATCAATTTTGATGACCTCAGTTGCAAGAAAACATGATTCATGCTAGGAAAGATAGTGCGGTGGATTTTTTATGAACCCCTTTTGGGTCGGGTCTCAACCGAAAATGTCTCCACTTACCTGCAATGGCAGTCTGCAGCCCAGTATGCAAGTGTTCCACATTGGCACCCGCGTACGAGCGATCGGTCAGATACGCCTTCAAACCAGCAACCCAGTTTTCTTCGCCCAGCACGTGGCGCATCATGTTCAGCACACTTCCCGCTGTAATTAAGCTCTGTGTAAGTGTGTGTGGTTGCATTAATTCATCACCATAAACTTACATTTCGCGTACGCAACACGGTCGAATAGACGCGAAATCTCCGAAGGCGTGGCAGCATTCCATGTCATAGGCCTGGTCGTATCCAGTCCATCGGGAATAAGAGCAGCTTGAATGACAAACGGATTAAACAGTTCCCAGTATCCCTCATCGGGATATGCCAGGTGGGCACCGTAGTACTCGTAAAGCGTGGCAAATCCTTCATTCAACCAAATGTATTCCCACCATTCGGGGCTTACCAGATTTCCAAACCACTGATGGGCATATTCGTGCGCAATGACGGTAGCAATATTGGTTTTCGTGCGATAAGTACTGATTGCTGGATCAAACAACAAGTACTGCTCTCTGCATAACGAAAGAAAAAAAAAACATATCAAGTACAAGCCAATACAAGTCATCGTAAAATCTTATCTGCGATAATCGAAGAATTGTTACAAGTCACTAAAACATTAGCTCATGGTCTAGCCGCACGCTCTCCGATAATGTCAAATAGAGATTAGTACCCGTCATATTTACGATCGGACAACGCAATCGGAAACGAACCTGTACGTAACCAAACCCCAATTCTCCATAGCTCCAGCGGCAAAGTCGGGAATTGCAAACTGCTTCATCTCCGGCATTGAATCGTAATAACTGATGCCGATGTGGGAACTGAGTGCGGTCAGGATTTTTCCACCAGCTTCCAGTGCGAAGTCGGTCTCCTCGATTGCGTTGGGTCGAGCGTAGATACTTTGCAGATTGTCTCCCTTGGACTCGAAATCGGACACAACGAACGCCAGCAGATAACTGGACATAAGTTTGGTTGTTTCGAAAATAGTTAAAACATTTTCACCCACTGCAGGCTCGCTACTGATTGGTCGCATATTCGATCGTGCTGAGTATGAATTGTGGTGAACAATTTTCAATTCGAACGTTGCCTTGAGCCCGGGTTCATCATAGCAAGGAAAAGCAGTCCGGGCGCTGGTAGATTCAAACTGGGTAGTGGCTAAATATTTCTTCGTGCCCGCGGCATCGGTGTAGGAGGAGCGGTAAAATCCATCCTCATTGATTCCCAATCTTCCGATGAATCGCACAGTTAACAGATAGTTACCCGGTTCCAGTGGGTTTTCACTGGTAAACGTTAACTGTTCTAAAGCAGCATCATAAGCCCATGTTGGATCGGGGAATTGCACTTCGTTACCATTTTCGGGAACCGATTTCAGTTGGGCACTTTGAACAGTAAGACCACGATGATGGACGACTATTTCGTTTGTCGTCTCTTTGACGTTCAGAGTAATAGCAACAGTTCCTTCAAAATTTCTTTCACCAGTGTGAACTTCAGTGCGCAATTGAATGCTGTAATGTATCGGTGAGGTGGTCTTCGGTAATCGGTAGCTTTCGTCGACCTCTTGGAAGGGTGCGATCGGTAATTCCTCACTGAACAACTCCGGCGCTATTTGGGGTGGGTCGATATCAGCCCTGCTGGATAGTGGGCGTTCTGCTGCCAACTGACGGACGGCAAGCGCCAATCCAAACAGGATCACCGGCTTCAGGACGATCATCCTAATCACTCAAGATTCGTAAAAGAACTGATTCCACGCCCTGTTACGAATTCAATTTAATGCATGCTTAGGCGGGAGATAAGTGTTCAATTGCACCCCAATAACAGATAAGATACGAATTGATAGGTAATCGTAAGGGATAGCTTAGTTTGATTGACTCGTACGCGCTGGTAGTCATTGTTTGCTGCTAAGAATGAGACATTTTCGACCGATCTATCACATCGTGCAGAGATTATCTGAATTTTTCAAACTTGTGAAATAACACAAGTTTCGGTAATCTTTTTGAAGCATCTAGGCAGAATTCGTACGTGTTGTTTGAGTGTGTGTGACTTAAAGTGAGCCGGGCAACAGGGGAGTTTGGATGTGATTAATTCGTCCGTCAACTGGATTAATCGTTGAGCGAATCTTATCTACAGCCAAATTTTACAGCACCGGATGAAGTAACTTCATAATCAGCTTTTATTTAACTGTGGAATGCGTTGAGTAATCCAGAATCATGAACGGTTGTTCTCATTCATCTCTGACATTTGATGTTGATAGTCTATCCGATCGTTTACTAGATGATAACTAGATGGTGATGAATCGGCAGGGGTTGGTAAATTTTGGTAAAACTTCCTGACTTAACCTCCTCGTGGTGCGAACTACAAGTAGCTTGAGCTCCAAGATTGGGTTCCAACAACGGTGGGAGTTTCGGCTAAAAGAGGAGGGTTTTCGTACGTGTCTTTTTTTTTTTTTTTTTTTTTTTTAAGGTGGCGGGGAAATCTGCAAACAGACACCTGAGAAGAGAACTCAGGGTGTGGGGATGAGACTAGAGGAGAGATGCTGGGGTAGTTACACTCGCCCAGACACCTACTGATCCCTGTCCCGACCCACTAAAACCCCTCCAGTCTCCAGCCCTGGTCTTCCCGGAACGACGGTTAAGTATTACGTCGGGGAGTGGCTTTTGTGCGTGATGCACCCTCTTTACTCTTATAATCTCCTAGCTAACTACCTGGAGACTGGTAATTAGCTACCACTGGCGTGTTGGTGGTTGACCCGCCACACACGTTGCAGCTCCAGAACAATCTGAGAGGCGGCCGCACAGACCGCGTTCCAGATGTCCGGGTCGTCGCACATCCTCCGGACTAGATTGTCCGGAGTAGTGCCAGGCCCGCTCACAGCCATCATGTTGCTCCTCGCTCTTGCGAAACGGGGGCATACGAAGAAGACATGCTCAGCAGTCTCCTCCTCCTCCACGCACTCGGGACACATGGGGGACACCGCGTGTCCGAACCTGTGCAGATATTGCCTGAAACAACCATGGCCTGACAGGATTTGTGTCAGAATGAAGTTCACTTCACCATGTCGTCTCCCGACCCAGCCGGATATCTCCGGTATGAGTCGGTGCGTCCATCTGCCCTTTGTGGAGTTGGACCATTCCCGCTGCCAGCGGAGCATCGAGGATGACCTTCTGGTACCTCGTATGCCCCTTGTGTCACGTTGGTCGAAACACTCTCTGTCCTCCTTGATGGCGATGCTGATAGGCATCATGCCGGACAAGACACAGATTGCATCGTATGACACCGTACGATACGCACTCGCAACTCTCAGGCACATGAGCCTGTAGGTACTTTCTAGTTTACCACGGTAACTGTTAGTACCTAGCGCTCTGGACCACACTGGCCCACCATACCTAAATATGGACGAAACCACGCTGGCAAGAAGTCTTCGCTTGCTGCCATAAACCGCTGAGCTATTGGACATCATACGAGATAGTGCTGCAATAGCCGATGAGGCCCTCTTACAGGCATAGTCGACGTGACTCCCGAACGTGAGCTTGTCGTCCACCATAACCCCCAAGAGCTTCAGGGATCGCTTCGAGGTGATGGTGCAGTCTCCGACTCTGACCACCGCCTGTTGCTCCGATTTACGGTTGTTCACAACCGTGACCTCCGTCTTATGATGCGCGAGCTCCAGTTTCCTGGAGCGCATCCAGTCCTCGACCTTGCGTATACAGTGCGCGGCCGTCAACTCGACCTCCTCGATAGACTCGCCGTAAACCTCCAGCGTTATGTCGTCTGCAAAGCCGACAATCACAACCCCTACAGGGAACTTGAGTTTCAACACTCCGTCATACATGACATTCCACAACACCGGGCCCAGGATAGAACCTTGCGGAACTCCTGCGGTAATTGGGACGCACTTCTGACCCCCCTCCGTGTCGTAAACAAGTACTCGATTCTGGAAATAATTTTCCAGAATCTTGTACAGCGACACCGGTACATGGATGCTCCTGAGCGCGAGCGCTATGGAGTCACAACTGGCACTATTGAACGCATTCTTCACGTCGAGCGTGACGATTGCGCAGTAGCGTATTCCCCTTCTCTTGCGCTGGATTGCTACCTCCGCCGTCTTGACGACGGAAGAGATTGCGCCCAGCGTGGACCTGCCCTTCCGGAAGCCGAACTGGTTACTTGCCAGACCGTGTACACCCTCCGTGTACCTCACCAGTCTGTTGAGGATGATCCTCTCAAGCACCTTGCCCGCGGTGTCCAGCAGGCAGATTGGCCTATATGATGATGGGTCCCCTGGCGGTTTCCCAGCCTTCGGCAATAAGACCAGTCTCTGCCGCTTCCACCTGTCCGGAAAGAGACAGTCATCCAGGCACCTCTGCATGACTGCCCTGAACAGCCCGGGGGCCGTTTTTATCGCCAGCCTGATCGCCAGGTTAGGGATACCATCCGGTCCCGGTGCCTTGCTCACCTTTAGGGATTTGGCGATCACGATGAGTTCCTCATTCGTAACCCTTGCCTCCTCCCCTGCCTCGACACGGCTGTCGTCGCTCACGGATTGGATGCTCGGCAGGTTGGCCGACCATCTCTGGTCTATGTCTGAGATACTGGAACGTCGGACGTGAGACTCGACTGCCGGAGGCCAAGGACTTGGCTCGTGGCGTGGAAAGAGTCCCTCGATGATACGCACCAGCATCGCTGGTGATCGATCTGCAGGCGCCAGCGCGCCTTTAGTCTTGGCCATTACGATCCTGTAGGCGTCACCCCACGGATTTGTATTGGCACTCGCACATAGCCTATCGAAGCAGGCCCTCTTGCTGGCCTTTATCGCACTCTTTAGCATCGATCTTGCCGAACTGAATGCTGCGCGGCGCTCTGTCCTCTCTTCTTCGTTTCGCGCACGCTGCATCCTCCGTCTTGCACGGAGGCACGCACTGCGAAGGTCGGCTATCGCGTCCGTCCACCAGTAAACCGGTGGCTTTCCATTCCTAGGTTGGCGAGTCCTAGGCATGGTGGCGTCGCACGCCCGCGATAGCATAGCAACTAGTTGGTCAGCAGTCGGGCGGAGCCAACTGCCCCCCTCGCGCTCCCTTCTCATTGCCTCTTCGAATACCTCGGCATCAAAGTGCGATGTCTTCCACCCGCGAACGGTCGGAGTGTTGGCTCTACCCGTCGCTTGCCGCCTCTCGTTGTTGTGTACACTATAACAGACCGCCTGGTGGTCGCTATTAGTGTAGCCATCGTCTACCCTCCAGTTCTTGATCAGTCCTGGGCTGGAGAACGTCACGTCGATGATCGACTCCGCACCATTTCTGCTAAATGTACTTTTGTTCCCAACGTTGGCCAGATCTAGGTTGAGCTTTGCAAAAGCCCCCAACAGGATCTGGCCCCTCTGGTTCGTGAAGCGACTTCCCCACTCAACAGCCCAAGCGTTGAAGTCACCCGCCACCACCAACGGCGTTAGGCCCGTTAGCTCCATGGATAGGAGGTCGACCATCTGGGTGAACCTTTCGGTAGACCAACGTGGCGGAGCATAGCAACTGCAGTAGAACACTCCGTTTACCTTAGCAACTACGTACCCTTCTTCTGAGGTTGAGACAACCTCCTGAACCGGGAACTTGCTCGTCGTACATATGGCCGCCAAACTGGACTTATCCGCAACCCAGTTACCGTTTCCGGGAGGGATGCGGTAGGGATCCGATATGACGGCGATGTCCGACAACGACTCAGTGGCTGCTTGGTGTAGCAGCTGCTGAGCCGCGAAGCAATGGTTCAGGTTCAGTTGCGTCACCCTTACGCCCGTGGTTTCGCAGCCGGCTTACCGGCAGGGCACCTGGGGCCTCCCATAAAGTGTTTGGCGTCCCGTTTCCCGGAACATACCATGCACTTGGGTTCGTACGTGTCTGTTTTACCATATTGGGTGGCGTATAACAGTGTCTGATCCGGTTCGGACGGTTGAGTTATGACCTACGACACGGTCAGCAATAAAGCGTGAGACTGCCCATAACTCAAAAATTGGCTAATATGCCATAGGCATCAAATCGAGAAAAACGCATTTGAAAGTTTCTTGTCGGTACAACATATTTTGACTGTTCATGACAACTTTTTTATTGAGTATATCACCCTTTATATATGCTGGAACCTTGCCGTTGAGTTGAAACAGAGAAATCTGTAGAAAAATTCCATCCGCCACGTATTTTTAACACAGTAGCCGTTTTTTCAATTATAAACGAAAGGTCAGTTGACAAAACGGTGTGCAATTTGGCTAGTATCCATACGATGTGAATTATATCGTACACGTTGGTGATGAAAATGGTTTTAAATTTGATAAAACAACGTGGAAGCATAAGTGAGGATGAAAAGGACGACGAGACAATTGTTACGTGTTCATGGCAATTCATTCATGGCAATCTCACAATCCACTTTCCTATTTTTTCTCATCAAATCCAAAATGAAATCTAAATCTTCTCTTTATAATAGTAATAGTTTATAATAGTACTCCTAATCAAAGAGCTAAATATCATTTTTTTAAATGTAAAAATTTATGACAGAAGGAAACAGTCACACGTTTTGATCATTGGGTTTCGCAGTAAAACAAAAAAATTCTTGTAGCATCAAATATTCTGCGTGAAAAAGTCAAATTTGATGCAAGGGCCTTACGATCACTCACCTGTCGCCAGTAACCACCAAGCTACAACACACTTTCGAAAGTTAGAAGAAACACAGTTCAGTAATAATACACTGGTTCGTGAACATGCCACAGGTTCATATTGGATATTGGATATTAGCCAAATTCTCAATTATTTTGGATATTAGCCAAAATTGTTTAACGTTTGCTGCCTTCCCAAATGCATTTTTTGACAATCGGTTTCCGTAGGGACCTTGTTTAGGGTGTGTACCATCACGAGAAACTGTTTTCTCGATTTTGGTAAAAATGGCATATTAGCCAATTTTCGAATTATGGGCAGGAGAGGTGTTGTTCAAGACCGCAGGAATCTTATGTAACGCGATGCTGGTGGCAGTAAATCGTGCGGCGCGCCATATGAAGAAGAATTACCGAGAGGTGTTTTTCTTTTGTAGAAGACTGAACCACTGCGATCATTTTTTGATCTCTTGTGGTATGCTTCAATTTACTCTATGTGCGTACGAGCAGGTACATCACTATTTGGCGAGTTGATGTGCTACATTGCACATTTATCCCAGTTGGGCAACGCACTTCGTATGAAGTTTATTACGTCACCAGGACTTTCCCTCCAAATGTCGGTAGGTTCTATGTGTCCCTTACCGAAAATACCCAATCTGCATTGTATTATTACTCGGCATTCGCAGAGTAGATGTTCTGATGTTGCGCTTTCGATGCCACAAAGGCGACATTTATCATTATCAAGTTTGCCTATCTTCCTGAGATGATACTTACTCGGACAGTACCCTGTAATGAGACCTGTGAATGTACTCACGTCTTTTTTATTTAACCTGAGTAGCACGAGGTTCTTCTCGCGATTTGGCTCTATGAATCTTCGATTGTCGTAATCTGCTTATGACATCCCAGTTTGCTTTGATGGTCGCTTTCTCCCATTCACCGAGTTCAACTTTTAGAGCGCACGGGGAGACTCCACAGAATGGTTCTGGGTCAACAAAGTTAGTGGATTACCCTTGTCTGGCTAGTAAGTCAGCCTTCTCGTTTTCTCCGATTCCACAATGACCAGGAACCCAGTATAAGTTAACCAGGTTTTTCATAGCCAACTGTCGGAGCGACAGGATGCATTCCCATACTAGTTTAGAGTGGCAGAAAGGAGAATTCAGGGCTTTAAGTGCTGCCTGACTATCACAGTAAATGCAAATATTTGCGTGTCGATTATTTCTATTCAGACACGTATTCGTGCATTCTATAATCGCGTATATTTCCGCAAGGAATACTGTTGGCCAGTGTCCCATGGGGAAAAAATAATTGATTCCTGGTCCTGTGAATCCCGCACCCGCGAAACCATTCATTTTAGAACCGTCTGTGTAGAAGCAAAGGGGGCCGTCCCGAATTGTGGGTTCACCTTGTTGCCAACTTTCTCGTTCTATCTCTAATATTTTGTAGGGAATTTCGAAATTTGGAAATCTTTCAGTATTCTCAGCTGTCCTGTTTGATCTCCTTCTTTTAGGTTGTACTGTCGATTTAACCTTAGAGCACTTTTTTCCGCTTCTAGTTAAACCACCTGATGAAGTGGAAAAAGGTGAAGTATTGCATCTAGGACTTTTAATGGAGTGCTTCTCATAGCTCCACAAATCGATGCACAGGCCAATCTTTGGATTTTACCTAGCTTGAGTGAATGTTTCAGTGGTTTTGGGCTACCAAACTAACGAGGAGTAGGTTATTCGGGGTATGATTACAGAGTGCAACAATTTTTTTGCCTTGGCTTCCCCGTATGAGTTTTTGTTGAAGTTTGATGCGAAAATGAATTTCCCCGAGTTTGAACATATTTCAACTTAAGGGGCCCTTTTTCTTGTTAGGGATGTGCCACTGAGTTTAGCACTTATTTCGCGATTTATTAGCATGGCATGAATCCACTTTATTGTGTTCCTGTCTATGCCATGCCTTTCCATGGCTATTTTCATTGAGTTGTGAGACGCATTATCAAACGCTCCCTCGATATCAAGAAAGGCTGCCAGGGAAATTTCTTTGGCATGGATGGATTTTTCGATTTTTCCCACTGACATATGTAGCGCGTCAGTAGTTGATATATTGTTTTCGTAAGCAAATTGACATTTAAATAATGGATTGTTTTAATATGATGATCGATTGACTTTCCATAATTTTCGAAAAGATGAAAGTTAAACTAGTTGCCCTAAGCGCTTTCGGGATTGTCCTGTTCCGTTTTCCGGCTTTTGGTATGAAAATAACTCTAGTTTGTCTCCAACTATATGGAATGTAATTTAGTATTAGGCCCACCTCACAAATCTCCGTAATAATTGGAATAAACAGTTGCTTGCTCTTCTGGAGCATAACTGGCTGTATTCCATCCATTCCCGGAGAAATGTATGGTTGGAAAGAGTCTATTGATCATTCAACCTTCGATTTACTGAATATAGAACAGACAAGTTCTTGGGATTCAGTCCAAGTCGCATGTGAGCTTAGCTGTTCTCCAGTTTGATCCTTCACTTCATCAGTATCCGAATATGATCCTGGGAAGTGATTTTCCATCATAATTCCCAGTGTTTCCTGAGAATCTGTGGTGCAAGTACTGTCAGTTTTTCTCAATCTACCAAAACCGCTGGAATGTTCTTTAGACAAGGCTTTTTGCAACCTGGCTGCAGTGGATGTGTTTTCAATACGTTCACACATTAACTTCCCACAGTTTCTTCTAGATTTTCTTATTTCCTTGTTGTATTTTGTAAGTGATGTTCTATATAGTTCCCAATTTCCTGTTAGTTTCGCTATATTTAACAGTTTCCTAGAGGACTTTTGAAGTAGAATACTTCTCTCAGGAAGTTCGGCTACATAGGGATGTGAAATAAAAATCTAAAACCGAAAAAAGTGAAAAATATGTCCAATAGATAGTCCAGCAATAGATTGGAAAATCTTCTAAGATTCTTCCCAAATGCAGATAATTGTAATTCTATTTTTCAAACTATTGTACTATTGAAAATAGTCAAGCCTTGTCAAAACGAAAACTTCGGCCTCTGATTGGTCGTTATATGATTGCTTCCCAAGCACGGTCGACAGAATCATAGACCTTGCCATTTGAAGTGTGCTATTTGGCCTACATGAGAGCCTGTTTCACCCGAAGCCGCTCATAATAATTCTAGACAGCAACAACAGCAGTCCTCCCTTAGCAGCAGCAGTAGCAGTGCAGTGGACAACGGCCACAGCTGTGGTATGGCAACGGACAGTGGAGCGTGTCTCAGCAGCGATAGCAGGACCAGGTGATGCAGGGCAGCGGATACCAATTGCAACGGAAGCATCCACTACTGTGGCAACGGGGATAGCGCAGCGGTTGACGTTGGTCTCAGCATCAATGTAAGTAGGTCCAGCTGATGCAGTGTGGCATTTTAGTGAAATGCTGTCTCTGAGCGATAGCAGGCACACTAGCAAATGCATCCAATGAAAAGAACGTTCTGGAAAGCTTTTCAGTGTTTATTTTCCCCCAAGGAATATTTCATTTGCACTGCCAGTGATAACGCAAAAATGTGATCGGCATCTTATCAAACATTGAATTAAACAACAAATTGTCCTTTTCAGGATGAAATAAAAACCTAATTGAAGAGTTAATATTTTCTCTTAAATCAATTTACAATTTCAAGAAATTTGGAACATATATATTTGGCTTCATCGCCGTGTCTCAGAACGTACTGAATTATCTTTTCCTTCAGTCATGAGCACAACATCCGAAAAACTTTCATTATCAGCATAAAAATTAGTTTTTCGCATAATCAAAATTCAAAAATTATCAAGTCCAAGTCATGACAAGCAACTATATAATTGAGAATGGTCAATCCTTGTTGAAGCGCGAAATTTGACTGATCTAATTAGTCGTTAATATGATTGCTTCCCAAGCACGGTCGACAGAATTATAGACCTTGCCATTTTTGAATTTGCTATTTGTCTGTATAAGAGTAAGGATGGGAATTATCGACTGAAATGGCTATCGATAGTTATCGATGATTTCCTACTGCTATCGATAACTATCGATAGGTTTTTCATCCCTATAAAAGAGCCTGTTTCAGTCGAAGCCGCTCATAATAGTTCTAGACAGCGACAACAGCAGTCTTCCCTTAGCAGCAGCAGTAGCAGTGCAGTGGATACCAGGCGGATAGCGGCCAAAGCTGTGGCATAGCAATGGATAGTGCACTAGTTGCAGCGGATCTCAGCATCGTTAGCAGCTGGGCCAGCTGATGTAGGGACAGCGGATACCAATAGCAGCGTATAGCGGCCAAAACATTAGCATGGCCATTGGCTACGGATAGCGTAGCAGTTGCAGCGGGCTTAGCATCGATAGCAGCTGATGCAGTGAGGCACTTTAGTGAAATGCAGTCTCTGTGCGATAGCGGGCACTAGTAAATGCATTCAATGAAAAGTTGACTCATTTTGACAACATATGAGCCGTCTAGTTTTGAGTGTTAAATAAGCTTTTCACTGTTTATTTTATTACAAGGAATACTTTATTCGCACTGTCAGTGATAACGCCAAGATGTGATCGTTTTCTTATCCGATGTTGAATTGAACAACAAATTAAAAAATGACTGTCCCGCAAGCAGCCGCGTTTTTCTTGTAAAAGTATTCTACTTCATCCTTGCGGTCGTGGCTTTGCACACAACCCTCCTGTGAATTTTAAGTCATTCTAGGGTCTTATTCCATTAAGGTGAGTCTTTATTTGACACTCGCGTCTTGATAGGACAACTTTCGTATTATGCACTAACTATCTAACTTGTGATAAAATTAGAGCAGGTTTCCAGCTCATCTTTGGTTTTAATTTCTCTTTCAAAAATACTATTGTAGAGATCCCAGTTGGTTTTCCTGGTGTCTCTATATGTTTCTTGCAGGATTTCTCTTGCACAGTAATCGAAAAGAATTTTCCTGTGATGTGATTGTGAAATTTCATCAGACACATGCCACTTTTTTATATTGTCTGAAAGTTTGTTGCTTGACATAGTTATATCCAGGACTTCCTCACGTATAGCGTTTATAAAGGTGGGGTTATTACCTTGGTTGTATATATCTATGGTATTTTTTAGTATACCTTCTAAAAGGCACTCACCCGTTTTGTTTATATTTTTAACTAGCCCAAACTGTGTGATGAGAGTTCGCATTACGTCCTATTATGATTCGTTTATGGCTCTGTTTGCAGTATTTGATAAGTTCCTTTAATTCCGTGGGAGGGGCTTCTGCCTGATCACCAGGAAAGTACGCCGAGACGATGATGAGCTCGGCTCTTCCTCTAGCCGTAGGAACTTCTATTTATATTGTTGCTAAGTCTCTGTTGATAAATTCTGTAATTAGAGTGACATAAGTCAAAGCACTTACCAGAATGGCTGCTCTAGGAAGGGGCTGCGCATCGTCAAAGATCAGTTTACCGGTATTGCTGGGGATCCCAAGTATTTTATTTTTATTGGCACATGGCTCTTATATAAGGGCCACGTTTCTATTTTCTTTGGTGAAGCATTGCAGAGGATCCCAGTCAATTCCCTAGCAGTCCTGATTATGTATTCCAAAACTCTAGAGGCTTTAGGGGCCATCCACATTACACGTGGACAGATTTTAAACGGTTTTGACCCCCCCCCTCTCCGTGGACAACTGCTCGTATAAATTCTTTTTTTCTTTTTATGGACCGTGGACATTACACACTCCCCCCCCCCCAAGCTGTACACGTGGTATGTGGATGGCCCCTTATTGACGACGTATCAAATGTGAACCTTAAGCTGAGTAAGCTGGGTATCCACAATTACTTGCAAATCTTTAACTTGGCTTACACGCCCGGTTCCTGTCCCTAGCAAGGCGTATTTAAAATGTATCGTCTGTTTTTTTTTTCACGAAAACGAAATATTCGAACATTTTGACGGATTTACATCCATACAGTTCAGTAAAAATATTAGCTGACGTTGGACACGAACACGAAGATAATGCTTCAGGTCATCCGCGTAAAATAACCGTGGTCCTTTAAAAACAAGGTTCACGTTGTTGAAATGAAACAGATAGTTAAATGCTCCTAGGTGGTTTTCCTGCGGTATTCCGGACGTAGCATCGAAGTAAAAGGATTGTCAATTTCTAATAGCAACGGTACCTTGCCGCGTCGGAAACGAACATCGTGCGGCACTTCGTGTTTCACAAGAAGGTGCTGCTGGGGCTAACAACCAACGAGGAAAGGATGTCAAAGCCGCTCTTCTTACGTTCCGGACTGGCCGTGAACGGAAAAATTTATGGCACGAAATGCATGCCGGAAGCTGCGCGCGGTGTTCATCAAGGAGTGAAGACGCAGTGTTCTGCCCGGATCCGGTTTCGAGGCGATCGTTGGAGGAGAGGGAGTAGCTGAATATCGATGTAGTACCCGAGTCGGTGAACCCGTCCAATGTCCCCCAGATGTGTCCCATCGAGAATTTCTGGGCAAACCTGAAGCGTAAGATTTACTCCAACAATTTTGAGCATGAGCATGAGCATGAGCATTGACGACCGCACATATCGTAGTCGCACCTCCGTGATTGACCTGAGCTAGTGAAGTTGCACCGAGAACCACATAGATAGCTTTTGCGATGTTATACCATCTTCAATGTACAACAATTCAGTAACTCTCACTCTAGAAAGATCAATAACGGCGCCGGCCACGTCCTTACGGTCGTTGGGAAAAAATAGGAAGAGGATTGTTAGTTCGACAAAGGTTGTTATGAGACCGAGTTCACCTCTGCATCTCTACGGATGTCACATGAAGGGAATTTGTGTTAGTATGATGGGGTAGGTAAGATCAGGATTCGCCGTGGTAGGCAATACGATCAAATATATCAAAATCCCGCGCGACGAATGAATTTCAAAACATTTAATAAATCTACAGAAACAAAAGCTACGCGCAACATTTCGGCTGATTCGCAGCCACCGATTTTGTTTCCTTTGAGAGTTAACTACGTGATACGACTCTCCAGATCACCAGCCGCAACCGCAAACCGAACTAAACGATTGATCACTGTACCAAAAACAAAACCTGTCTTTCTTTTTCTTATTTTAGAATTAATAAAGTTGATATATTTGATACTAAAAAACAATACTGTGAACAATAATTATATTTCGCGATAACGTTGTTTCAAGCCGCCACTACATGGTATCCGGTTGTTATCTTCATCACATGTGACATGTGACTTATATTCGAACGCGAGTTGTAAGAATGTAAATTATTTCTGAACGCGGGTAAGGTCGCTTCGAGCCTTCTCTTCTGTTAAACTATATGAATATTTGCAGTCAATATCAATCGTCAAAGCAAAAATTCTTGACAAAAGTGAAAAATGGCTAAGTTTTACACACTCAAAGCTGAATTGAAGCTAGACTAAACAAAACTAAAATCAAGAAAAAAAAATTCAAACACACACATAAGCCAAAAAGGTCCTAAATTAGGTGTGTTGCTTCATAGGCATAATTATCAAAAATTCAGCTTGAAGCAAAAATAATCATTCAAAAGCTAGAGGAGTCATGAATGCCAAAAAAAAAAAACAATGCATATGCAAACTATGTAATCGGAAAAATTCAGATTAGGAATGTCAAAATATTTCAACAGTTGAAAAATGTCGCGTAATAGACAAACAGCAACACTGTGCTACGCCCCTTGCAAAAAAACGAACAATTTCCGTACCAAATTACTACTCTATAGCAAAGTTACACTTTAGTGACGAGTTTGACGTTGAAATTATTCGCTAAGGCTAATACTATGCTGAACACGAAGCGGCGCGATACGCGTCTTTTCAAAGATGAGAAATAATAAAACCTACAATGAGAAAATATACGTAAACGCTGCGCTTCGCGCCATCTCACCTTAGCACAACATCAGCCCAAGAAATCGTACAACGCACACGCAGATAGGAAAAAAAAGTAACAAATGCATTGAGTGTTTCATTACCCTAGTAACACAACTGGTTTTATCAAAGTTTCATAGCGCTTTTTTGGCTGTATTGAGCGCTATGAAACTTTGATGAAACCAATATTTTTACTTGGGTAATGAGTTATAATGTCTACTAATGAAGGGTTGTGAATTTCGTGAACCGGATTCAGCAGTTAGCAGAACGTGCCGAGATAAAAACCATACACAGCACACACACAAATCATACCATATCATTCAGACACATACACATCATACAGACACACACACACATCATACCATACACACATCATACCATATCATACACACATACACACATCACACTATATCCTACACACATCATACCATATCATACACACACAGCAAGCAAGCGACCAATCAGAGGACGTTATTTCTATTTCAACAAGGCTTGACAATTTTCGTAGATTCAAACAACATTTTCTGCATTTGGGCAAATGCGTGTATAATTTTTTGATCGATTGCTGCAAGAATGAAGAAATAGATTGAAAAACCAACCGACCTATAAGCATTTGAAAAGGGACAAATTTCGTCCCAGTTTTTCAGTTTGCATCCCTGTGTGGTATGCTAAAGTAAAACGTAGTTCTACGTCAAAATAAACACCGAAAAGCTTTCCAGAACGTTTTTTTTCATTGGACGCATTTGCTAGTGTGCCTGCTATCGCTCAGAGACAGCATTTCACTAAAATGCCACACTGCATCAGCTGGCCCTGCTTATATAGATACAGAGACCAACGTCAACCGCTGCGCTATCCCCGATGCCACAGTAGTGGACGCTTCCGTTGCCATTGGTATCCGCTGTCCTGCATCACCTGGTCCTACTATCGATGCTGAAACGCGCTCCGCTATCTGTTGCCATACCACAGCTGTGGCCGTTGTCCGCTACACTGCTACTGCTGCTGTATCCACTGCTGCTGCTAAGGGAGGACTGCTGTTGTTGCAGTCTAGAATTATAATGAGCGGCTTCGGGTGAAACAGGCTCTCATGTAGGCCAAATAGCACACTTCAAATGGCAAGGTCTATGATTCTGTCGACCGTGCTTGGGAAGCAATCATATAACGACCAATCAGAGGCCAAAGTTTTCGTTTTGACAAGGCTTGACTATTTTCAATAGTACAATAGTTTGAAAAATAAAATAACAATTATTTGCATTTGGGAAGAATCTTAGAAAATTTTCCAATCTATTGCTGCAGAAACGAAGGAAATCAATCGAATACTAACCGATTTATTAGCATTTGAAATTGGACATATTTTTCACTTTTTTCGGTTTTAGATTTTCATTTCACATCCCTATGTGGCAGAACTTTCTGAGAGAAGTACTCACTTATTGATGGGAAAGTTATCGATATTTATCATTAATACCGATAATCGCTTCATATCGATAATATCGTTAGGTTTTAGCGCTAACAATAATTATCGATAAGTCACAGGCGGCAGTTCAGGTGGCACAAAGTATGCGAATTATTTCTTTCACTTGCAAATTATCATATAGTAGTTATCCAAAATAGCCAATTATTGTTCCCAATTCTCTACTAGCCGAATAGACTTCGGTAAAATTCACAAGTGAACAACCAGTATCCTTGCTTTTGCAACCTCGCGCCGTCTGCAAAAATTATCGTTAATTCATCGATAATATCAATAAAAGCTTGGAAATTATCGATGTTATCGCTAACGATTTGCCTCGATATTTCCCATCACTGATTCTACTTCAAAAGAAAATTTCCACGTGGTGTAACGTGCTGGAGCACGAAATCTATGTCTGTGATAGGGAACCTTCACGTTCACGAGGCATGACTGGAGAAACGCGTCTGATAATGCGGTAAAATTTTTATTGTCTTTTTCTGCAAATTGTTGTACTCAGACAAAAACCTGTTTTGAATTGGATGAATTTTTTAGTGAATAAACGTTAACCGTTTGTTATTCAAAGTCGGTCATGCTGATCGCAGCCTTTGCGCTGCCCCTACAGGGGGGGTTTACTAAATAAAGTAAAAGTAAAAATTAGACAACTACAACAGAATTTGATTGCATCCCGCACAGAATGTCTGCTTGTGTTGATACCAGCAAATTGTTAACCTTCAATAATTTGTTTATTTGCCTTGTAAAAGGTATTTTGCGGGTAAAAATCGGTTGCTGATCACAACCTTTGAGTTGCCCTAACAGTGGGGGAATCAAGATACACGGACAACATGCACTGTGGAAGCTATTTTACATTCAGTAAATTAGACGGGTGCGACAAATTTAAATTGCTAGGATCCAACACAGAATGCTTGCTTGCGTTGTCAAAAATTATCAACTTCAATGACTTGTTTATTTGCCTTGAAAAAGGCATTTTGATTTCCAAAATTGGATTTCCTGATGGCAATCTTTATGCTGCCCCAACACGGGGGGAATAATGGCAGTCTGGCGACACAAGCTGAGAAAAACCGCGCTGCTCCTGAGACGTGGTGACTAACCACAGGGCTAGTGCTGCTGCTAAGGAAGGACGACTGCTGTTGTCGCTGTCTAGAACTATTATGAGCGGCTCCGGCTGAAACAGGCTTTTATATAGGCCAAATAGCATGTTTTCAATTGCAAGGTATATGATTCTGTCGACCGTGCTTGGGAAGCAATCATATAACGACCAATCAGAGGACGTAATTTTCATTTCAACAAGGCTTGACAATTATCAATAGTACAATAGTTTGCATAATCATTCAACAATTTTCTAAATTTGGGTGGATGCGTGTATAATTTTCCAAACAATTGCTGCAAAAATGAAGGAAATCGGTTGAAAACAAACCGATTTATAAGCATTTGAAAAGGGACATATTTCGTCCTCTTTTCGTTAATAGTTTTCCTATTTACATCCCTATGTTGTAGGCTAAAGAAAAACGTAGTTCTACGTCAAAAGTATTTGATTCATGTCGGTGAAAACTACCAACAGTTTTCATAAATACAGTCATACCTCGATATAGGGCAACGATATAACGTAACTCGATACAGCGCAACTTCCACCTCGATACAACGTAATCCCCCCAAATATCTCAAAATTAAAGTACAACAATTATTTCTGGGGTGTATAATGCTACGAATAAATGTTTCTATTTAGTTTTGAAACCAACAATACACGAATGGGGTAAAATTGACATTCTTTGTTTCAATATTTTGTGACTGGTTACGTCTGTCTACGAAAACTGATTTCTTGATTTCTGCCTCGCAGCAGATGGTGCCATCGACGACGAGCATCGCAACACTAGAGGTATCACTGCGATGAACTTCAAACACAATACACTGTCCCGAACGTTGAGAAAGGTCACCAACACAGCACTGCACTTTCTAAGCAGCCATTTGCAGAGCGATAAACTGCACATGAAAATCAGTAATAAAGTTAAAATTCCTGAATCTCCTCACCAGTAATTAACTTCAAATATACTGAAATCAACCAGGAATTCCCTCGACTGCAACTGTCACAAGAGTTTCACAATTTCTTGCACTATGCACCACAATTTAACGCGATTATTACGGACGCAATGAATAAAGCGTCTACACACGGTGGGCTTTCTCTCGCTTCCCTCCGTAAGATTTACTCCAACAATTTTATCGCGAAAACTGAGGAGGAATCGATAAATATAACGAAGAAAAAATACGAAAACATGCTTCAACTCAAACTCAATTTTGATAATTTTTTTATCGATATTCGCAAAATGTCATGAACATGAAGAACATGCATGAATGGTGATTGTACAGGACTGTGGAGAAAATGTGGAGGAGACTATTGCTAGTCCTTGTAAGCAAGTTGTCTTCCAAAAATAGATTTCCGAATATCAGCAAAAAACCAAGGATTTGTTTTTTCTGAGCACGCATTTTACAAATTTTGATATTATAGTGAGCTCATTAACATCAGTCATACCAAAGTACTCAGATCAGGGCAATGAACGTAAAAAGGCTTCAACATCAAAGGTCACATTATATCGACAGGTGATCTTAAAATCCAACTTAGCAAATATCGAATAATGTTGCGAGAGTCCAGAGAAACTCACTTGTCGAAACCGAAACAAATTCAAGCTACTGTTTGTTACCAATAACTCCAGTTGAGAACAATCCTCGGACAAATCCAATAGCTTCTCCTCTACCGCTCCGTCCTCTAGTGTAATGCGACGTTCGTAAATGTTGCTGCCTATTTCGGTGTTCTGCTGTTATTTTCTGCGCCAGCACCAGGTCGACAAATTTAACATTCAAGGATGTGTCTGACTTGGCTGGAGACGTAGCACCTGTTCGTATTGCAGATCCAAAACGGTACCGCCCAACTCGTGAACCTCCTTAAAAGACAGTTTTTTTGGCACTTTAGCGTAGTCGAATGAAAACGTGTTTTCGTGTCGAACATTCATTGCGCCGATAAACGCAGTGAAAGATCAGTTTTTTGACAAAATTTTGGAATAGATCCTACGCTTCAGGTATACCACGAAACTCTCAATGGGATGCAGTCGCAGCTTCGGGTTCGCCGACTTGGTTACCACAGCACCTTCTTGGTGAACTTACGTGAGATGTGAAATGAACGTTGTGGGGAAGGTAAAATACGAAGCGCCCTGCCAGTCGTTGCCATCTAGGGTGAGGAGGTCTCGTGGACCATCACCACCACCGAGTTCGATCGATGTAGCTTGTTTTTCGATCAAGATAGCTTGACTGATTGCACATATTAATGGTTGTTACTCCGTGATTGATCAGAATCAGTTGAATTGCACAGTGAATCAACTGAATGGGAAAACTGAACTGAATGGAAAATTTCAAAGATTTTTCTAGAAAAGTTTGATTCGGTGTTATGACTTCAATTCATATAAGTTTGATCAAATGTCTATTCAACGCACATAACAAGATATTACAAAGCTTTGGGCAGCCTGTAGACTCGTAAATTCTGCTTGCAAAAAGAACTGCCACTGATTATGGTAAAATAATCATTTTTAGAATTATCAGCTTGTCAACAGCAATGATAAACAGCAGGTTTAATCAAATTTAATTATCGCAGATTACTTCGTGATTTCCTTCCAAAAAACCGCAGAATTCATAGATTGATCTATTTTGGTAGCAGTTCCACACAAAAAGATACGGTAGCTAACGAACTTGTCTACTCGTATAGCAAATAGGAAAAAAAAAACTTTGGTCACATGAGCTGCCAGCACAAGTCATAAATCATAACTCTGCACAATCAGAAACCTGCGGGTAACGCGCCTCAGTACCAATGTAGGTACCGGTCTGCTGTCGTCAATATTGCTATTTTTTTCAATTCCGCATTGCACTTTTTCCTCGGTCTTCCCCTTCAGCATCCTTTGAAACTTCTTAGTGCCAAGAGATGCCGGAGCAGGTGTATTCGGCGTCCATAAAGTGCGGCACAATGTCCATTTTCGACGCGGCGGGTTACCGTTCTGTAAACGCGCTGTTTTTGCCATCACGGTTAGGCCGATGACATAGTAGGCGCGAATAGCGTCGCGAGGCGATTCGCTTTGCCGTAGTGCAACTCTGTATCGGCCTTAGAGTCATTTTTTTCTGCTGATCCATGGATTGCTATGATTGATGCTGCATGGGTAGTTTCATAAGTGCGTGTGAAGGTAAACCCATTAAAGGCGGCAATATTTGTTAATTTTTTTTAATGCAAACGTTATTTGTTTCTAACAATTAGTTCAAAAACATGACATAAAAATGACTATATCTTAGCTGAGTCTAGCTTAGCTTGACTGATTGCACATATTAATGGTTGTTACTCCGTAATTGATCAGAATCAGTTGAATTGCACAGTGAATCAACTGAATGGGAAAACTGAACTGAATGGAAAATTTCAAAGATTTTTCTAGAAAAGTTTGATTAGGCGTTATGACTTTAATTCAT
Source organism: Wyeomyia smithii (assembly GCF_029784165.1). NCBI lineage: Eukaryota > Metazoa > Arthropoda > Insecta > Diptera > Culicidae > Wyeomyia > Wyeomyia smithii. The sequence goes on along the minus strand of NC_073696.1, from coordinate 21,834,937 downwards.
ATAAGTTTGATCAAATGTCTATTCAACGCACATAACAAGATATTACAAAGCTTTGGGCAACCTGTAGACTCGTAAATTCTGCTTGCAAAAAGAACTGCCACTGATTATGGTAAAATAATCATTTTTAGAATTATCAGCTTGTCAACAGCAATGATAAACAGCAGGTTTAATCAAATTTAATTATCGCAGATTACTTCGTGATTTCCTTCCAAAAAACCGCAGAATTCATAGATTGATCTACTTTGGTAGCAGTTCCACACAAAAAGATACGGTAGCTAACGAACTTGTCTACTCGTATAGCAAATAGGAAAAAAAAACATTGGTCACATGAGCGGCCAGCACAAGTCATAAATCATAACTCTGCACAATCAGAAACCTGCGGGTAACGCGCCTCAGTACCAATGTAGGTACCGGTCTGCTGTAGTCAATATTGCTATTTTTTTCAATTCCGCATTGCTCATAAGTTTGGATCAAAACCTCGTGCAAAGGGGAATAAGACAATAATAAACTAGGTTTCAATTGAATCAATATTCTTGAAACGTAACCTGCGGTGACTCAAAGACTAGCTTCCAGATAAGAAGCAAAGGATCGAGTGAGCAGAAGATTAGCTATTTGCACGAATTGTTTGCTCCATCAACGTTTATTACCCTTATATGTAATATAACAATCGTGTTCTACGCTGCATTTTTTTGTTCTTCTATGATAGTTTAATTTCATAAACGATTTGCGCCCTGAATAATTGTGGCTTGCCAAGCTTTCAATCATACTTTCGTTTGGACCAATAAATTCTAGTTGATGGTAGTTTACAACTAACCCATCCCTCATCTTTTCCCTGTAAGATAACAGTACTGTAAAAAACCCGCAATTGCATTACGCATTAAGTTGAATATCTAACAACAGCATAACACTTTTATTGCTCTATGGTAGAGTTCATTTGGACTCAACCACTGCTTACTATCTGTAATTATCGGAAGATATCATTCGGTAATAAACACAAATTCAGCCTCGATTACGGCAGTAAAGTGAGCTTAATTTGCTTAAATATCGTAAAACTATTCTTCAACAGATTAACGAGTATTCAAAAAGTCAATCAAAAGAACAACCGATTATATATTAATTCGTTGAATTAGTAGCACAAAAGGTTAATTAACAACCTAGAACACGTTCCAATTTATTTCGTTTATCATCGATGGGTAATTAATATTTATGGTGTATATTTGAAATTGTAGCGCAAAGAACTCCATAACCAGCTTTCTGGTGAGAGTCAATATTCTACTCAAGTGTTAGTTTGAACACTGATCAGCGCTTTGATTGTGCCTGGAAGGTTCCATTTTTTACAATTAATAAACCGAGTATGGGTAGATAATAAAAAATTATCTAAACGTTTGATACTCGCAGTACGCATCGAGGTATAATACGCATCGTGCTCAGCAGGAATTTTGGCGCAGCAGGGAATACTTATTGGCACGCCTCCAGGAACTTGATTAAACAGTATGTGTTTAGGTGCTTACGCTAGAAAACGTCGTGAGACTAAACTAGAATTGTTAAAATTTTGGAACAAAAATTTAATTTGGAATTGTTCTTAGATATTCAATCTTAATAATAGTTCATTTTTGAATCATTTTTATCAAGCGTTGGAAGCGTTTTGTTTTATTTTGAAGCTGCAATCGTAATGGTCGCACAACAGCAAAAGCATTATCGCTGGTGTCGTTGGGGACAGCCAATTACAAATTGAAAAACCTGGATTAATTGTTAATTGAAAAAAGCACCCAATAAACCAATTCAATAAGCCACCAAAACCATTCGTCACGTGCCGCGCTGCATTTGCGAGCGCGCTCGGGAAAGAGTTATTGCGCCAGAAGGACAAAGCTTTAATTAATTTTTTTTTCCGGGAATCGTTTCCCCGAACGTGACCAAACCGCCAAGCCGAGTTTCGTGGAGGATTCTTACTGCCTCCCGGGAAACTGGAGACGCGGATCTTCTCGAGAGCTAGCACAATGAGCTGCACGAAAGCTTCCAATTAACTTTTTTTTCTCCGGTGGGAGTCGCCGTCGCGTCGAGTGCGGCGCAACCCTGCTCGGAATCGATGGATCAATTGGAATATCCATCGAAAGAACGATTCCTGCATTTTACTCATCAGTATGCCGTCTGCGTGAATCTCGTGGATCGGTTGAAACGACGGATTGGTTCTCTGTTTACCTTGTTTGTTGTTTTTTTTTGCTTGCACGAGTCCAGTTTTCAATTGCAGGTGTGTCCTCTGTTCCAACGTGGAAGCGCACAACTAGCGCAAATCGTGTGGGGATGTGGAAGGTTATGAAATCAATATTTATAATTACATATTGATCCAAATGATCAGATAGCTTCATCTGGCGAGCAGGAATGCTGCATCACGATTGTTTTCACGCTTCTGGTGGTGGTTGATGATTGATTAGTTCGATTTGCGCACAGATAGAAGATAATCTACTCGGTAAAATTTCACACCATGGCTTAAAAAGGCAGTTTTCGAAGTTTGCCAACGGTGTTGAAACAAAGCTCGAATCATGGTCAACCGTTTTATAACGTGGTAACCTTGAAGGTAGGTGGACAAAGCAAGTCATCGGAATTCCTGTCCTGCATTGATTGAACTACAGTGCCCCCCACACAAGCGAGTTCGCCAAACTCCCTAATAGGGAACACAATAAGGTGCGACTTCTCTTCGCAAATCACGAGGCGGTGGCGAAGCGATGTTTATCGAATACGTCTGGGGTTTGGCGATTGAATTTAATTAAATGGACATCATCCACGCTCGGCGGCCTACAAGAGGTGCAAAAGGCCCCGAACGAACGTGACAATCGCACAGGGATGCTTCAATCCTTTCTCCGCGCGACAGTGACGGGCTCGGAATCGTGATTCAATTTCAATTTAGTTGAAATTATGCTGTCATTAGAAGCTACACGCACGTTCATGGGAGCTTAATTAGAATTCTCGACAGCCACCGCACGCCACACGACCGGGACACTCCCGGGTGGTCAGACGGGAAAATGCGTTCGCTATCGTCAGCGGTTCCGGCTGCGATAAAGCGACGAGGCAAAAACCGATGAATAGTTTTATCTGCCTGGTGTCACACAGAGTGCTTTATCAAATCTCGCACGGATCGCATAAAATAAAAGTTTAATTGGATCTGCCGTCTGCCTACTGGCAATAATAATTAGTGATATCCGTCCCGAGTCCAGAGCGATTATTCTGGCCTGGCCCCTTCGACGTGGGATGATGCCATTAACGAGAGAAAAAATAATAAATAAATAAAAAACAGCGCAATCCAGAATCGGCACCGGCCGCGACGGATTCGTTCGCCTCCTACGCTTCCGTTTCGGTTGCTCCCTCGCGGTGACATGACAGCGGTCATGCTTTCGAAGAATGAACTCTAAGATAGGATTCAGAAATTGACTTTAATGTAATAATTTTGTGTATTTTATTTATATACATTGTGGGTTGCTGAATTAATATTATCAATTTTGGAGTTTTAGTGTTTCTTCCATACTTTTTCACGTGGGTTTGGTAAAGTAGCTTTGAAAGTATATTTAACATATTTTACTGGAGTATGTCGTATCACACAAAAAAAAATACATAATAAATTTGATTGTCGCAGAATTGCCAATTTGGAAAAGCCATACCATTCATTCATCTTAGGACGTGTAAATTATGTCACTGTTATAAACTTTAACTACTCACTGAACCTGAACATAAAACTTTCCTATGCTAAGATAAGAGAAAATTAATTATATATAAAAATATCACATAATATTGTTTTCATTTTACGAATTAAGAAGAGATTTATTTTTCGAAAAAATTGTTTGAATAAAATCGGTAGATCTGGTTATTGGCTCTCTAACAAAGATAGTTAAACTCGGCAGTTATTTTACGGGACAATTTATTCAAATAACAAAATTAGTTTCACACAAATTCTGGTAAAATGCAAAGAAAAATTCTATCAGAAAAATGCAAGGATTATGGAGCCGGAAGCTCATTTTTGGTTGAAATGTCAGAGGCATTTTTTTGAGGAGACTTTTTGCTGTTGAAATCGCCCTCTGATAGGCTTAATGCTTGCTTTCCAAAACCCGGTCGACAGAATATTATACCCACACGTAAGATTTTTACTTGTTACTTTAAATAACAAAAGATTTTTCTTTTAGTAACAAATTTGCCATGAAAATAAACAATAACATTTCCCTCTAGTCAAGTAACAACACACTAATATTTTACACATGTTACGAGATTGTGACTATCTAATAATGGCTGCTGCAGCTACTTGCAAAATTTTTACTTGCTACTATGAAAGTGACAGCGTAAAATTCTCCTTCTTGTAACAAATTTGTCCCTTAGAAAGCCATAATATTCATCTTCACTCAAGTAGCAACACATACTGTCGTACATTTCGCACTTGTTACAAGTTTCTACAGTTCTTCATAACTTCACGCGGGCTTTTGCTAGAGGTACACGTCATCTGAAGCAGAGCGCTGATCACCAGTCAGCTGTCAGGTGCATCGGATCCTTATCCCGAACACGATAGCGGAAGGTGCCGTGCCGTGGTGCCGGTGCAGTAAAATATTTGGGTGCATGTGTTAATTTATCTCTATTGGTTCTGTGCTACCATTGCAGCTTACAATCCGACGTTTAAATTTGTTAAGTATTATAGTTATACGTCAATCTAACGGTCGTGGCTTTGTATGTAACCCCTGTAATTTTAACGTTGGACTATACTTGACTATACTGGGGTACATTCTGTGAAACTGAAAAAAACATTTAAGATTTAATAATAACTCTCAAACAACGGAGCCGATTTCAATACTTAATATGCCGTTGGATAGCTAAAATGTACAAAATTTGTATACTATAATAAATATCCGCGTATTAAAGGTGAACATTACGGAAGTCAGTCATTGGCTGGCAATGCCAGCCAATTTGCATCGCTTTCATCACCCGACATGAGCGACGTTGGAGAGAGCAGAGTTGCTATCACCTGGTTGGTTCTTCTTCTCAATCATTCACTTATTTTCGTTTGATCCCTTGACTCTTTCCTCTCCTTCAGGGTGTCATTTGAAAATAACACCGTATCATGTCATTTGATGATATTTTTTACACCGCAAGCCGTACCAACAGCAATGGAATCCAATAAATACGCCACGCAGGTTCTTATCAATATTTCGGATTTTTTTTTGCTTTTGAACACTGACGCCCCTTAGCCACTAGGGTTGCAAAATAGGTGTTGGTGCCCTTCGTTCCATGTCGTTACGATTTTCTTAATTTCATCTTCCCCTTATATGTGTGAAGCACTGTTTGAAAGCTCAAATTTTCAATTGAAAGCGACGGTTAACAGCGTCACTATAACATGATAATTATTAATAGAAAACGACTTTCTAATTATTAATAGAAAACGACTTTCCTTGGCTGTGATTCTGAGTGACGCTATAAAAGGACTTCCAGCATGGTCGATCGTTAAGGCGAACAGTTTGGCTTCCCTTTGGCCCCTCTAGTGGTAATGCAGTTCAGATATCGTTATTGGAATACAGCCCGAATTTGAACGAGACCGACACTCGGGAAGCCGTCGAAAAGGACCATTGGCAGACTGGGAAACCGTTTGATTAATGCCGATAGTAAGTTGACTATGCGTCCAGCGTCTGACCTCCGTCTTGTGGTGCGCCAGCTCCAGCTTCATGGAGCGCATCCAGTCTTCTGCGATTTTTATTGAAAGTACCGTCTCCAACTTTACCTTTTTTATGGACTCGCCATAGACAACTAAAGTTATGTCGTTCGCAAGGCCCACAATCACCAGAGGTTTAGTTTCAACACAACGTCGTACATGATATTCCACAGCACCGGGCCCAGGATGGAACCTTGGCGTACTCCGTCGGTGACTGGGACGCATTTCGGACCCTCGTCTGTGTTGTTAATGAGTATACGATTCTGGAAGTAGTTTTCTAGAATCCTTTACAGCGAAACGGGCACGCTAAGACTCTGTATTGAAAGAGCTGTAGAGTCCCAACTAGCACTATTGAAGGCGTTTTTCTTGTCGAACGTGACGATTGCGCGATAGCGGATGTCCCTCCTTTTACGTTGGAGTGCCGACTCGGCCGTCCAAGTCCACCGTAGACGATCAGTGTATTACACAAGTCTATTGAAAATAATCCTCTAAACACCTAGCCCGCTGTGTGTATCAGACAGGTTGATATACCGATGGGTCACCTGTTTGTTTCCCGATTGGTGCTGGTTTCCCGGCTTTCGGCAGTAAGACCAGTCTCTGTCACTTCCACTTTTCCGAAGAAGGTGTTGTAAGCATTTCTATATGACCGCCCTAAACAATCCGGGGGCTACCTTTATAGCCCTCTTAATGGCCAGGTTCCCACCTTCGAAATCTCTTCTATTTGCTTCCCCGACTATATCGACATCAAAGAGCGTTGTCTTCCACTCGTGAATGGTTGGAGTGTTGGCGCTACCTGTCGCTAGTCAACTCGCGTGTGGATCTAAGCCCGCTCTCAAAGCATCTGAGGCAGACGTCAAGCTACTCGAGGATACCCAGGGGGTCTACTGACCTGCCGACTTCTAGTCAGGGCTCCATCATCACCCTCTAATGGGAGCCGTATGATGGCTACCAGGGACTCAGGGCCCTTACGGAAGGGGATGGCCTCTGTGGTAACCGCCACTCCACACTGCTTGTCGAAGGCCTGTGCAGTGTCGCACCCTTCGGTGATCTCGTCCAGGTTCTAAAGCTGGAGAGTCCCCTCTTGAAATTGTACACTTTCACCAAGCACCTTCTGGACTACCGTTTATAGGTAGAACCCTTTCCCTGTGCCTCTTTGTGGAGTTCTAGGATCATCTCACCGGAACGAAAGCCACGAATGGTCCTAATACCCGCGCCAAGGTCTTTGAGCTGGGCATCGTCACTCATGGCCTTCAAGACTTCAGTGTATTTGGACCCATCCGTCTTTAGAAAGAGCGCGTCGCTCCTACTTTTCGCCTTAGCCTTACGCGGTTTATTAAAAACTTTCTGTTAAATACAGTAGTCCATGGAATGTTACCTGTCTCTTCCGTAGGCCGAGTTAGCCCAGTTGACGAGCCGGCCTCTGAGCTTAGCTCGCTCAACGCACACTATTAACTATTAATGAGCCATATTATCTGCTATTGCTTGCTCTTCATTGGATAAACGCTGGGAGTCTACTGTATGAGAATAATAGAATGCATTTACTTCCAAAGTATTGTCCTCGGGACCTTTCGGTAAATGATTAATCTTCAATTACTTGATTAGTTGCCTTGAGAAGGGCAGATTGCTGTTCAAAGTCTGATATCTGATCGCAACATTTGTGCTGCCCCGACAGTGGGGAAATAAAGGCACTCTGATAACACACACTGAAAAGAACCGTGCTGCTGCTGCGGCATGTGACCAACGCACATAAGACGGTCCCCATATAGAGGAGTGGCCGTAATTACCAAGATGCGAGTTTCATATTTGGGAAGTTTTGAGCACATGATTGTGTAGTTTTTTTATCTATATTTTCATAATTTATCGATGAAATCTTGATATATGGAACAGTCCTAGTTGAAAAACGCTTCCAAAGTTACCTCTTTCAAAAATGAAGGAAAGTAGTTTTCTGGACATTTTGGAACATATAAAATTCTACTAAAGGTGTTATGGTATATTTGCACACAATTAAGAGCTTAATATGTTAGCTTCCCTAAACCGAAAAAGTATTTGATTTTAACCGTGCAGAGTCTGCCATAGGCAACGCAGAAAATGTTCGGAATTTTCCTAATTTTGACCTTCAAAATATCAAATGTAAGCACGTGTAAGCACAGCTCCTGATAGTGTGCCTGAGAGCCCTCTTTGTGCCTTTTAAGAATCAATGTTAAAATTTTGCGGAAAATTTGCGTTTTTGTAGAAAAAGTTTATTGAATGTTTTTCATTTTTTTAAATAATTTGAGTTTCTGGGTGATTTATCAACAGAACGCTTCGTATATCACACTTATTTGGTCCAGAGCACATTAATAAGAATACGTAAAAAAAAACACTGACTAACACTGACGACTGTAACACTGACGAGTTTTTTATTGTTTCGAAAAAAAACTTAGATATGCCTCAATTTACGTGGTTTATGGACAGCCCCTTGTCACTTCAATAGTTTCTCATATGACAAAATCATCTACAGTAGAAAACTAACAATTTGACAGCAATATAATAATTTTGGCCGTAAATCTTAATTTTCCGATCATTGCACACTGTTTCCAAAGCTGCAAAAACGTGATCGAAATTATTTTGACCCAAAAACATGGATTTTAGAACCGTAACGTCTTCAGCAAAGTTGTTTCATTAATTATTCTTCATGTTACAGAAGTTACAATTCCATAATTATTCCACTTAAAAGTGAGAAATGAGTTTTATTTTTCTTTTCGGAATATAAAAATCCACTTTGTTCAGCAATGTTGTAGCAAATCAAATTAAAAATACAACTTTGTTGAAGACATCATACTTCTATCTATATATTTAAATGGACTTTTGTGGAGTTTTCTATAGATTGCTATTAAAATTTTTTTTTCGCTATTTAACTTTTTATAGGGATTTTCTACAATTTTAGAATGTTCTACAAAATTATTTGCTACAACAAACCAAACAATATCTCCGAAGAAAGTTTATTTTTATTTCACATACATTTTTGGTTGTTGACGATTTTTACTAGAATAATGCGCTAATTTACACTTATTACTCTGAACTGAAAAAAAATGATTAATGATTTTGGAGTTATAGTGTCTTCAGTAAAATTGTTCTAATAATTATTCTCCATTTTGTAGAAGTAAGAATTTTGTGATTTATCTATCTATAAGTGAGAAATGAGTTTTATTTTTTTCATTTTTGCATATAAAAATCCACTTTGCTGAATAAAGTTCTAGCACATTTTGTAAGAAACAACTTTGTCGAAGACACTATCCCTGTATCTGGTCATTTAAATGAACTATTGTTAAGTTTTCTCTAGAATGCCCCTAAAATCATTTTTTAGTATAACTTTTAATAGTAATTTTCTAAAAATTGTCAATGTTCTACAATGTTGTTAACTACAATAAAACACACAAGTTCACCGAAAAAAGTTTAGTTTTATCTCTCAAATTTATTTAGTTATTAAGGATTTTTATTAAAATAAAATATTTACAAATATCTGCACAGGAGACAGCGAGAGACAAATACCTATATTTGGACTAAATGACATTTTTCTTATACTTAAAGTATAGGAAAGGTTTGATCTGCAGATACTTGCAGTTTTTGTAGATATCTGTTAGTAAATTAGTGCATTGTTTCAATAAAAATCGTCAATAACAGATGAAATATTAGAGATAAAAATAAACTTTCTTGGATGAAAGTGTATTTTGTGATAGTAAATAACAAGTTAGAACATTGGAAAATTGTAGAAAATCACCACTAAATGTTATATTAAAAAAAAAAAAGATTTTTAGTGGCCATCTGCAGAATCCTCCACAAAAGTCCATTTGAAAAGGCAGATAGATATATGGTACCTTTGAGAAAGTTGATTCTTATAAAATGTGCAACAACTTTGCCGAACAAAGTGAATTTTTATATGCAAGAATGAAAAAGTAAGATTCGCTTCTCACTGTTTAGTGGATTAATCACAAAATTGCAACTTTTATAAAATTAAGAATAATTAATGGATCAACTTTCCTGAAGACACTATGGCTCTAAAATCTAGTTTTTTGGGTCAAAATTATTTCGATCACGTTTTTGCAGCTTTGGAAACAGTGTGCGCAGCCACTAACATTAGAGAGTACTTGAATATTTTTCTCTACTGGCCACAGCTTTGCAGAAACCGAAATTCATCACCTCGGATTAAAAAAAGCATCGAATACCGATTATCAGTTTTTTTTTTCAAAGTCGTAAGTGCTGAAAGTTCTTATCAATAATTTTGATCTATAATTTTGATCTGAACCGGGATTTTGATCTGGACTTTTTTTCCTAAGATTAAATCGTGGACCTGGAAAAAGATCCGAGTTTGAGTTTCAGTCTTAGCTTTTTGAACTGATCCGGGATTTCGATCTGGGCTAGAATTTTTCAGATTTCAGTTCTGGACTTGGATTTCGATGTTTTGCGGAAAGAAATCGCTTCAAAATTTTCTGCGAAGAATTGTGGCATAGAAGACCACTCTCAAAATTTTTCAACGAGCCAAAATCCAAGCAGAAGATCCAGCAACACATGGCTTCGTATCTGGAACCGTCGAGCAACGAAGAAGCAGATATTTCAATTCACGATGAGCAGAAAATGAAAAAAATATTTGGCAATTCAGTTGAAGGAGTAACGCATCATTTTAACAGAAAATCTCCTTTTTTGATGGAAAGGAAAACTTGGAGTTAGTGATCAGCTTCGTGTTCTAAACAGACGATATTTTTCTCCACCTTCAGCAAGTATCCCCAGTAAGCAACTGTTAAGCAGATTTACCCGCTTCGGCTTACTGACAAGAAACTGATCACGGTGCTCCCACAGACCGTTATTATAAAATAAAATGCACCAAAGAATCTGAGTACACCATTCGATTCGTTATGACGTCCAGAATGTCTGGTCGAAATTTCAAAATCATCGTAGGTACATTTTTGAGTAATGCCCTTTTGAAGGTCGTAAAGTACAACAAAGTGATATAAAAACGACGAAATATTTATTGTAAAGCACGTTCCTCAACCACCATTTTATGAAATAACTTCCAAAATAGTTTCTTCACATTCCAAGGGTTATATTTCAAGACATTAACAATTGGTGGAAAGATTTATTTGAAAATCCCACAGTGCACAGTGGTCTAAACCCGTAAAATCGTGATCGTCCTAGATTTGACTGTGAAAAATTGATTTGATGTACTCAATGTCTTCAGCAAAATTGTTCCATAGAACAAGGCCTTACTTTTGGCGTTTTTATTTTTTCGATCAATCCACCTAACAGTGAGATGAAAAAAATATTTTTTCCAATTTTCAATATACCAGATTGCTTCCTTCAGAAAAGTTGTGGAAAATTTTAAAAGAAAAACAATTGCTGAATACTGCGATGTCCTATCTGTACGCTGGACACGACAAAATAGAGTTTTTTGTGAAACACCCCTGTGGGATTTTCAAATAAATCTTTCCACCAATTGTTAATGTCTTGAAATATAACCCTTGGAATGTGAAGAAACTATTATGGAAGTTATTCCATAAAATGGTGGTTGAGAAACGTGCTTTACAATAAGTATTTCGTCGTTTTTATATCACTTTTTTGTACTTTACGACCTTCAAAAGGGCATTACTCAAAAATGTACCGTTCGACGATTTTGAAATTTTGACCAGACATTCTGGACGTCATAACGAATCGAATGGTGTACTCAGATTCTTTGGTGCATTTTATTTTATAATAACGGTCTGCGGGAGCACCGTGTGATGCAACCAAACTGATATTTACTGATGTAAACCACGAAACCCATTTCAGCAACCGAATATCATCACCTGTTTCCGTATCTGCAGATGTCAAAAAAATCATATCCGTAACACCCCTAATCTGAACCATCATTTCGATTTTAACTTCGACCCAGTTCTGGACCTGGAATTTGATCTGGATTTTGTTTTGCACTTTGATTTCGATCTAGACTTCCAGGGTTTCACAGATAAATTTTTACTTGAATTAAAAAAAATTACTAGTACGTGGCCCTAACAACATTCAGAATTTTTATTGGTATAACAAGTTTCCGAAAATGAGAAGATAATAACTTTTGTATTTTTTTTTAATTTAACCACACGCATATGTGTGCGTGGCCCAGCAGGCATCCTATGGTGGATGTTGGTTTGAATCGGGTCCACATCGTGTAATATAATAAAGCGAAATCCATAAATTACGTAAAGCAAAAAACTCAATTTTTGGACCCCCAACCCCCCCCCCCCGTATGTAACAAAAAGTAACGCCAACACCTATCCCCCATAAGAATTACGTAACGCTGCAGATGGATTTCCTTGATGAAAATGCTCGTTTTTGGGGAATCTCCAGAGATTTTTCGTTACGTAACGCTGAACTCACCTCCCCCCTCCCCTGTGTAACAAATCGTAACGCTCAAGGATACCCCCTCTCCCCCCTATGAGGGTCACGTAATTTATGGATGCCGCCTAAGGCTGTTGTAAAACAAAGTGTTCTATGAACCTTTTGTTTAAAAAAAAAATGATTTTTTTGCAAAAACCGAATCTACTTAACAAGCTTAACTTAGAGAACTATGAAAATTTCAAAAAATCAAACTTTAAAGTTGATTCCGAATCAGAATGAAGTCAAAACAAGTATTCAAACAACATTGTGCTCTATTAAAAAATCGCACACACTTGTGCGCGGCTCCAACTGCCTTCTTACTGTCTGTTGGTCTAAACCGGTATCAAATAAAAATAAGCTTATTGTGCACCTCTATTCAGCTAACTGAACAGATAATAAATCGGAAATAGTTTAACAGAGACAGATAAAAAATATATGCATGATCGCAGTGAATCCTGGTCCAACGTACCCTCCCCTACTAACGTAAATTTCCTTCCTGTGACCTTTTCGGAGATGCAAAGGTTAACACGGTCTCTAAACAGTAAATGTCACACTAACATTTCGTCCCTCTTCCCACCTGATTGCAAGAACATGGCCGGTGCCGTTATTGAACACGAACATCGTTGAACACGACCGTACAATGATTTTGAGATTTTGACCAGACATTCTGGACGTCATAACGAATCGAATGGTGTACTCAGATTCTTTGGTGCATTTTTTTTTTCCATAACGGTCTGTGGGAGCACCGTGACCTTCTTGCTCCGGTAAGCAAACAGTTAAACGCAATCTAAAGCAGGTATTAGACGGAGCAAACATTTGCTATTTTTGGTACGAATTTTATTTGCACAAAATAAAATCCGTACCAAAAATAGCAAATATTTGCTTCGTCTAATACCTGCTTAACGTTCATTTGGATTCATGATTTTGTATCACTGGTGATAATCTCTCAAAGATTCGCGATACTGTTGAGTGAAAGTGAACTTGAATACAATAGATATTATCGTGTTTGAATCATTCAGTTTCCTTCAATCGTTTCCAGAACACTTAGAAGTGAAAAACAATCAGCAGCGTTTCTATGGAAAACTTGTACGCGAGTGGAATTATTTGGACGATACCTGATGAATCAAAGAACACATTTGCATGAGATATTGTTAGTGAGTGAAAATTTCCATCCTAGGTAACGAGCGATTAAACGAAACGAAAAAGTTAGTCAACATTGCATTTTGAGAAGAAATCTGGCATCTCCGACAGTAGAAACTAAAAAATACAGGGATGAAGTAGTAAACAATCACATTGCATACAAGGTGAGGAAATTATAATTCAATCAATTGATTATCATTTCAATTTCAGAAACGGTTTCTTTGTACTACGTACGAATTTATTTTTATTCTTTTTTTTGTCGAAACATTTTCCCTGACTACCTGCTTGTATTCATTTCCCGATGTTTCTAATTTATCAAATAAAATTAATTGTAATCTTAAACTTGACTGGTGCTGGTGGAATGTTCTGGCAAAACAACGAACGAAGAAACATCATGTGTAAATTAACCTGGCCAGATCCAACCGTTTGCTCAGCAACCAGACCCAGTAGAAATAAAGGCAACTGGATTAAGGAGACAAAATACCACACCGCTTTGAATCTTCAATAACGACTATTGTATGTTTATTATAATGTTTCAACGGAGAAGAGCGCGCTGCCATCGTTTGGCTACCGGTGTTTGCTGTACGTTTCGCGATTTTCAATCCTCCTTATCTCGGTCGCAATCGGCGAAGGGATGGAGGAAATCCGGCATGCATAAGGTGAGGAGTTCTTTTGTAAACTTTTCCCCCCCTTTAGTCACTCGGTTGGTCCGGTACTTGTTCTGATGGTTGGTCATGTTTATGTGTTTTGCGTTTACGTTCGCGTTGTCGCTTGTTCGGTCGTCGAGCGAAGAGATGCGAAAATGTTGTAGATGTATCGCAGCGAGGGAATCTTGCGCCGATCTAAGCCGGTCGTGGAAGGACGACTGGACTGCGCTGGAAGGTGTGTAAATTCGATGCCAACAAGCAGCAACGAACGACAGATCTAACCGTGTTCTATTCAAGCCAGAAGGTCGCTTTTGTTACTGCGAACTGCGATCCGGGTTTGATGGTGAGGGCAGGGGCAGTGTACCACAGAAATGGGCTTTCTAAAGAACGCGATTTCAATGGCTTTGTTCGCTGATGTTTGACTTTCATAAATTTAAATTGGGTGTGCGTACGGGAAGCCAAAATGGTTACACAAAACAATTTCATTCTAGAAGCTCACACACGTTAGAGGAACATGTAGTGAATTTGATAAAGCGAGTGTTCATTTTTTTTCTAAATTGCATTTCCAGTAAATTTAAGGAGCACCTCAACATTTGCGTGTTGGGGCAAATCGTCGACCGTTTCGTATCTCTTCGACTTCTAGAATCGTAGATCCAGTAAGATGGTGGTGGAATATCTGCGTAGAACAACACATCCATCCAGTTGGGCGGTCGATTTTGCATATGAGATAAAACAAGCTCCAGTCAGTAGTTATGTATGGGCCTTGCAATGATCCATCTATCGTATCGTATCGTGCATCGAACAACTCAATGACAAGCTGGTGGAAAGCAGAATGAATGGAAAAGTTTTCATGCGATTCGACGGGGTTTTCATCTGTCTGTTTTCTAGCTGTCGGGCCTCCAGCAAACAGACTCAGAACCGGTTAGAAGCCGGTTTCCATTCATTTCTTTTCATAAAGAATTATCTATTGTTGATGCGAAATCTGCCATAATTCAACTTCTTATGAAAAGCATTGCTAGTGAATAGAATTCAACATTTGAAATATAGTTTGCAAAGAAACTGCATTATTCGGGTAGTTCGCGACAGGGTTGAATTTGATTTCGTAAACTGCTCGCGAAGGACGCAATCATGCATTTCTGAAGTTTTGTTCATAAATGTCGTATGAATGTATGAATGAATCTTGAAATAAAAATATTGTTTTGAAATACATTGTATCTGTACTTTTAATAGTAGATGATTTTATATTCAATACTTAATAAAGGATGCAAAGAAAAAAAGAAGATCCTCCACCATTCTTCATTGATGAGAATTATAACTCAATTAACGGCTAAATAGGGGTTAAGCAGAAGTTTGAAATATGGTTATTTAATAAAATAATTACGCCTTTAACTTGTTTAACTGTGTGCGTTCCGTTAAAGTGACACACCTGTCCGTTATTCGGAAGGCGGCTCTCGGCCGTGAAAAGGTACCGCATAAATTAGCATACCATAATTGATTTGTTTCTATATACACGAAGGTGGTTGTCGCTTGCTCTAACAGCATTAAATACAAGCAGGTTGAGAGCCTGCAGTGGAAAATCTCCCACGATCGTAATGGCAACGGTTTTCATCATCATCATCATCTGCTTTAACTATCGATTCATACCGGTCATTTTCTACCGTTGGGGAAGATTATTGATGGTGGACAAACAATTTCTCCTTCCTGGCATCGCCATCGCAACCGTTTACGTGTGCTGATCGATGGGTGAAGGATTTCCCTCTACCCATTAGAGACTCCCTTTGAGATCAGTTTAATTTTATGCTAATGGACTGGAACAAGATTCTGTTTGAGTTTGGTGAGAAAAATCAACAACAAGTAATTACCAACGACGCCTTCTAAAAATAGTAGGTGAAGCGGTATTTTATCACCAGTCGATTTTAAGCAAATTCAATTTAAATGTGAAAGACGAGACGACCGCTGTTTCATTCAAATTTTAAGTAATTCTGAAAGCAAAACTTAACAGTCCTTTAGTTCGGCTCGACCGGCACATGGATTCCACCTAATTTCGAGCTCGTAAAACTTTTTTGCCAAGTGGTAAAATAAACTTCCACCATCCAAAATAAAAAAAAAACAAAAGAAAACGGAACTTTCTTGGAAACTGTGTGCACCACTTTCCGGTCGTTTCGTTACCAAAACGTTGCATCAAAATGAAACACTGCTGCATTTAAATGCAATCTATCTCCCCGAGGGTGTAAAACCGAGAGCAGAGAGCCACCAACAATGAAAAGTTTACGGTGGGTTGCCGTGCGCTTTTCCTGTGTATACGGCGCGGACCTTTGACTGTGAAAATTAAAAAGAAAACAAAAAACGCCGGAAAGGAAAAAGGTCTACTTACTGACTTACGGTTTTGCAACTGAGTTACGAATTCTGACCACACAATGGGTACGTAGAAGTACTCCGAGCTGAACAAGTTTTTGTGCTTGCTGACTTCTCGTGGGAGTATGAATATTTTAGTCGATAAAATGGGTGATTCAATTAGCTGCCATTCGTCCTAGCAGATGATTGTGTTCTTTCTTAGTGAATGTTATTTAGAATATGACTGACTGAAATGGTATAGGAATAGTTGGACCGTTAATTTTGAAAATTCGAAAAACGGCACTTTTAAATAAACAATCAAGTGAGTCAAAAAACTTCAGAAAGAGTCATACGATTAGGGTTCAGAACTTAGCTATATTTTCCAATAAAAAAAATTATAATTTCCTAAATGTCCCGGTTTCCATATTTTGATAAGAACGTACTACTGTAAAACTGTATGCGAACAAAGGTTTAGTTTCAAATCGAAGTAAAATTTTGGTAAGAAATTCTGGTCGATAACAGAATCAAAGTCGGGTTTAAAATCGAACCCATCTAAATGCATCTAAGACTAACTGCATATAAAAATACAAATCCGAAAAAAATCATTGTCCGTATAGAAATTCAAGTTCATATTTTACACTAAACCAGTGGCGTTTAAGGTATAAACCCCCTCCCCAGAGCCTTTAACTTTGAAATGTTTTCCAAGATTAGAGTTCTGTATTACTCTCGAAACCGTCGTCTTCTCGAAAGTCCTCAATCAAAATTTCAGCTGAACCGGACCTCGATATGTGGAGCCTGAAAGTGGCTAAAGTTTCATTTTTTTAATCGATGAAAAAAAGCACAGAAAGAAGTTTATGAAACCGTCGTAATTGATTTTGATTTTGAAAATCTAATGTCTGTACGATATATTTTCAAGAAGACGAAACATTTCAGACCTACCGGTAAGCGAAATTCAAAGAGTTAGCCTACTGTTTTTGTTATGCGATAAACAACAATTCGAAAATTGTTCTCAAATCGACCATTGACTGAACTACGAAACGGTTTTTGAAGAGCACGTGCGTTGCACGGTAAGTGGTATAGCTCATGATAGCAGGAAAACACCTATTTTTCAAAGTCCTCGATATCGACGATGCTGCTTGCTGTCTTCGGTAGACACGGCATTCGAAGATAGACTATAGGTTCTCAATATAATTTATATCTGGCTGGGCTTTCCTCAAAAGAAAAAACCTTCCGAGCACTACACTGTTCCGCTTTAAAGTTCCTGCTCAACGTGATTACTTGATCTGGTCCATCAATGTTATACTTATTTGAATCAAAAAAAAAAAAAAAAATGGCGTTCTTCCACACCTCGGTTAAGGATATGCTCTTTTCTGCGAATTCGGAGTTCGTTTCGTCAACTTATATTTTTAAAGTCCTTTACGCTACTTCCAGCTCTCACTGCTTGAGAGAACTTGTTGTACGCGACGTATAGTTATCGAAAGTTGTTGGTTCACTACAGTTTTACAAATTCTATATTTATCTTTCGCAGAAAGCTTTCTTTTTTACACGTTTTTCGATGCACTTAAGTTTATCATCATTTTCAGGTAACTTTCAGCAGCCGTGTGTGCTCGATGAAATATTCGCCCAACTTCTCTGCTGAAAAATCTGTCATGGTATTATTTTTTTTATTCCTTCAACGAAAAATGTAAAATAAATAAACAAAGTTGAAACAGATGATAAGATACCCAAATCGTTAACTGAAAAATTGTAAAAATTATAAAAAAAAGTTCTAGTTCAAATCAATGTCCAAGTCTGGATAGAGTTCCTGGTCCAGATTCAAATCTAAGTTTTAGTTGAAATCCAGAAAATGCAGGATAAGATCATAATCTAGGTTCGGACCAATATTTAGATCCAAATTTTAACTCAGCTCTGAATTCGTATAGAAATTCTATTTGAGGTTGAATGGAAATCCAATGGAAATTTTTTTTAAATTTCAATAATTCTCTATGTTAAGTTTGTTAAGTAAATGCGGCTGCCAAAAAAGTTTTTTGAAGCAAAATACTTCTCTCAGGAAGTTCGGCTACATAGGGATGTGAAATGAAAATCTAAAACCGAAAAAAGTGAAGAATATGTCCAATTTCAAATGCTAATAAATCGGTTAGTATTCGATGGTTTTTCTTCGTTCTTGCAGCAATAGATTGGAAAATCTTCTAAGATTCTTCCCAAAAGAAGATATTTGTAATTTTATTATTCACACTATTGTACTACTGAAAATAGTCAAGCCTTGACAAAACGAAAAATTCGACCTCTGATTGATCGTTAACATGATTGCTTCCCAAGCACGGTCGACAGAATCATATACCTTACAATTTAAAATATGCTATTTGACCTATATAAGAGCCTGTTTCAACCGAAGCCGCTCATATTAGTTCTAGACAGCGACAACAGCAGTCGTCCTCCCTTAGCAGCAGCACTAACAGAGCAGTGGATACCAGCGATGGCGGAAAGCAGCTGTGGCGTAGCAATGGATAGCGTACTAGTTGCAGCGGATTCCAGCATCGATAGCGGCTGATGCAGTGAGGCACTTTAGTGAAATGCAGTCTCTGTGCGATAGTGGGTACTAGCAAATGCATTCAATGAAAAGTTGACTCATTTTGACAACACGTGAGCCGTCTAGTTTTGAGTGCTAAATCAGCTTTTTACTGTTTATTTTATCACAAGGAATACTTTTTTCGCACTGTCAGTGATAACGCAAAGATGTGATCGGCATCTTATCCGACACTGAAATGAACAACAAATTGTCCTTTTCAGGATGAAATAAAAACTTAATTGAAGAGTTAATATTTTCTAATGAGTTAATTCACATTTTTAAATTTGTAAAAGTTAAATTTCACTTTATCTCCGTGTCTCAGAACGTACTAAATTATCTTTTCGTTCAGTCATGAACACGACAGTCGAAACTTTCATTATCTGTATAAAAATCAATTTTTCGCATAATCAAAATTTAAAAACAAGCCACAATCATGACAAGCAACTTACTATATTATTGAAAATGGTCAATCTTTGTTGAAGCGCAAAATTCGAATGATCTGATTGGTCGTTAACATGATTGCTTCCCAAGCACAGTCGACAGAAACATAGACCTTGCAATTTGAAATGTGCTCTTTGTCAGTATAAGAGTAAGGATGGGAAATATCGACCGATATCCCGATCCATACCTATATAAGAGCCTGGTTCAGTCGAAGCCACTCATAATAGTTCTAGACAGCGACAACAGCAGTCTTCCTCCCTTAGCAGCAGCACTAGCAGTGCAGTGGATATCAGCGATGGCGGATGGCGGCGATTGATCTGATTAGTCAACGTTTATTTACTAGAAAAAATGACGGACACGCAAGCAGCCGGGTTTTATGTCACAAAATATCAAAAAATTGGTCGCAGTGACGAAAATACCCAACACGGAAAAAAAAGCCGTGTTATCATTCTAGTAAAAGTATTCTATTTCAACCTTGCGGTCGTGGCTTTGCACACAACCCTCCTGTTATTTTTTTTTTAAAAAAAGGTTTATAGAAAACTCTGTTTCGTAACAGCTCATATTTCCTTACATGATGTGGACCCGATTTAAACCAGCATACCATTAGATGGCTGCTGGGGCCACGCACCCATATGTAATTCAATTAAAAGAAATACAAAAGTTATCACATGCTCCAGAGAATTCAGACTCAGTTTGAAAGCAAAGTTCAGGTTAAAATCCAAGTTCAGATCTAAATCCAAATTCTATGACAATGTTTATACTTCAGATCATTATTTAATATTTTGATGACTAGTTTTTCTTGATTGCATGTAGACAAATCTTTCTATATGGGTCATTCCATGTCAAGTGTCCGAGGACATGCATCGACCATCTCCGATTTCGATCAAAATTTGTGAGTCGATGTATTTTGGGCCAGAACTTATAAGTACAAAGTGTTTTACCGATTGGTGGACCCCTCGGCCAATGGGAATGCCTGCACTTTTTGCGAATTAAGCAAAACATCTTTTTTATTTTGTGAATATCTCGGAACTCTGAAGAGCTACAGGTGATATTGACATATCATTTTGAAGGGTTTGAGACGTAGAATCGAACTACGTGGTCAATTTTTTTCCTGCAGTGTTGCCAACATTGCATTTTTTTCGATTCAAAACTTAATCTGAATTTCTTCGAAATTCCCCCCCTTCGATTTTGATTTTGACCACGCCAATGTGTTAAGCAGACGATTTTACATTGGAATCACTTATCAGCAAAAAACAAAATGTAGCGTGCCAGAGATACAGCATTTTCAAAATTAAAAGATTTTGCATTTTGTCTACGCACGAAAGCGCTTCTACATAAATTGCTGCTATCTTAATGGTATCCTAGCAGGCGTTTGTGTAATTGGAGAGATGTTCCTTAGAGGAGCATACGTTAATGATGTAACGTAAAAAATCTCGTTCTAGAATCATTTTCACGAAAAGTTACAGGATAGTTTTGGTTACATTTTTGCCATGGTTCTTCATTTTATTGGTTTATCACATTGTAAAAACCATCCAATTTAAAACCGTTTCCTAACAGGCGAATTGTTTTTTCCTGATTTAAGGTTCGTTATGATTTCAAAATTGTAAACAATGTGTCTCATCACGTCATCATTTCATTCTTGAAGATGGTGTTGGATTGCATTTAAAACAAATTTGTATCGCTGGAAAACGGTATTGGTTATCACAGCAGCTTATGCGATGAGATTTACTAGCTACTAAGGGAGCATGCATAAATGACGTAGCTTTTTTAGGTTTTTTAAATTCCCCTTCCCCCTCTCCCACCGTAGCACTTCGTCACAAAGTCAGACCCCCTATTGATAATTGCGTAGCTTTATAACAACCATCATCGCCTCCCCGCCACCCAACCCCAATGACTTTTTATTGCAAATTTTTTTACTAAAAACATACATTGTTTCATTAATGAATAAGACAAGACAAAGTATTAAAATTGACCATGAACAAACAAAGCCGTGAAAAAAAAAACATTTGGAATAAACCTAAATTTTCAGATTTTATATTTGCTACGTAGCTTGGCTTGACCCCCTAGTCAAATTTCGTCACAAAGCTGCTAGTCGTTGCATGTTCGACTCCCGGCTCGGGAGAAGACTGTTATTATCTGTAGGATCATAGCACTAGCCTCACAATTGTCCTGTACAGTTGGCTGCGAAGCCTGTGTCAAAAAAACAGAACAGAAAAAGCCAGCTCCGCTCTAATCCTGTGTAAGAAGAAGAAGAAGAAGAACATAGACAGATGAATATTACGATAGGCTTACTTGCTCTATGACGTGCTATGATATGAGCAAATTAAGATATTCGGTTATGATAAAATATTTTGGACACGTTCGGAGATTTGTTTGAATGTAAATAAGCAAAATTATGAAATGGAATCTGAAATCAGCATTTTTCACGTTATTAACAATGTCACAAGTTGGTTTCAAAATTCGAATCATGGACAAAAGTGTACTTTTAACAGAAAACAGTTTGAATTTAAATACGAAAAGTGTAGTCAAAACTTTCCTGTAACCTTTCGTGAAAATGATTCTAAAGCGGGTTTTTTTGCGTTACATCATTAACGGATGCTCCTTTAAGGTACATCTCTTCGATAACACAAACGCCTGCTAGGATACCATTAAGATAGCAGCAAATTATGTAGAAGCGCTTTCGTGCCTAAACAAAATCCAAAATCTTGCAATTTTGAAAATGCTGTATCTCTGGAACGCTACATTTTGTTTTTTGCTGATAAGTGATTCCTATGTAAAATCGTCTGCTTATCACATTGGCGTAGTCAAAATCAAAATCGAAGGGGGAGAATTTCGAGGAAATTGCAAATTAAGTTTTGAATCGAAAAAAAATGCAATGTTGGCTACACTACAGGAAAACATTGACCACGTAGTTCGATTCTACATCTCAAACCCTTCAAAATTATATGTCAATATCACCTCTTCAGGGTCCCGAAATATTCACAAAATAAAAAAAGTGTTTTGCTAAATTCGCAAAAAGTGGAGGCAGTCCCGTTGGCCGAGGGGTCCACCAATCGGTACAATACTTTGTACTTATAAGTTCTGGCCCAAAATACATCGACTCACAAATTTTGATCGAAATCGGAGATGGTCGATGCATGTCCTCGGACACTTGACATGGAATGACCCATATAAAAGTTAAAAATTAAATTAAATTGATATCTGTCACTATTTTGAAATCCAATTAGTGACTTTTGACTCCTGCAAAGTTGTATAAAATTTAGAACACAGCACGGTGACGTGGGACTAAACACTGTAATTAGAGAGGTTTTTGGTTACAAAAGTTACAGAATCCGCGAACCAAATCAATTCGTTTGTTCAGTGACTTACGTATTTTTATGCTCAGCCTACCCTAATTTTTTTAGAAATATATTTAACAGCACTCGAGAGAATATTGTAAAGGCACATAAGTATCGTTCGAGCACCAAGAATTTCTCGCAATGCGTCTAAATCAGAATTAAATCTGTTTCCTCCAAACTCAAATCCAATGATTCTTGCGTTATCATAATGAATGGTTTTGTCTGATTCAACCTTGATTGTTATGTGAATTTTACTCTGAAAATAATAATAAAGCCGTTACATAAGTTCACTAATAAGAAAACAAAAGAAGATATGTTGAATATGTTATGAACAAGTTCCAACGAAAACGACGACGACGAGAGACCAGCGGCGCTCTGCTTCACATATATGGTACTGTTGCTTTTACCAGCATGTTTACTTTCAAGACATCAGTTTTTATAATGCGCTAACAGCAGGTTCAAAAATTGTGTTAAAAAAGGGTTGTTTCAAACTTTTCGGAAAACCTTCACCTTCGAGACATCAAATTAGTCTAATTTCATGGAAGCAACCATAAATTGACCTGTTGGGACGAGGAGGCTTTGATTATTTTTTTTATATTGATAAACAGATTATCACAGGGAATCGTCGGTGTCTATTCATGTCATCTGTACTAGGAATACTCCCATGTTATTGGTTCATTGTTTGTGTAAATTTTCCCTTGAAACTTTATCAATTTTTACCGTTTAGGAATGAAATAATAATGATAACAAAAAAAAACATCCCAGTATAGAAAACAAAGACGTAGTCCCACGTCAAAAAACTGATAATCGATACAGTGCTGTTTCGATTTTATCACGGCAAAAAAACATCTTCCCGAAAATCCAACGAAACTGTTGATTTGGTGAAATCTAGTATTTTTACTAGATTTCGATGGTATTCAACAAAAAATACTAACCTTTATCATTTCCTCTAATCCACAACCTCGCTAGATTCACATGAAAGTGTTTTTTTTTTAACGTGATAAAACCGAAATGGACCTGGTTTCGAGGTTTCTTTTAATCCAAGATGGTGAATTTCGGTTTCTGCAAAGCTGTGACCAGCTGAAGGAAATATTCATTCTATGTGCAATTAGTTTTTTTTTAATCACGACTTGTTTTACAAAAGGGGTTTTGGCAAAATGGTTTTTGGAGCCAGAACGGTTTCATAGGTGTGGCGTCTCTAGCAAAGTTGTTGATATTTATTTTGTCTTTACAAAACAAATAAAAACTGTAAATAAATATTTTTAGAGAAAAAAATTGAAGAAATATATTTAAATTCAGTTATCTCAATAAGCACATTTTTCAAAAATCCTAATGACGCATTGATGTTGACAGCCCGAGAAGAAAAAAAAAGCAGAACGTTTTTTTTTTTGATTGGTACGATGTTATTGGCAATGTAGTAGGGAGTAATTTTTTTCTTCAAAAAAAAAAAAAATACACCGTAAGACAAAGCTATATAGGGTAAGAACAATTAAAAATATGTTAAAATTGTGACATTTTTTATGAAATTGATCATTTCCAGAACCAATTTTGAGGTGAATATTATTCTAATATGTACAACAAACCATTTGCCCAATATGTTATATTTTTCCGATAGCGTCCATGCCAAGTAAGCGACCCAATCAACTGCGTAAAACTTCTACATCTTTATTTGATCCAAATAACTGGGTAAAGTTTAAAAAATGCGGCATTGACAAATTTGGAAAAAATTAAATAAAATTTTTATTAATTCGCATGAAATTATTCATCCAAGGAAGTGACATTATTTTTACACCGTCATTTCATATAGTTCCGGCAGCTCTCTTACTTGACTAGCAGATATTGAAAACCAGCAACGTGAAATATAAATTAATCTTGTAGTAGGTACGCAAAAATTCTCCCGCTCTAGCAGCATGACACGTGTGCTGGCACTGTTAGACGTTTTGATAAATTTATTTTGTAAACAACTAGCAAACACCGATCACCGCATTAGTTAGTTCTTCGACTTTCGTGTGTCATCGGTTTTCTAAATTTAACAAACACAACACGGAAACACATACACACGGTTCTTCTTCCGAAACATCGATTGTTTACATTGGGCCCCGTTGGACGTGCGAATGATCTTGTTTTTGGTTTGGGATTTTGTGTACGTCACTCTGCTCGGTGTGGAAGAAAGTTTATTCGGTTGATTTACTGCAAAGAAGGCTCAACTTTTATGTGTGCAATCTAAAACGAAGTCATTAAAATGTTCCATTTTTTCCATAAGAAGTAGTTTTCTTTCCTGTACATAGCTGATTGGATTATTCATCATCATGTCGAATGCTTCGGATATTTTCATTACTCACCGCGTCACATTCATGCGGGGAAAATGTTTGGCTGCTCAGCTGAACTGGCCAAGATTAAAACACGTTAGGCGGGCAAATCGTTCGTAAAACGGGATCAATATTTTCCCAGTCCAGCTTTGCGCTTCAGTGGAAGATGGATTATGAAGCACTGTGGCTGGGCGGAAGAGGATGTTTTTCTCGCTTTTAAAATTTTATTTTCAGTTGAGCACGAAACACGAAAGTGCGTAAATGTGGGCATGGCACGTGTTTGTCTAACCTTGATTATGCACCCGAACTTATCGAAGTCAATCGCCGACTAGCGAACGGTTCGTGACCTTTCATCAGGGACGTACAAATGAGATGCAGAGACATCATTATCGTAGTTGTCATCGTACTCGGAAGCATGGTTCTTTTCGCCAGAATAAAACCCGAGGAAAAGTGCATCTTTTTCCTGCCAATCCAGGAAGCAATATAGACGACGGCCAATCAAATATGCAACTGGCGAACGGGAGAAGAAAAATGCAGCAAACTCAACTGGACACAACTGAACACCCAGATCTTGGCTGGTGCGGTAGGGCATATGTCTGATTGAAGGGACCCATTCGTCGTGACAAGATACGGCGCGCCTAAGCTAATCAAGTTAGCACGATTTATGGAACCGTTTCTTGCTGTCTTCACAAAGGCTTCGTTTGTTTGAGTCTTTTGACCCCATGCATGCGTGGGGAACCAAGAAAAAAAGTTATGCAACTAAGAAATTTTGAACTTTTTACTATTTGTGTCGAAGATTTTTATCTTTAAAATATTGTCATTTTTTATATTAAACGTTTAAAATGTGTTTGACGCTGTGTCTGTAACAGTACGATATAAACGTAGTCAAAGCAGATGGACAAAATCGGGCTTATCTACTTTACCTCAAGGTCAGGCAGGCTGCCTTGATCGCGAGCCAACGAGAAAAAACTTGTTTTCATTCGGAAACGATGAAGATTAGGGAGCACCCCGGTAAGTTATGACCATCGAGTGGATCGATTTGCGTCGATAGGCTTCAGTAGTGATGGTGCTGCTGCTGTATCGAACGGGGAAAGAGTTCGATGCTCGCGGATGTATGTTTTTTCCCTCTCAAGGACGCCGGCTGTGATCTACGTGCGATCGCATCTCGTATGAATGCCTATTGTATAGCAATGCAGCTCTCAACTTGAGCTCAGGTGGTTTAATGCTGCAAGAGGCACCACACCGAACGGAGCTGTTAACTTGAGTGAGCTTGAATTGTTTATCTGGTTGAGCAAAACAACCATGTTTCGATTTGGTTGAAGAATTGTGATGGTAATTTTTTTCACCGTTGTTTTTTTATTTTCCTACACAGTTTCTATGGATATTATTAGTCGAGCAGTCACCTGTTTAGATATATCAGTTTTTGCACAGACTCACTGGTGAAAAAGAAATGATTGTTCATAGTTAGTAAAAATGGAAAAAAAAAACAAACAACGATGTCATACCTTCCTCTTCGATTGTAAAGCAAATAGAAAAAAAAATCAGGAACAAATCGATCAGATTTCCTTCTAGCAAATGAAAACCACCCACGCCGTCCCATCGATTGTGGCTGCCATTTGATAACCGTTGTCAGCCTGGGGCCACAGGAGCCATTCATGTCCAACCCGGATAATGGCTTTCATCCGGTTCGGCACACGAATGGCAGTTGAAATCGAGCGTCCTTTGAAGAGACTCTCAGGTAGGGGCAGCTGTGGCATTGACCGACCGTAGCAGACGAAGATTGCTCAACTAAGCTGATTATTCATTTGTATTTACAGAATAATTGCGGTCCTCTTGATGGCTTCGGTAAGAGTCAGATATCTGCATTTTTCTCCCGAACGTAGTGTATTTTGTGGGGGGAAAGGGGAAAATCACCGACCAAGGATGAAACTGTCATCATCAATGTGCATTCTCTCTCTCTTGTCGGAGGGTTAATGGTAAACCGATAAGAGGATTATTTCCTGCGATCGGCTTGTACTTTGATTGAAGAAATCAATGCCTAGAAACCAGACGTTTAGTAGTAATTAGTGTTCGCATGTCGCTTTGATGCAATGACATTAAACGATAAAGAGGCTAGTTTGCTTTTGCTAATGGCAATTACTGTTGGTACTGTTGATTTGCCTGCAATAAAAATGATTTCTTTTACTTGCACAGTAAACATCAACCGCAAGTAATGAATTTGATTGGCCGTTACGAAACTGGATTCATTTAATTATTTCGCTCTCTCACCTAAGTAATAGCAGTAATTAGAAATCTTATCTAAGGTGAAAAATACACGACTGGCAGCTGAACAAAGAGAGCATCATTCACTCCATTGTTCCAAGTAAAAAGGACATTGCCCATACCGCGTAAAAAACCTTCAACCGTTTCACACTTATGTGCGAAACTCAATAAAGAGATCTCCACGCAAATAAATCAGTGTTGAACCCGTTGGTGCCGACCGGAACGGACTTCATCGAGGCTCGAGCAAATGCCGGGGGTGAAATGTATTGAATGTCAACCTTAGCTCCGGGATAGATGATGTCTTCATGTTCATAAATTCTGTTCCCCTGCCCCGATCGATCGATGCAGGCAGGAAGAGGCCATGCGGCAGCAGAAAAACTCTTCATTTCCTACTTTGCATCCGCACCGGGAGGGATTTCACGCAAAATTGTGAACTTGCTGCTCCCTTCTCGTGTTTTGGTGGAGCTTTGTGAGTTTGGAATCGGCTAGCAAAGAAAATATTGTAGACTTGGAGAAACTGATCCGGTATTTTGTAAAATAAACCATTTTACACAACGTCTTCCACGTTCGTTTTTGAACCCTTAGTCTTTGCTTCAATGTGTGCTATGCTATGTGTGTCTATCAGTGCTCCAATATTCGTCCCATTAATTTCGCAAATAGGCTGATATAACTGCTCTGGTAAAACATCAGGGGCCAATGAAAATTTCTAATCTCAAGTCATTTTCAAAGCGGTGTTGGATGATAAATTTTCTAGAAATAGGATTGAGAATGTTAATTAATAACTAGTCGTTAATCAACTCCTTATAATTGTTTAGTTTATTAGACTATCAATTCATTCGTTGAATTTAAATCGAAATTAAACTGAAATTAAATTAAAAATAAAAACTAAACTCTTTACTTATAATTTTTCGTTATACTTTTGGTATATTTTCACGTGTTCCGTATTGTTTTTTTGTCATTTTTGATATTTCTCGTCGGGAGTTTCTTATACTTAACATTGTTTTGACATTGTTTGTCATTATGAAATTTTTAGTCGTTTTTCAATTTTTTAGTGATTTCAAAATTTTCAACATTTATGCCGTATTCAACATTTTTGTTGAAAAAGACAAAAATGCAGAAAACGGGAATTTCAAATATGAAAAAAATATTCAAGATGAAGAAAACTGTCAATGCATCACATTTTTAATTTTTTCTTCTTTTTTTGGCAGACACGGAAGTCATTTTGGCATTTTTCATCATTTTTACATTTTTTTGTTATTCTAAATATTGTTAACATTCATGTATAGTAACGTTTTGCATTGAAAAAAATGAACCAAAATTGCCGAATTTCCATGGGTTTGATGAAACCAATGAAGCATCAATCATAGTAACCCATGAGTCAACAGAAAAAAGTGACATCTCTATCAGTCGAACTCCAAGCCTGGTGGCGAAAACAGTGAAGCTACTTCATGCAGAAGCACGTGCGTTCAAAGAACGATACTTCGCTGCGTCGAAAACGGACATCGTGCGGCACTTTATGGACGCTGGATACGGCCGTACCTATATCTACAACAGCTTGGAACTGATGCTAAGAAGGAAGTGGCTACATCGCTGCGTGCGCTTGGCCGATATGCCGGCGCTACCGGCCAACCAGTAAAAAGTACCTGGCGAACAGGGACATACATGTCAGGAAGCGGTAGTCCCGTCCACAGGTCTCGGAGCTGCAGGCAAATAAGATGGTCTAATCGACACTTATCTCACCCTGGATGGCAACGACTGGCAGGGCACTTTGTATTTTACGTAAAAGTGAGCTCCAAGGTTAAGTTATTTCACACACCAAATTCATCAAAAAGGCTCTGCTGTGGCTGACAATCAGCGAGAAGTAATAGTCTAAGCCGCTCTTTTTTTTGGTTCAGACTAGCCTTGAACGGGGAAATTTTTTATTAGATCTGTCGTCGGTCCGCTACTCGAAGTGACAGTTGGGTAGATAGATCGGCTAAACGTCGATGTCAGGGAACCAGCCCAACGTACTCCAGCTGCATCCCATCGAGAGTTTCTGAGCAAACCTGAAGCGTAAGATCTACTCCAACATTTTTGTCACGAAAACTGAGGAGGAATTGATAAAAAAAAAACGAGGAAAGAACTCAAAAACATTCCTACATGCATATTTTCGTCCGACATTAGATTTTTTTTTGCAATGTTTACTTCGAACATAATTACCTTCCATGGGAAACTTATCAAACTCAACTATCTGTCTTAGTTTTTTTTATCACCATTTAAAATAAGTCCAGTGTGATGTAATGCAACATCATTCTCGATTTTTTCTGTCGTTTTGACAGTTTTATTCGTTTCTGATTTATTTTTTATTTCTTACATTTTCAGTATAACCATTTTTAAAAATATTTTTAAATTGCTTATCATTTTTGTCATGGATTTTTTTCAATATTTATATCATTAGGTGCGCAATCAAAGTCTCGCCCTGTTTCAAAATAAAAAGGGAACTTAAAAATAAAAATGAAAAGAAAAGCTACCCAAAAATCGTTCAAAGTCTAACCCATCGCTAGTTATAACTGTTTCATCTTGCTGGCAAAGCTCGAATATCGTTCGTCTTGCTATGATTAAAACTGCTGATCAGCCAGACCATCGCTGCCAACAAACGGAACATGTAATAATCAGACGGTGCAATTTCTGGAGAATATGACGGGTCAGGTAAGACTTCTCAATTGAGCGTTTCTATGTGACTTTTAACGACTTTGGCAGTACGAGGCCGAGCGTTGTCATGCAGTAAAATCACTATTTAGTGTCTCTGTTTGTATTGTGTCTGTTTTCCACGCAGTACTTGGCTCGCATCAGTTGAGAGCACTACCGTACCCCAGTGATGGCTTTGTTCGGTGTCAACAGCTTATAATAAATAATACCGATCTGGTCCTACCAAATAAACACAACTTCGCAATTTGCATTTCTGGCCGAGACGGGCTAAAAAACGTCGCTCAGCTTTCTTTGGCTTTGAAAGCTAAGTTCCTTGTTTTTGAATCATTCTCAAAGCATGCAATCGCTGCGTTTGTCATGTATTCTCATCGAACAGTTCTTTTAAACCAGTGTTTTCGGAAGTTTCTGACCTTATTCCACGCGTTAGTCGTCACCAACGGAATTACCTTTTTTAAAGTAGCGGAATCAATCACGGCATATTGCTTCACTAAGAGCAAAATTCCCGTAAACTTTATTTAACGTTCGATGCTATCTATCTGCAGTTTTTTCTGAATGAAAAAAGAAAAGTGAACTATCCCGCAAATGACGATAACACTGGTCGACAAGAATATGTTGTTTTTTTTTGTTTTTTAATTCTCACTTATTTTCCGTCGGTCTAGTTCCGCCACTGTTGTTGTGCCAATCACCGACGCCCTTTCGAAACAGTAGTCGCGAGTCTACATGAAGAACTGATATCATAAAATGACCTTTTTATCAAAATGGAATAACTGTGAAAAGTTCCAGCGAAATCGGAAATAATATGCTAAAAAAATATTTTTTTACCTATTTTCCATTGAATACCTCAATTTCCAACTTATTTTTAGGTTATTCTTAGTCTACTCAATTTGATATTAGAAACATTTTAGACCACACTCTTCCAAAAGGTTGGTAAACGGCTGGGCAATGCGTACCAGCAGTACCCTCGTACTAGTTGGCATAAAATAGACCCCAGTGTGGTCCATAGCATAATGCTCAGCAACTCCTATCCCTACCTCCACGTGGTACCGACTGGGATACGAGCAACCAAGGAAAGATCGGTGAACCGGTGGGAACTTGGTCGTATGCTGACAGGGAAGGGGGAGTTGTTCTCCTTGGAGAGCAGCTTGCCTGAGCGTATGTTCCCCAGGTCAGGGGCGGCTCAAACAGCGACTGATTCGGAGCGGACGGCTGAACTATGAAATGCGGTGTCTCGCCAGCTACACCCAAGACGGCAGCCCCGTCGCGAGACTAGGCATCGCAGCCCTAGTAAGGCAGCATGCTGAAAATAAACATATTACGAACAATCCAGAGAATGATACGCATCGGAACAATCGGTATAGACCTAGGCAAACGAAAAAGGGCAACAATTGGAAACTTGGTATTTGGAATGTTAGGACTCTGCTCGAACCGGCACGCGCGGGCATCTTGGCCAGAGAGCTACGGAAGGCAAAAGTGGAGGTAGCAGCCATACAAGAGGTGCGTTGGCCCAAGACCGGAGAACGTGACTTCCGGGCGGTCGATCCGACCGCGAGCACTTCTTTCAAGTATCACATCTACTACAGTGGCGGCGATAGAGCGGAACGGGGCGTCGGTTTCGTACTACTTGGAAACCAAATGAAGCGTGTTATTAGGTGGAGGCCTATTAATGACCGTCTATGCGTATTGAGGATCAAGGGCAGATTCTTCAATTACAGCCTTATCAACGTGTACGGGCCGACAAACGATGTACTTATGTACGAATGTACTTAAATCGAGATCAGCGAGAAAGATACATCTGGACATCTAGAGGTTATCAGTGGAAGGAGTTGCTGCAGAGTATACTCGGAAAGTTGATAGACGGATCGGTGAACCAACTGGAGTGGACCTGAACGATCTGTGGAAGCACATCCATGATGCGGTCAGCGAAACAGCGCGAGAGGTGAGTGCCTAGAGGTGACGGAGGAGAAGAATCGAGCCTACGCCAACACGTTAAAGGCAGCTAATCGTGTAACGCGTCAAATGCGGGAGAAATACCGGGAGGCAAGAGCTGCCGAAAAGAGGCTTCATCGCCGTAAGAAACGTGAGCACTACGATCGCGTCCTCGCGGAGGCGGAGAATTGCTTCACCAGGCACGACACGAGGAGCTTCTATAGAACGATCAACGGAATCAGGAACCGGACCGTGCCAGTACCTGCCATGTGCAATGACAGGAAGGGGAACCTGATTACCGATAAATCGCAGGTGGCCAGGCGTTGGAAGCAACATTTTGAAGTGGTGTTGAACGGTGAAGAAGAAAGGAGAGTCGTCGAGGGGAACAGGATAGAAATCGGGGAGGACGGACAAGCTGTGGACCCACCAACATTGGACGAGGTGAAGAATGCTTGCAAAGAGCTAAAGAACAACACTGGGAAGGACGGCTTATCGGCCGAACTTTTCAAAGTTGGGAGCGAGCGGCTGTGTAGTGCAATTCACCAGATTACCCTAAGGGTATGGTCTGAGGAACAACTACCTACGGACTGGTTGGAAGGACTCATATGTCCTATCTACAAGAAGGGACATAGACTCGAGTGTAGTAATTATCGAGGCATAACCCTCCTCAATTCCGCTTACAAAATTCTCTCCCGTATCCTGTTCCAGCGACTGAGGACTTGCAGGAAGCCTTTGTTGAAGAATACCAATGCGGGTTTCGAGTTGGGCTATCTACAACGGACCAGATGTTCACCTTGAGACAGATCCTCGACAAGTTTCGAGAACACAACCTGCAGACACATCATCTGTTCATAGACTTTCGAGCGGCGTACGATACAGTGAAACGCAACGAGCTGTGGCAAATAATGCTAGAACATGGTTTCCCAACTAAACTGATTAAACTGATACGTGCGACGCTCGACGGTTTCACATCATGCGTCAGGACAGCGGGCGAATTTTCGGACGCGCTTGTGGGATGGTCTGAAGCAAGGGGACGGGCTCTCGAACTTGCTGTTCAACATAGCTTTGGAAGGTGCACTACGAAGGGCAGGTGTGCAGAGAAGCGACACCATCATCACTAAGTCTCACATGCTTCTGGGCTTTGCGGACGACATTGATATAATTGGTGTTAACCGTAGAGCAGTTGAGGAAGCCTTTACAGCTCTCAAAAGGAAGCTGCGAGAATCGGACTCACCATAAACACTGCCAAAACGAAGTACATGGTGGCTGGCAGAGAGCGTGGTAGTTCTGCGGGTGTTGGTGCTGCGGTGGAGATGGATGGGGATACTTTCGAAGTGGTCGACGAATTTGTTTATCTTGGTACTCTCGTGACATGTGACAATGAGGTGAGCCGCGAGGTGAAGAGGCGGGTTGCTGCGGCGAATAGGGCTTATTACGGATTGCGTAGCCAGCTTAGGTCCCGTAGCCTACAGATCCGTACGAAATTTGCGCTCTATAGGACTCTGATCCTCCCGGTGGCGCTCTACGGACATGAATCGTGGACGTGTAAGGAGGCCGATCGACGAGCGCTGATGAAACACGGCAGGTTACAGAGGGCTGGCCATGTAGCACGGATGGCGGATGAGCGACCGGCAAAGATAATATTTAGCAGACAACCGGATAGAGGCCGACGACTTCGAGGCAGACCGCGCACGCGCTGGATGTGTGCTGTCGACGAGGATGCCAGAGCAGCGGGTGTAAGGGGAGACTGGAGAGTAGCAGCCCAAGACCGAGTTTTGT
This sequence comes from Wyeomyia smithii, assembly GCF_029784165.1. Classification (NCBI taxonomy): domain Eukaryota; kingdom Metazoa; phylum Arthropoda; class Insecta; order Diptera; family Culicidae; genus Wyeomyia; species Wyeomyia smithii. The sequence continues at coordinate 21,801,440 of NC_073696.1, read as the reverse complement.
GGAGACGTGTTCTGGATTCGGCATAGGATCTTAACGATCTGTCTCCATAAAAATAAAAAAAAATCCAAAATCTTCCAAAAGTTAATACAGTTGCTCTCAAAAATTGCTTCCGACGAAGAACGCTACACAGCGATAGGCAATTAATTCCAATTCACCATACCTCTAACGAACGATTTTAGTAATAAATATTAGTTGCAGTTGCTTGGTAGGTTGGCTCATATTTTGACCCTTACCTAAATGACGACTAGATTTTCTGTTTTCAGTTTGTGAACTGGCTTATACTACCGATATCATCAAACTTGGCGTAAAATCTCTCCACAGCAGCTTCTACTGGGTCGAGTTTCGACTGACTGACTGACTGACTGACAGTCTGACTACATGAGGGCTAGAGAGCATGGAATGTACCTACGTACGTGGATCGGATCGGTCAGAGTACAACACACACTCTCCTAGGAAGGAGGAGGCTTCGATGCGACAAAACCTCTTGCATAACGTTTAGCTCAAACTTGTAGATTGCAATTTTAAGACCTGCTTGAATATTTATGGAATGCATCCGAGAGGAACGCGTTCGCCTTACCACTACCTTCAGCCCCGCCAGCTCCAAACTGAAACTAAGCTTTCAGCCAGCAGTGACTGTGCGGCAGCTCGGAGTAGCAGAATCGAATCTGTATGCAAATTCAAACCTGCAAAAAGCTTGCTCGGAAATTTATTGCAAATAATACTCTCCGTGCCTGATGGTGGTGCGGTGCTGCACTCGACGAATCGCTGCGAGCTGGCAACTCTATATGACGATGGCTATAAATTGTGCATTAGCGTTAGAAGCTGATAGCCTTCGGCATAGCATAACTACTGCTGCTGGTGCTGCTGCAGGCAGAACCAACTTGGGAAACATGTGCTACTAACGTTGTCACCCACCCAGAGCATCATCCATCCATTCATGGATTCATCAAAAATGAAGCCCAGAATTGCAAAATTGTCACTGCATTGATCGATGGCGGATGGGCTTTAATTTTCATTTGAACAAAAATTACCTCTCTGTAGTATAAATTCTCGACGAAGCTGACAACACCTTCATTTAAAAAGAATACTTCGTTGCAAACAACCTGTTTGGCTACTGGAAGAGTAACCATCAATCACTTGGGCCGACCGAGTTATGCTGACAACGGCGTGCATCTGATCAATCGGATATTCATAATATGCGTGCAAGTTTTACGATGAGTTACACGAAGCGACGTAAAGTGGGGAAGGAATGGTACTAAGAAAATCGTGCCTGGTTTTGCGCGATTAAATCAAATTCAGGTACGGGGTTACTTTTCATTCCGTACTAACCGTTGTCGACTGCTTAGTGATGCGCTCCTGGTTTGATATACAGCAAGGGTAATTCAAAATCAAGAAAAACAAACTTTCTTAATGATTTTTTTTCTTTGAATCTGAGTCCCCAATTTTTGGTATTTGAGTTTGGTTTTTAATGTTGAATTTTGTTACATTGTATGTTTTTTTTTGTTTTCCTTTTCTTTTTTTGTTCTTGTTTTTCATTCTTGATATTTTTCTTTCAAACTTTTCCACTTGATTTGTGTTAATTATGTTTCTATTGTTAGACTGTTCGAGTTTGAAACTTTTCCATCGTTCGTTTCAACAAAATTCTTTTGATAAGTATGTGTTTTTCTTGCTGATTTCGGTTCACGATTTTTATAATAATGCAAACAAAAATTTATTTGAAATTATTTTTTGAAACTTTTTAACGTTAAGTAATAACCTAGTAAAACCTGATGTTTCAGAGGCTTAATGTGATTATTATGCAGAACAAATTGTAAAGTTAAAACGCTCTCCGCATATCACTGCACCACAAACAATCATTAATTATGATGTATGCATTCAACACACCTTCCATGGTGGCTATTATTGTCATAAATTAAAACGAGAAAGTTTTTTTTACGTTTCCCCTGAACCCCTGATACTCGAACCTTTCAACCAATAACTATATTTGCGGTTGAAAAAAAAAATAGAAAATCTGTCACCACGGTGCAATAATTGTCATTCATGTGTCAGTCTTGTTTGATTACATTTGCAATTAAAATGCATCATGGGAAAAAAACAAAACCGGGCGGTATTCGTTTAGCGCATAACTTCTGTCCCCAGCTAACGTATAGAAGCGCTCATGGCGACAGTTTTGCAGCAGCAGCAGTGGCACGCGTTTTTTCTCTCTGGGTTTTTTTACCCGTCCTCGTTCTCCGCAGTGGTGGCGAAATGTTGATGATACTTTTTGAAGGCTTTTCAGCGCCGCTGTCATCGCAGCCGACCGATTGTCCATCATCATCGTAAGGCCATTATTCCAAGAGCGATAGCCGGGAGCCGCAAACTGCTAGACGAGATTTTTTCTTCACTCTCTTTTAGCGAATGAGATGAACATCACGAACTGGGACGAATCTGCTCCTCCGAGTGGTGGCATGATGAAATCGACAGTTCGACAGGCAGACGTCGCGACGGAGAAAGGATGCAAGCCTCCGGGCATGGCTACAGTGGCCGGTCCAAGAGAAAGCAAACTGACTGACGTTCTGCTATACGAACGTGATGGATATTCATAATCCATCGCCAGATGGGACATAATTCATGGGAAATGCGTGTTGTGCTGCTATTACTACGATGATTACCAGCCGTAATCGAGTGTGTAGTTGTGGGGTACCTTTTGTGCTTCGTAAACGTCCGAATTCATTTGAATGTGATTAACTTAATACCACTGGCAACTATAACAGAGCGAATTTCCGCTCATGTTTAACTTTATAGCCAAATAAAAAGATTTTATGTGTCTCATCCCGTACTAGAACAAAATTTATAAGTGAATATATTTATGAACTGAACATTCTCGTGTCGCGGTGTGTTCCCCGGCAAAGATTTATATCCGTTCAGCGGGTCATCGAGAATCGACTACATTTCGATACATTTTGTCAGCAGCGGGTGGGCTGTTTAATTGTGACCCCCATAAACCTTGACGCTGTGGTTTTATGTGAGTTTGATACTCACAGCCAGCAAGGTATTTTAGAGTATCATTTAAACCACTCGCTCGCATTTAATTGGCTCGTTCAGTTGTAATTTATGCTTACAAGCACATTGTAAAAGGTCGTTTTTTTATTGGTTCCGCGAAAATAACTTAAAAAATGTGATAAATCTAATAATAACAACATTTCAACGAGACACTCCCCAAATCGTTGTTTATTTTTATTTTCTGAAGAAAAAAAATTGTATTGCTCAGTCAGCCAGAAAACTCCGGTGATCATTGTCATTTCCATTCCGGTGCATTTTGCCAGTAACAATCGCAAGGCTGCTGCAGGCATGTGTGTGGGTGACAAACACGCGTTAGAAGTACTACGAACGAAGCGTAACGAGAGTTGACAGGTGTCGAGTGTCAATTTGTCGGAAAACCAAACACATTTTCACCCAGTTTCGTCCGAAGTTGACGGTGGAAATTGGGTTCGATGTGCGAAACAAAATTGTTAACAATAAACGGGACACATGCGAGATAGAATTGGAGAAGCGATGGTTTTTTTTTTCGGATGTTTGGGGCTCCGTTTGAAAGGAACGGATATAAACAAGCTGCTACGGATTGGATCGGCCGTAACGAATAGGAAATTGAGTATCGATTTCACACTAGCGTGCCTACGAATTGGGTATCGAGACGGAAAGTTCGTCCACTAACTGGCGCGCTTGCAGATACGATGGGAATCGGAGCACGTAAATGGCCAGTGATTGCACTACGCTATCTCCTATGATGGTTTCTATTATGAATTGTTTGGTTATTGCATTCGTTTATTTCCGTGTCGGACCAGGGAAAGGAAAAAGAAAAACAAATAGCTATAACAACACAATTGTGTGTTGAATCAACTCGCTTTTATCTCATTCAGCGGAGAAAATTCATTCGCGGGTGGTTTCCAAATGGTAACATACATAGATTACCTATTTGTTTATTTTTATTGAGTCATTAGCTAAAGACGTCAATTTTTATTAGTCGGCAGTTATGTCCAATACTCAATCTAATGTCTACAATTCAAGAAACTCTGCAGAGGTTCTCAAATAGTAAATCCCAGACCAGACATACCCTCTTCAAATTTTTATATCTGAAAGCTGCAAATTCCGAAGTAAAATAAATAACAAAATTAGGTAAGCGGCAAAACTTCAATTTAAAGAAAATCTAGCTGACTGCGAAAACTTCGTCCCGCCCATTTTTCTCTTTATTTTATTAATTATGAATATTAAAGGCATGGCGATTTCTTCGAAAAATTAACCCTGCGGTTTGTTCAAAATTTGCAAAAGCACCATTAGTCGGATATTGAATACGTTAAAACTCAAAAGGCAAATCATAATACATTAGTTTTTAGATGATTTACGTCCAATCTTGTTCCGTTACATTATTTAGGTTAGTTTAAGTTTCTAAGCATTCTCCGTTGTATAGTTGGTTACTGCTTCGTGATTATTCTTACAATCTACTGATTTTTCATACATTCATGTTGATTGCCTCAATTCGTAATGAGTTTCTGTTTCCGGGAAAAAAGGTTGAAATATTTTTCCATTGGTGTGGAACCCCTTCCCTTACAGGATGAGAAGGGATGTTAAATCATCATAGAAATGTTTCTCGTGCTCTAAAATCCTCACTCCTAAATTTAGTTCCATAGCCCTAACATAATTCGCAGGATACCTATACTACCGTTCCAAGCATAGTTGTCCCATGTTCTACACAAACCTTATGCACGGTGGGACAATTATGCTTGAACGGCAGTATAGCTAGGTGACGGAATCGTGACCTTTCTGCGATTCGGACAGAATATTTTGATGCAGAGTGTAATTTATGCGAATTTTTTGAATAAACGCCAATTTTTTACCCAGCGAATTTTTGAATTAACGCGTTTCAACGCGGATTTTCGAATTATCGTGTTTCCTGTACTCGTTTTTGCTCTACAAGGTACGTATCTTTTGCTTAAGAAAAACCTGACTGTATAGCAAACCGGTTCGGGCAAAGCATCAAACTTGAATGATTATAATACTAAAAGGTAATTTATTCTCAATAGTAAATATGTGCTTGATATCTACCCTAAAATGAGTCAGTTGTTCTAAAATAAGTTATATTAGCTAGAAGAGCGCTAAATACATGCATGTGTGTATAAGCGAGACACACTGATAAAGTATATTTTATAGCAAAAAACAAACACTACATCAAAACAGACAGCGATTAAATTAGTACAGGGTTGTCGTTCGGCATCCTTACGACGTGACCGGCCCACCGCAACCTATTGATTTTCGCCAGGTGTTCAATGAGGTTCTCTTCGAGTGGCGCGTGCAGCTCGTGCTTCATGCACAGTCGCCATTCTCCGTCTTCCGTCTGTACTCCACCGTAGATAGTCCACAGCACCTTCCGTTCAAAAACTCTACGGATGTTAAGGTCCTCCGAGAGGAGCGTTGTTGTCTCGATTCCATACACCATCAACTTCGTGCGTCGTCGCACTCGACTCGATCGAAGTGTTTTCCGAAATGAAAAGTAGACACGATTTCCAGCCTGGATGCGTCTCTGGATCTCTTTGCTGATGTTATTGTCAGCGGTCACCAGTGACCCCAAATACACAAACTTGTCGACCAACTCAAACTCATCGCCGTCTACAGAGACTTGAGTTGGGAGGCTGATGTTGTTTTCCTTGGAGCCTCTCGTTCGTATATATTTCGTTTTCGACGCATTCATTTGCCATCCGATTCGTCCGTTTTCGGCGTTCAGTCGGGCGTAAGATTCAAAGTTACGTGTTATGATGTCAAAGTCATCCACGAAGTCCAGGTGGTGATCAGGTGACCTTGTTAAAATCGTGCCCAAGTCCATCACCTTGTATCCCCGAAGTACGCACGTAGCACATCACTTGCGTCAGTTTATCCGGAAATCCAATGTCGTGCATGATCTGCGATAGCTGTTCTTGATCGACTGTATCACAGGACTCCTTGAAATCGATGAAAATCTGATGTGTGGGCACGTTGTACTTGCGACATTTCTGTAAGATCTGTTGGATTGAGAAAATCTGGTCCGTGGTGGCACGGGATCCCATCAAGTCCGCTTGGTACTGGCTCACGAACCTCCTGGTTAAAGGTGATGGACGACGGAACAGTATCTGTGAGAGTATTTTGTAGGCGGCATCCATAAGCGAGATACCGCGGTAGTTGCGGCTCTCCAGCTTGTCGCTCTTTTTATAGAAATCCTGGTATTGTCCCATTTGCAGTGCTCTAACCAGCGCCTCTCTTCCATGTTTAAAAAGCTCACTCGGCAGTCCGTCTTTGCCTGCGGCTTTGTTGTTCTTCAGCTTCCCGATCTCACAGAGAACCTCATGAACATCATGCACTGGTATTCGGTCATGTGCTGATGATGTTCCTAGGTTAGTTTCTGCTCCGCTTCTGTTACCTTCTCTTCTTACCGGCAAACCTTTGGGACGCAACGATGTCGAAGTGATGAGGTTCTAGCTAATCCAGCAGAACCGGTCGTCACCTGAACGGGTCTACTCTGAACGGAGTAGCTTCACTGTTTTCGCCATTACGGTAAGAGTTCGACTAAAAGAGCTGTCAAACTTTCCCTGCTGATTCATGAGTTACTGTGATTGATGCTGCATGGGTAGTTTCGTCAGTGCGTGTTAAGGTACTATCTTTTACTTTGTTGGCTGACGGACCGTTCATCGGTCTAGGGCCGAACGAATTAGAGATGTCCAGCTTCATCTGTCTTGGGCAGCCGTTCCCCAGTTTCCTCATACACCAGCAGATCGTGTAACTTCTTCCACCGCGCGCATCCACTGCGTGCGAGGCCTACCACGGAGTCGACGGCCTCTTCCTGGTTCTTACTGAAGATAGTTTTGGCGGCTCTATCGTCAGGCATCCTGGCTACATGTCCAGCCCACTGAAGCCTGCCCCGCTGTATTACCTTCACTATATCAGCATGTTTGTATACCTGGTATAACTCGTGGTTCATGCGTGTGCGCCCCATTCCATCCTTCCTTCAGCGTCCATGCTTCAAAGAGCCACCGGGAGTATCAGCGTCCTATACAGCGCTAGTTTTGTGCGAGTTTGCAAACTACGGGACCTTAGCTGGTTACGTAGTCCGTAGAAGGCCCTGTTCACAGCTGCAACTCGTCGTTCCACTTCACGGCTCATATCGTTGTCACATGTCACGAGCGTACCAAGATAAACGAATTCGTCAACCACTTCAAATCGTTCTCTATCTATCTCCACCTCAGCACCAACACCACGGGGACTTCCACGCTCTCTGCCAGCTACCATGTACTTCGTTTAGGCAGAGTAATGACAAGTCCCAATCTCGCTGCTTCCCTCTTAAAAGGTACGAAGGCCTCCTCTACGGCCTTACGGTTGATACTAATGACATCGATGTCGTCCGCAAAACCAAGAAGCATGTGAGATTTCGTAATGATCGTACCGTTTCTTTCCACGTTTGCTCTTCGTACTGCACCTTCAAGGGCGATGTTTAATAGTAAGTTAGAGAGAGATCCAGCGTCATACGACTCAGCTTAATTAGTTTCGTCGGGAGACCGTGTTCCAGCATGGTCTGCCACAGCCCGTTTCTTTTCACTGAGTCGTATGCCGCCTTGAACTCCACAGATCCAACGAGGGTGAGTCGGTAAGTTGTACTCCCGGAACTTATCGATGATCTGTCGCAGGGTGAAGATTTGATCCGTCGTGGAACGCCCCTGTCGAAAACCAGCCTGATATTCGCCAACGAAGGATTCCGTTAACGGTCTCAATCTGAAGAACAGGGTACGGGAGAGCACTTTATATGCGGAGTTGAGCTACGTTATGCCTCGATAGTTGCCACAATCCAACCGATGGTCCTTCTTATAGATAGGGCATATGAGGCCTTCCAACCAGTCGTTCGGAATTTGTTCATCCGCCCAGATCCTTAATATTATCTGGTGAATCGCATAGTACAGCCGCTCGCTTCCCGCTTTTAGAAGTTCGGCCGAGATACCGTTCTTCCCAGCGGCCTTGTCGTTTTTCAGCTCACTAATCGCCTTTTTCACCTCCTCCTGTGTTGGTGGCTCCACAGCTTGTTCGTCACTCATAATCGTCATCCTGTTCCTGCTCTGCTCATCCGGCTCCTCACCGTTCAATAGCGCCTGAAAATGCTCCTTCCACCTGGCTGCAACCGTCGGTTTATCAGTAAGCAGGTTGCCGTCCTTGTCATTACACATGACCGGCACAGGGAAATTACTGTTTCTGACTCTGTTGACACTTCTATAGAGTCTTTTTTTTTTTTTTTTGTTTCAGGTGAAGGGGAAATTTGCATCCAAACCCCTGAGGTGACCAACCTCAGGGAGTGTGGGGTTGGTTTGAATCAATGACCGGACCCACTAAAACCCCTTCAGTCTCCAGCCCATAATACTCCTCGGGACCACCGCTAGGTATTGCTTCGGGGAGCGTCTTTTTGCTAACTTAGCTAACTAAACTGGAGACTGGCCGTTAGCTAACACTGGCGTGTCGGTGGTCAACCTGGCGCGTTTTGCAATTCTAAAACTATTTGAGAGGCGGCTGTACAAACCGCCCTCCAAATGTTTGGGTCTTTACACATCGTCCGAACTAGGTTGTCCGGAGTGGTGTCTGGCCCGCTCACTACCATCATGTCGCTCCGCGCATGCACAAAACGAGGGCACACGAAGAAGACATGCTCAGCAGTCTCTTCCGCTTCCGCGCACTCGGGACACATGGGGGACCCCGCATGCCCGAATCTGTGTAGATACTGCCTAAAGCAACCGTGGCCTGACAGAATCTGTGTTAGATGGAAGTTCACTTCTCCATGGCGCCTCCCGACCCATCCGGATACATCTGGAATAAGTCGATGCGTCCATCTACCCTTCACGGAATTGGACCACTCCTGCTGCCATCTGATCATCGAGAATGATCTTCTGGTACCTCGTATGCCCCTTGTGTCACGTTGATCGAAGCATTCTACGTCCTCCTTAATGGCTATGCTGATAGGCATCATGCCGGACAGGACGCAGATTGCGTCGTATGACACAGTTCGATACGCGCTCGCAACCCTCAGGCACATGAGCCTGTAGGTACTTTCCAACTTACTCCGATGTTTACTAGTACCTAGTGCTTTGGACCACACTGGCCCGCCGTATCTCAGTATGGGCGAAGTCACGCTAGCTAGAAGTTTCCGCTTGCTGCCGTACACTGCTGAGCTATTGGACATCATGCGAGATAATGCTGCAATAGCCATTGAAGCCCTCTTACAGGCATATTCGACATGGCTCCCGAAGGCGAGCTTGTCATCGATCATCACCCCCAGCAGCTTCAGGGAGCGCTTAGAGGCGATGGTGCAATTCCCGACACTGATCAACGCCTGTTGCTTCGACTTGCGGTTATTGACAACTGAAATCTCCGTCTTATGATGCGCCAGCTCCAGTTTTTTGGAGCGCATCCAGTCCTCGACGACGCTTATAGAGTGCGAAGCCGTCAACTCAACCTCCTCGATCGACTCGCCGTAGACCTCAAGTGTGGTGTCGTCCGCGTCTATAGAGTCTCCGCACGTCGTTTTGAGCATAGATGTCCTCTGCGCTGGCGAGCACCTGCTCCTCGTACTCGCGCTTCTTCCGACGGTGGGTTCTATTTTCGGCAGCTCTTGCCCCCCTGTACCTCTCTCTGTTCTGACGCGTAGTCGCAGTGAGCATGCGTCTCCTGGCACGGTTCTTCTCATCTGTCGCTCTCTGGCACTCGGCATCGAACCAGCCATTACGCTGTCTTCCACGCGTCGTACCTACCACCTCTCTCGCAGTCGTTTCGTTGGCGCCGTGGATACTGCTCCACAGCCCATTTATGTCTTCCACTCCTTCCCCCTGCTGTTCTGCGATCCGTTGATTCAGCTCTCTGACATATTCTGCTGTCACACCATCAGCTTTCAACCGCTGAATGTTGAAACGCGTCGTCCTCTCTGTGCGAGATTTCAGCACGTTCGACAACCGTGCGCGAATCTTATAAACGACGAGATAATGGTCAGCGTCAATGTTTGGTCCCTGAAAAGACCAATAACATCCGAGAAGTGCCGACCGTCAATCAGTACGTGATCGATCTGGGAGCAGGCTTCTCTATTTGGATGCCTTAGGTTTGTTTACGAATACTCAAACGTGAAAAATAGGAGCTACATATGGCCATTACTCTGGCCGCGGCAAAGTTTATCAGCCTCATGCCGTTTTCATCAGTTGACGAGTGGAGGCTATGCCTTCCAATGACCGGACGGAAGAATTCCTCCCTCTCAACCTGTGCGTTTGCGTCTCCGATGACGACTTCAACGTCGTAATTTGGGCACTCGCTTGACGAACACATCCTTGACTTTGTCGGATTTGTCGTTTGTCGGTGCGTAAGTGTTGATGACACTGTAGTTGAAGAATTTTCCCTTAATCCTCAACACGCATATTCGGTCATCTACGGGCCTCCACCGGATGACTTGAAGGAAGCTTGACACTGTTACACTGAGACAATTAAGACAATTGTCTTTAAAAAAATTATGAAATTACTTCAGGAGTTGATTTTTATTCATTGTGAGTCAATTTGAAGAGTTGTCATTCAATTGGCCATTCCGGAGCAGATTCACGATTTTGAACATGGTCCCGGAGATCCGAATTTACGGAGATCATATGGGGACCAACGGCTCCTTAGGCCCAGTATAGTGAAAACAGACGGATTTCCCAATTTAGGGGCATTCGTATACCATGTGGACAGATTTTAAACGATTTTGATCCCCCCTCCCCCGTGGACAGCTACTCATATAAATTCAAAAAATTTTGTATGGACCGTGGACATTCTACATACCCCCCAAAGCTGTCCACGTGGTAAGTGGATGGCCCCTTTGACGGGTCAAGATCCAAAATCGGTCGAGAATTGAAACTTAGAAATATTTTATTTCGGTGAATACCCGGGTACCCCGCCAAGCACTTACGGATGTTAAAATTGCCGAATACATGACGGTTCAAATATTCGAGGCAGAGGTAACACATGGTTTTGAGGTGTAGAAGCTAGGAGCATTCCACTGTATTCAAAATTCTCCCTTCGTTTTTTTATTTATTATTCGTAGAAAAACAAGCAAGTCAGGTCATCCGAAAGTTACAGTGAAAACGTACTCGTTTGATTTTCACCGATTCAAATTTTCTGAAAATTTATTACTTTGAGTTTTGTTATGTGAGGAGGAATTTTGTGAATTTGGTTTGTGTACTGAATAGGAAAAAATACTACCCCGAAGAAGGCTCCGAAAAGTCCGCAGTTGTACCACTTTGACGGTTCATTTTGATAACGCTTACTGTTTGATTTTCATTTCAACAATCACATCTTGGACCCAAATCCGTCATAATTATTTAACTATTCTTACAATTTCAGCCATTTAAACTGAATGAATTTATTGTAGAATCGTGTAGGAAGTGTAACTTTAACACCTTCAAACTGCCTAAGGATAAAGAACAGCTTTACTCGGTTGGTTCCATTCAAATTTTAAAATTTCATAACAAAAGCAAACATGTTCAGGAAAAAAAAGGAATAAAGTAATCAAGAAGCATAACAGTATCCAACGACCAAAACAACATATATCCTACTGCAAATAAGCCAAAATAAAATCCAATCAAAATGCGACATTTTTTGCAACGGTGCACACCACAGCAGCGTGTCGCTTTCGTGTCCAAAAACAGAAAACGACTGACGGCAGTCCATCCGTGGCGAACAGCAGCGACAAGCTAATGGCTGCCTGCACTGGGCTTGGCACGACTCGGCACGAAGCTGTGGCAGGGCATTGTGCATATGAAAAGTCCGCATAGTATTTTTAAAAATTAAATTCCGGTGACGAGAAATTTATTAAAAGTCGCATCCCGCTGGCGAACACTAAATATATGCACGAAACCGTGGATCGAGGAACGGCGGAACGGGCTTGTTGTGATTTTTTTCCACTGCTCCGTTTTTTTTTCCACCGCACAACACAACAAACGACCAGGCTTTCGGGGCGCGGCGGATTGTTTATGGAATTCAGTGCCCAGGCTTTTTATTTTCATTAAATGCATAATAAACATAACATAAACATCACAACTGGCAATATCAAGTGAGCAGGGAAAAAAAAGAACCGCCACCTTCCTGGAGGCGTTATGCTGCAAGAGCATTCAGCGGGAAACGAGAGTGGCAAAACAGTCCAAAAGAGCGCCGACTAAACGTGAAATTGATTCAATCTGAGCGGCGTCAATTAGGAAGGAATTAAAGTTCAATTTTGTGTTCTGGATTAATCGTTACTTTCGCCAACGTTGCGGGCAGCTTTTTACCTGCCACTTTTTTGCCCGGAATTAAAAGTATGAAGTTTCGATAATGGAAAACAGCTTTTCCGACGATCGGAAAATTTGATTAAATATTAAACGTTCACTGAAATGGCAGCCGAGTGGGATGGGAAAGCAGTGAGCTACCGTACTGTGCGATCGGCATTGGGACTAAAACATAAACTCTCATTAACTATTGAAAAGCGAAGGTATATAAACGCATATGTTTTTACTACTTTTATGGGTGGCATCGTGCGGTCGGAAGTGGCGTAAAATGGAAGCGGATGGGATGGAAAATATAAACGCTTTATTAAAACTGCAGTTTGCCACATCAAACGAATACTCCGTGTGCTGATGTGTGCTGGTGGTGCCCTAAGGAGGTGTGGTAAAATATGCAAAACTTTTCGGAAATTTGGACATAATTGAATATTAAGTTTTTTCCTTGTGTTCAGATCGATTTGCTAACGAGATTTGGTACACTTTTAGTGGTAATTATTTTGTGGTTTCTGTTTGAATTTTAAAGTGTTTTCGTTTTCCAATATGGTAAAAAAATCACGCACATTTAAAGTCTAAATGAACCGTTATTTTTCATGGGGAAATGTTCGAAATTAATTTCTATCTCCGTCGGGAGGAGCAACAATGAAAAAAAACTAGAAGCACGTTTTATCAGCAAACAACTTGTCGTTGTTTATCTTTATGACTTCATGCATCGATGCCTACGGTAGGTTCAATCTAGAGCGAAATTCCCTAATGCTTCCTTCATTGTGAGTCTCATCCCGGGCGCGAAGGGATAACTAAAGCATGAGTCAGCTAGAATATTGCTGACCATGTCGGTGAGCAGTGAGTCCAGATTCTAACTGGCTCGAGCCTTCGCCATTGCCCGATATCGAAGCAGGAAACGACGCTATGTATGCACATCGCACTCTCCGCTGCTGATTCGTTCACTATTTGTAGATTCGAAGCAATTTGCTCCACTCGACACTCGATCGATACATTCCTAGAATACCTACTCCTCTTTTGCAGCGGAAAAGCAGGAAAGTTCTTCGTTCGCGAAATGGATTGCAGCTTTCACGTAGAAGCGAATAAGTGCACACAGTTTCATCGTTTATTGCTTCTCCACTTGGAAACAATGACAAAAAAACCCGATTGAATGCAAACTCGAGTTTGATTGTACGATGTAGGTAATTTTGCTTCCTTTCCTGAAAGCACGGAACAACACAAGAGAAGGCGCGAAGCGACTCGCCGTGAGCGAATCACCAAAGCACTTGCCATTCCTTTTAGCTACTCTGTCATGAGATTTTCCCCCCACCCACCTCAAAAAGGCGACCGAAAATGTATCACATTTTCTATGCACTTTGTTTTAGCGTGTGTTAAATTTCAAGAACCCTCTCTGGGGGCCAGTGGGGGGTCGTCCCTGAACCACGTGGTCATATTTTGATCAATTATACCCGCTTCATATATTATATATTTCACTCAAAAGCAATTTGGTCAGAATTGCTAGCCTGATCAAACAGTCCAAACGTTTGAAAAAAAAATGCAATTTTGTTCTGAGTGAAGGTAAGGAACGACCCCACGGGAAAACTCTCCGGCCAACGACTGCGACAACCGACGCGGTCTTTGGACAACCTTGTTAACTGTTCACTCTTAAAACCTTCAGATTTATCGTTACTTCCAACATCCAAACTATCGCCTTCACCATCAGCGTGGATGAAAGCCCACTTCAAAGTCTGCACGAGGACTTTGCTCAATAGAATGTTAGAGTTCAACAAAGCTGGCAGCCCACGTGCGCTCGCTGGAAAAACTTTCTCCACCTTCGTTGCTGGAGACTCGAGTAAGCTCTCTTTCTTCAGACACTGATAAGATCGGCCAGTTCGTCACCTCAAGACAGGCAACAAATCCGCAGTAATCACGAGCAAAAGCGCTCTCGTCTACTATATAAAAATGGAATTCCGTAACGCTTGATCTCATTGATATTATTCCCTCCGTCTCTGTGGTGTACAGTAATCATCATTTGAAACCGTTTAAATCAGAAAAATAAGCGGTGACACAAAGGTTTTATAACCGGAAAATGTTCGCTTATGTTCAGGAAAGACATTTGAAGAAAAATAATTAGTATCTCATCACTACAATTTGAGATATTATTCACAAAACTACGTAAAACATGCAAAATTATGACTTTTCAAGCTGAATTTGCCTCTAAATCAAAATTCAAAGCGATGACATGTGATTCTTTTCTCATTAAAATGTTTGTTACGTTCAGGAAAGACATTCGAGGAAAAATAATCAGTATTTGATTACTAAAACTTGAGATATTTTTCACAAAACTACGTAAAACATGCAAAATTATGACTTTTAAAGCTGAATTTGCCTCTAAATCAAAATTCAAAGCGATGACATTTGTTTCTTTTTTCATTAAAATGTTTGTTAATGTTCAGGAAAGACATTTGAGGGAAAATAATTAGTATCTGATTACCAGAATTTGAGATATTATTCACAAAACTACGAAGCAAAATTATGACTTTTTAAGCTGAATTTGCGTCTAAATAAAAATTCAAAGCAATGACATGTGATTTTTTATTCATTAAAATGTTTGTAATGATAAGGAAAGACATTCGAGAAAAAAAATTAGTATCTGATTACTAAAACTTGAGATATTATTTACAAAACTACGTAAAACATGCAAATTTGTGACTTTTTGTGCTAAATTTACCTCTAAACCAGAATTCAAAGCGATGACATGAGATCCTTTTTTCATTAAAATATTTGTTAATGTTCAGAAAAGACATTTGAGGAAAAATAATTAATAGCTAATTACTAAAACTTGAAATATAATTCACAAAACTATGTAAGACATGCAAAATTATGACTTTTTATACTCAATTCGTCTCCAAATCAAAACTCAAAGAGATGACATGTAGTTTTTTTTTCATTAAAAAGTTCGTTGATGTTCAAGAAAGACATTCGAGTAGAAATAACATGTATTTGATTACTAAAACTCGAAATAGAAATCACAAAACTACGTGAAACATGCGAAATTATGACTTTTCTTACAGAATTTGCCTCTAAATCAAAATTCGGATCTATGATCAGTGATTTCTTTTAAGATGAAATTAAGGGAAAATAATAAGTACCTGATCATTTGAAATTTAAATAATTTTAATGAAACTACGTGAAAAATGCAAAACCAAGATTTTCAGGCTTAATTTGTCTCTAAATCATAATTCAAAGCAATGACATGTGATTTTTTTCAATGAAATGTTCGTTCATGTTCAGGAATGACATTTTACATAGAAGAAATGATAGGTATTTGATTACTGAAAATGTAGATATTATTCACAAAACAAAGCTATGATATATGATTTTTCCATTGAAATGTTTGTTTATGTTCAAGAAAGGCTTTTGAGTAAGAATAACAGATTTTTGATTACTGAAAATGGACAACAAATTCACAACATTACGTGAAACAAGCAAAATCATGAATATTTTAACTCAATTTGCCTCTAAATCAAAATTCAAAGCTATGACATGTAATTGTTCTACATTGAAATGTTTGTTAATGTTCAGGAAAGACATTTGAGGAAAAATAATAGGTATCCTATTGCTAAAAGTTGATAAAAGATGATTTTCTGCATACAGAAAAACATATCAAAATTTTTTTTTTTTTAAATTTATATATCTACTATATAAAAATGGAATTCCGTAACGCTTGATCTTATTGATATTATTCCCTCAGTCTCTGAGGTGTACAGAAATCATCATCATTTTGAATCGTTCTAAATCAAAAATAATAAGCGGTGACATGCAGGTTTTTTAACATGAAATGTTCAGGAAAGACAGTTGAGAAAAAATAATAGGTATCTAATTAATAAAACTTGAGATATTATTCACAAAACTACGTAAAACATGCAAAATTATGACTTTCTGTGCTAAATTTGCCTCTAAATCAAAATTCAAAGCGATGACATATGATTCTTTTTTCACTAAAATGTTTGTTAATGTTCAGGAAAGACATTTGAGGAAAAATAATCAGTATCTGATCACTAAAACTTGAGATATTATTCACAAAACTACGTGAAACATGCAAAATTATGACTTTTTATACTTAATTCGTCTCAAGATCAAAATTCAAAGCGATGACATGTGATTCTTTTTTTATTAAAATGTTCGTTGATGTTTAAGAAAGACATTTGAGAAAAAATTACAGAAATCTGATTACTAAAACTCGATATATTATTCACAAAACTACGTGAAACATGCAAAATCGTGACTTTTATGCTGAATTTGCCTCTAAATCAAAACTCGAAGCAGTGATCTGTGATTTTTACTATAATAAAATGTTCGTTGTGTTTGGGAAAGATATTTGAGGGAAAAATAATAGGTGTCTGTTTATTTGAAATTTAAATATTTTCCACAAAACCACATGAAAAATGCAAAACCATAATTTTTTAGGCTCAATTTGTCTCTAAATCAGAATTCAAAGCGATGACACGTGATTTTTTTCAATAAAATGTTCGTTGATATTCAGGAATTCGAGAAGAAATAATAGTTTTCTGATAACTGAAAATAGAGAAATTAATCACAAAACTAAGTAAAACAAGCAAAATCATGAATATTTGAACTCAATTTGCCTCTTAATCGAAATTCAAAGCTATGATATGTAATTGTTCTTCATTGAAATGTTTGTTAATGTTCAGGAAATACATTTGAGGAAAAATAATAACTATCTTATTGCTAAAAGTTGAGATATTACTTTAAAAACTACGTATGTTTGAAGATGATTTTCTGCATACAGAAAAACACATTAAAATACTCTTTTCAAAATTTATATATATTATACATATAATACATGCAAAACTTTGACTTTTTGAGCATGAGCTCAATTCGCCTGTAAATTAATTTTTTTTTCTCAATAAAATGTTCGTTGTTCCTTCAACATCTGCAAATATTTTCTTGCAGAAGAATCTATGTTTCAATTTGGTGCAAGTCGAGCAGAAAAAAAAAATACATTTCTGATGTTTTCGTAGTTTTGTGAATAGTAACACATTACGGGATTCGAAATACTTTTTTACTTTTACCAAAATTAGATCTTGGGACATTTGGCTGGAGTAAAGGCCGCATTTCATTGGATTAATCTTTTTTTTTTTAATTTATACGTAGTTATGTGGATTAAAACGTTAACTTCTTCTCAGACGTGTTCCTTGGACACCAACAAACATTTTCGTTGCAAAAATTCACATGTTATCTCTTGAGATATGATAATAGAGGAGAACTAAGCATGAATGGTCACGCTAAATCCTTCTTACTTTGATTTCTTTCTTCTAAAAGTTACATAAAAAGAGGTTTTACTGTAAACGATTGACGAATATCCGGTTATCACCCGAGTGTGGTATATTCGGAGCTGGGATGACCCCACATAACATTTTTCAAAATAACGACTTCTGGTTTCAGGAAAATAATCTAAAGTGGTATTTGGCCAACCATTTCAACACTCCCGAAACTTCCGAACTCCATACGTCATTTTGAAATCCGAAATGGCGACTTCCAGTTTCTGTAAAACATCCCCAAATCACAAAATGCGTTCTGTGCGTTCTCCGATTGTTAAAGTACTTGAAGTGATGATGGACGTATAAGATGTGAAATATTTTTGAAGTGAGTTGTGCTAATAATGCAATGAATTATAAAAAAAGATTCCTAATTTTGAAACTTTTAATCCCGAGCATCGCCGGGAACGTTCAACTAGTTATACATATAATACATGCAAAATTTTGACGTTTTGAGCATGAGCTCAATTCGCCTGTAAATTTAGTTTTTTTTTTCAATAAAATGTTCGTTGTTCCTTCAACATCTGCAAATATTTTCTTGCAGAAGAATTTTTGTTTTAATTTGGTGCGAGTCGAGCAGAAAAAATTACATTTCTGATGTTTTCGTAGTTTTATGAATAGTAACACATTACGGGATTCGAAATACTTTTTTACTTTTACCAAAACTAGATCTTGGGACATTTGGCTGGAGGAAAGGCCGCATTTCATTGGTTTAATCTTTTTTTTAATTTCTACGTAGTTATGTGGATCAAAACGTTAACTTCTTCTCATACGTGTTCCTTGGACACCAACAAACATTTTCGTTATAAAAATTCACATGTTATCTTTTTAGATGTGATTATAGAGGAGAACTAAGCATGAATGGTCGGGCTAAATTCTTCTTACTTTGATTTATTTCTTCTGAAAGTTACATAAAAAGAGGTTTTACTGTGAACGATTGACGAATGTCCGCTTATCACCCGAGTGTGGTATATTCGGAACTGGGATGACCCCACATAACATTTTCTAAAATAACGACTTCTGGTTTCAGGAAAATAATCTAAAGTAGCCAACCATTTCAATACTTCCGAAACTTCCGAACTGTTGTGGCCAATCACCGACGCCCAGGGAGGCGACTCCACACCCAGGACCCTAACTCACGACCCGTTTATTAACGGACCGGCGCCAACGGCTTTAATTCCTCATGCGATGGAAGGCGTGATCCCAGAGATTTTTCGCCTCAGAAAATCTCCCGGTGTCGGCTAGGATTGAATCTAGACCAGTTGGGTTGGTTGTGAGTGGATCACACCACCTCACAACCATCGACACCTATGTCGGCGTCGAGCGTGGTTGACGGAGACGTTACCAACCACACTAGGCCCCCGCTCTACTTAAAATGATGATGGAAATATTTTTGAAGTGAGTTGTGCTAATAATGCAATGAACTATAAAAAATGATTCTTAATTTTGAAACTTTTGATCCCGAGCATCGCCGGGAACGTTCATCTAGTTTGAAATAATTTCCATGTACAATCACGGCGAGACTATCGGAAACTTGTCACGTTTTTTTTTTTGTTTTATTTTCTATCTTCACTTTGGGCCTGGTCGGTCGTCGGTCGATAACTTTGCGCTGCACCATGAGAAACAGTTTACTCCAAGGTATGAACTTGCAGAAGTAAGAAGTTACTCACCTGGGCAGAAAGTATACTCTAACGCAGCTTCAATCAGCCTGGTAAAATCTCGAGTATGTTTTGAGTGTGTGTAAATGGCGATTTTATTATGCACGTTGAAAGGGAAAAGTTTCACCTGACGCCTCGCTGCGTTGCGAAAGCAGAAAGTCATTCAAGGGAATACCGACCGTTTTGTGTAACCCAGACTGGTTTCACCCTGTTTTGCCAGAAACAAGCTCTCTAGAAGTTGCCGCTTGTGCAGTGAAGATTGATGTTGATGGACGCTTGGCTAGTCGATTGCATGCTTCTTGAATGGCGACCGATCCGTTCCGGAAGTTGGGAAATATCTACCTTGGGGTTTTTCGTTCCACACAGACGGGCGGGCGTGGGTTGAGTTATGCGAGAAAGGTTAGACCTGATGCACGAACCGAACAGCCAAGCGGCGTTGAAGGGCTCATAAACAACTTCTTGGTGAGGCACACAAAACGAAGTACGGGCGATGCATCAAAATTGGTTACCACTCATGCGGCGACTAGAAGAGAGTCGAGTGTGGGTGGCTTTTAGCTTTTTACTGCATGGTGGGATGATTTGTTTGTGCTCACTTTGAAAAGGTTCCTGAGCGAACGATATTATGTTACCGATAGTGCAGGCCATGTTTCACTGTTTTTGTTAAATATTGTTTCGTCTTCAGACCTGAGTGGCTTGCAAAAATAAATGGAGCTAACTTTCCAAGCAGGTGATGGATTACGCATTTCATCCGGAAGACTTTCCAACGGAGTAACATTTCATTCTGGTTGCATAAAGTACGCTGCACCAACCGGTAACCCAATCATAATTTTCCTTCACCAAGCGATTCCTTACAGGATTTATGTTGTTCCAACTCAACAAGTCGTGTTCCTCCTAGTGGGCCTCCGGCAATCACCCACCGAAGATTTATGACTGGCTGAATGTACCATTTAGTAAGAAATATATCTTCACACACTACACATGCATTTGCAGTTGGTTCGGGAAGGACTTTCGATTTCCGCGACTGACCGCGCTGAAAGCCTGGATGGCGCCGCGCTTTATGTCTTTTTCGCTTGTTATGTCCGAGCTTGGACCTAATCGCGATCGTCGAGTTGGTCTTGCACCACGCGCAGATCTGGTTTGATCACGAGGCTCGTTGCTAGTCTGGAAGTGTGACTATTGCAAATATGAAAGAAACTGGAAGAAGTAGACGTAAGAGCTGTGGGCAATACAGCGGCGAAAAAAATGTACATGTTCCCAAGAATAACTGCGTGTTTCAGAGAAAAATATAACCAGTAAGCTGAGAGAGCACGGAAATAATCGGAAAATGAACCAGTTTTGCATTTTTAATTCTTGATTACAAATTTTAGTCGGGGATTTTTGGAAATTTTTGAATTTAAAAATTTAAAATATTACAATAATTTTTCTAATTCATAAAATTTCTCATTCAGCAAATAATGGAAAAAAAATTATTCTTAACACGAAGTTTACTTCAGTGAAGCCCAAAACTCAGCACTTAAATATGCAATTTAAGTTTCAAAGGCACAAAATCTCAAATCTGATCTGGACCCAAAAGTTTACCAATTATCATTTGAAATGAAATGGCGGTATCCAAAATCAAAAAGTATAGAAGTTGAAGCTAACATTCCAAGTATCACAACCTGAAACGCAATATTCAAGATTTGCAAAGATTATCACAGAAATAGTAAAAATTAAATCCTCGGTTCTTCCAATCCAAATCCTTAAGATTTATTTAAATGATACTTCAGGTTTTTGGCTTAGCAAACTGAATATTTTCCATAAATGGAGGAATTTTTAAAATTCAAGAGTATTTATTTTAAAGTATTTTTATTCATAAGCTATCAATCCCAGCAAACCATCGCTATTAAAAATTACACATTCTCACGCATGCGAGCGAGCAACATATAGGGCGTGTTTCACGAAAGAATCCTAAACGATTGCACTCGAGCGATCGCAACGATTCTTTCAAATGTTGGTTTCTAATTTGAACGCAATCTAAAGCAGGTATTAGACGAAGCAAATATTTGCTATTTTTCAATTCAGATTTAATTTTGTGCAAAAAAAAAAAACCGTACCAAAAATAGCAAATATTTGCTTCGTCTAATACCTGCTTAACGTTCATTGGAATTCATAATTTTGTATCACTGGCGATAAACTCTCAAATATTCTCGCGGTACGGTTGAATGCAAGTGAACTTGGATACAATAAATACTATCGTGTTTGAATCATTCAGTCTCTCTTCTATGGTATTCGGAACACTTAAGCGGCTATTACACGAAGCAAATATTTGTTATTTTTGACACCGAATTTATTTGCGCAAACTTTTTCTACGAGCAAATATATTTGTTATGGTATTACACTACAGCAAATATTTACCTAAAAACCTGTTTGCTTGAATGCTAGCAAAGTCTCTTTGTTCATTTTATGGTAAATTCGTTTGCTATGCTATTACACGATACGAAAAATATGAAGCAAATCTAGTTTTCATTCGCAGCACAATAATTCAGCTGTCAATCGAAAACGTTGTTTCTGTGTTTCAGTGGTTTTGGTTCAATAACGGTAGTGTTCGACATTATATATTTTGTTTTAAGTGAGAATGGCTGATTTCGAAAAAGAAGATTCGTTGTTGGTTTGCGTTGAAAATGGTGAGAATTGGAAACGTCGTCGGATGCGCAGTGTGTGGGTGCGTGATTGGGTGAAACGACGAAAAGACCGAGGATTCTACAATCAACTTCTTCGAGAGCTCGACGATGAGGGGCCGCTGTTAAATCAGAAACTTTAACCTTTCATCAGAATTGGTATATCCATTATTCAAAAAGCTGGATTCAAATATGTGAGAAACTATTTCTGCCGGTGAAACGCTAGCTCTCACATTGCGATGCAACAGGTGATAGTTTCATGTCGTTACAATATCTCTTTCGTATCCCACAATCAACAATAATTCCCGAAGTTTGAGACGCAATATACAAAGCTTTGAAGCCTGATTTTTTAAGGTAAAACTCTCTCAATCATCTGTTAGCTCAACAATCAACGATGTTATTTATGTCATAGTTTCCATAAACTGAAGATAATTAGCTGAAAATTACAACAATAGATGGATTTTTTTCTCATTGCATCGCCCTATAGATGGAGAGCACATCGTGATGAAAGCCCCAGCACATTAAGGAAGTGTTTATTATAATTATAAAGGTTAGAAATCATTCCAATACTTTATGAGAATCACAATATTGCTTACTGCGCTCTCCACAACTTCCGATTTTATGCCGGTCACGATTATTTAGTGAATATCGAAGATAAAATGAAATGAAAATAACTGCTTATAACTAATAACCATTGCAAAATAATTCAATACTTTTTAAGTAACTTATAGTAATTTTATTTATGAGATAAACTTTTCATCACTATCAGCAGGAGCATTGCAGTTGGAAATGTACAAATATAAGTGTACCGGTGAAATGTACGAGACCTGCGGCGCTCTGCTCCATAAATACTATACGGTATTGTTGCTTTTACCAGCATATTGTCTTTCAAGACATCAGTTTTTATTTTGCTTTAACTGCAAGTTTAGGAATTGTTCAAGAAGAATGGTTGTTTCAAACTCAACTTCGCTAAAAATCTTTACCGAGACATTAAATTTTGTTTTTGCGATATTGATACAGAGAATATCCAGGGCATGGTTGGTGTCCATTCACGTCATCTGTGCTACACGCAAAAATTTTCCTTATAACTTTAAAAGCAATAGCGCAAAATTGCCTTTTGGGTAACAAACCTATTACTCAAAAGGCAATAAAATTCTTCCCCAGTCAAGTAACAACACATACTGCCATACATTTAGCACGTGTTACGGGAGTACGACTATCTAATAATGGTCGTTTCAACCACATGCAAGATTTTTTCTGTCGAAAACTGCTCCCTTTCCATATCAAGCAAAAAAAATCACACACCGTCGCATATGTTGCACATGTTACAAGTTTCTTCAATCTCCAATTCATCCGGTGTGCGTGTATTAGTTCGCATACGGAGTAGAGAAAAAATATGACAAGAGCTGCCAAGCAGCATTTTCCCCGTCATAGAGTATGCAAACGTTGATGATTTCAAAGACTTGAAATGCGTCTTGAAATGACATCACGATCTGCGATCACAAACTGCGTTAGAGAAAAATAAAAACATTCGCTTTCCTGCAAGATATCTAAAACACATACTCATTGGTTCATGGAAACTCATTTGCACCTGTTTGAAAATACAATACTCGTGCCTATCCAGACAATATTCGCAACTTCGGCAACTCTGGTCAGACAGTATTACATATTTCCATTTCAAGTAAACACTGGGGTACGAAACGAAAGTGTTTCTAATTAGATATTTGAGGTTGACGGTTGAGATTCTGATTATGTGTGGATGAAGGGGACAAAAATGAACCTGATCGTTGCATCAATACAAATGCAGCGAGTGAAGTCTTGCTAACACATGCATTGCGGTGCTCGGCTGTATGTTTTCCTTCAGAAACACATACCAGCGTGTGGCCGTCATAATTTTTATTACTTTTTGTTTGTTACTCTTTGTGTATAATGCGCAGCCATAAGACACAATAAGTAATAAAAAATTGCCCTAAGGTAATAAAATGTTCCCCGTTTGCGTTGGGTGTAGGAATGCTCGCACGTGATTGGCTCGTTGTTCGCGTAAATTTGTCCTTGAAACCGCATAGCAATGCAATGATAATGATAACTAGCGTATTAAAAAATTGTTCAACATTTCATCTATCCAACAACATACTGGTTATCGTTATCCATCTTGTGTTACGCTGTTATTATCGTTTGAAATCTGACGGAACATTTGCCAGTTTCATTTCCAAAAAGACGTAGTCCCATGCCGAAAAAAAAGTTACGAAAACGCTGCTCTAAGTGGTTCCGTTGCTTTAAAAACTGTAATTCCGATTTTGACATTTGTTCGTGTGAAGGAAAGCTAAAAACCTTCGAATAATGATCCTTCTAAACGAAGGAACAGCTTGCTTCGGTATTAAGAGTTACCTACCAAGCCGTTTCCAAGTGATTCGATGGATTCAAAACCAAAGAATTTAGGTTCCTTGTGATTTGATGCCAAGAAACGTGAGCGTCATTCTTTCGCCTGTGAACAACTGCTCCACCGCTAAAAAAGGAAGGGTTTTCTTCATCGCATCGTAACGAGTGCTATAAGATTGAGATAAATCTGGAAGCACTGGCTAGCTTATACTGTTAGGTGTTAGATGTAAATAAACAGTGTTGAGTGAACGTAAAGATGTCGAAATAAGAGAGTAATCTGTCAGCCATCTTCGTTTTATTGCGCGCCGGAGTAACCGTAAATGAGCTAGTTCGGTCGGTAAAAGTGTCGAAAAGAACAGTGTGTCATGTAAAAAAGGGTTGAGGAAGTAATAAACCTAGCCTGAAATCTAGACGTCAAACTAAACAAAAGTAAGCTTTTTTGATTTGTTTCGATAAAAACAAGGTTTTTTTTTCTTCATCTAAAATAAAAGGTTTTGTCAAGGTCATGAAACTAGTTGTTCAAACATTTCTTTGAAGTAATTTTCCAATTCGTTTTGTGGAGAATATCGAGAGAAACTGATACTAATGCATGCCAAAGTTTTGATGTTAGGCTCATAGATTCTAAATTTGGAAGAGTCTATAACTCTCTGAGAGTTAGGAATTTTGTAAGTTAAATATATGCGGCCCAGATGTTGTCTCTACCATGGTTCTTCAACGACAACTAAATAATAGTCTAAATAGTCTAAAAAACACAAAAGAATGGATATAGAATGAGGGATTTCTATGAAAACTCTCATCTTTAACAATTATAATAATGTGAAGAAGTAAAAAACGCGTAAATACCTCCATCCATTCTACCTATCGTAAGCGTGCAACATTTTCATATCGCTATCCATTGTTCGAATTATTCTTTTGTGCTATGCAAAGTATGCAATTCGCTGCACACGTGCAAGTATGTGATAGAGCACACGGAATGTGTATTGAATTTTTCGGCAAAATTACTCCTTACTTGGGGCCGCATATCAGCGTAACAGTACCTAGTGGTGAAAGGTAAAATAAAACCGAAAAATATGCTAACGATCCAACACGTTTCAACAGCATGTTGCGTGTGTGTATGCACTTCTGGAAAACAATTTGCGAAATGCACTGTCGAGAGTATGTCAAACATTCCTAACGGTGCTTCCACCATTATGCTGCTATTTGAATAAAGGCTTTTTTCTATCCATGCAAAGCATTGTACTGTCCAATGCACTCGAGATAATCTGTTTTGAGAAAAACAAAACATGAAACATTTCGGGCCCGGCTTGGATGCAGCATTTTCCTGAAGCCGAAAGGAATCAATTGTTTCGCGGTCCAGCCGGAGAAAGTATTTTCTTGCCCCCAATTGACCCGAATAAGTCACTTTCTTCGGCTTCGGCAAGGCAAGACAAGGCAGCCGCTGCAATTGGCGGAACAAATAAACACTTTCGATCTTTTTAGCCTTTGCCACCGCGGGAGGGCACCGTAGTTGTGTGTAAACCAAATAAACCTACACCTCTCGGTAACCTCGGCGATTGCTGGAACGACAGCAAAACAATAACGACGCAACGCATTTCGTTCACGACTTTCTTTGCACACACAGCAGACAGCGGCAGGCAGGAAGGTCGGCGGACCTCACCGGGTCATGCGGTGGATCCGACTGCTAGTTGGCGACCGTGTGGCCGCACGTACGTTCGCTTCGAAGTAATCATCTTAATTTAATTTGATCAGGCTGTTCTTTTTTCTTCCCGCTTAGGCGCGGCAACGACGACGGTTGTCGGTGCAAGTTAATGTCAAAAGATTTTACCAGCTGATGGAATATCATCTTTCAGGGCAGCGTGTCGTGAGAGAAAGGCAATTTCACTGACCTTAGCAGGGGCTAGGCTGCAGATAAAGATGGTCAAAGCTTTGTATGTTCGTTTAGCTATTCTTTTAGCAGTGGAATGTTGGAACACCTAAATGGGAGCCCTGCGATAAATTCATGTGCATTCGATTTTGTTCGCTTTTTTCAAAAGAAAACGTAGACCCGTCAATCTTTTTCGAAGGCTTCTTTTGTGCGTTTTAAAATACTATTTAGTTGGCACGACTACTTTATTACCCAAATCTGATACGGGATTATCAAAAACTGATATTTGAATATTCAATCAAAAACGTCCCTAAAGTAAAAAGAATACAGTAAAAACGTGACTGCATTTGATTAGTCTCAATAGGATTCGTTAGTTGGATTGCCGGTTATGTCATTAAAAGTGGTTATGTGAATACGTTTCTGTAATTCATCAGATTTTAGGCGAAGGTTTGTTTAGAACCTACAAATGTTGCCCTACAGTTTCTAACACCCGTTTCAGGCTAAGTCATAGTTTTATTCACCACATTAGTGCTTTCTAGCAATTATTCACTTTTGTTCTTAAGTTTCGAACCAAACTTCGGAACGGAATTGGGTCCTTAACCTAGTGACTGTTTTAATTTTCCAATATCTGATCACTAGTTTGGTGGAACTTAAACGCTCAATAAAGTTTTAATTTTTGTTTACCATCTTAACCACGCGCCCCAGCGCTATTTTGTCAAAGCTGTCAAACTCGCTAACTCGCTGAGTTAACCGAGGGACAGATGAATTAACTAACGTACATCCCGCAACGCAATCTTCGGGAAGCGTGATGGCGATCGTTATTCATCCGATCAGAAAGTAGGAATCCGCTGCGCCGTGGTGCGTGTGAGTATGTGCGTGAAACCGATACGACAAATGGGATTCATGGCGTGGCGTGTCGGTTAAATAGGAATTTCGATGACAGGCCGCAGAAGAGATGGGAGCAAAAAAAATTAAATAATGTGAAGAAACATTTGGAAACATCTCAATTTTCAGCACCGCCGTTGACGAGTGACATCTGTGGCGTGTGCGGAACGAGATTTGTGCTTTCGGCGGCAGGTTTATTGTGTGGTCTTTTATTTCGCAAATGTCATAGATTTGAAGTGTGTATTTGTAGAGATTTATTTACGATCTTTCAAAAAGTATTATGAAAATGTAAAATATCGTTCGATTATGGAACCGAATATGTAACAAACCGTGTTTACTGTTATAAACATTACTTTATTGAGACATTTAGACCGATCCACAAATAAATTACATATATAAATCTCAGTCTTAAGTTATCCAAGCCTTCAAGATAAATTTTCTCAAGATTTCAGAATAAATTTAACATATTAGCGAAATGTTTATTTATTTCACTTAAATTTTTATTTCGTTTCTGATTAGATTTAGGTATTAAATTTCACATGAAAACAACGAAAGTTTTAATTGGGTTAAAGACAAAATGATAAATTTTAAATTTTCTACTTTTCCCTTTCCAGATTTTGATTTTTGGATTGAAAAACTTTCTATCGTGAAAAGTAAGCAAAATTCAAACTTAAGTCTGAATTTTGAATTTAAAATATCAAATTAGTTTTTCGCAGAAAAATTCGATTTTCAAAACTCAGCAAACAAATTCAAACTTAAATTGTAGGGTCTAATTTTGATTCAATTTGAGAGTTTAGATTTTAAATTTCTTACATTATATTTTAAATTCTCAATTGCAGGTCATAGAATTCTGCAAGTCATGGATTCCGGTGGGTTTTCTGTCTGATAATAGGTTTATTGATATCAGAGCTCGAATTTTAGGTTTCAGAATTCGGATTTAGGTGTTCGAACTCTGATTTGAGGATCCGAAAATAATAACTGCAGCTATTAGGTAAACCTTTGTCATACAGCTTTTTGTTTTTACTAATATTCCTGAAAACGAATTACAGATCGGACTCGATTATTCGGAGACTCGATTATCCGGAAGCTCGATTATCCGGAATTCGATTATTCGGAATTTTATTTTTTTGATGTTTTCAATTTTTATTACGAATTTTGCCTTTACCATCCCTTCTGGCACATTTGTTATTATTTAAGTCACTTTCGGCATGTTTGGGACATGTTAGAATTAAGTGAAAATAATCAATGTCCAATTTATTTTTTTTGCTTCTCAAGATTTTACCCCTTTTCGCCTCAGAAATAACTTCTGGTTACGCCACTGCATCATACAAGTAAAGTACAGAAAAGAATTTTTTCATTTATGTTCGTTAATCGCAAAATCTCAGTAGTTTTTGTGTGATTTGATTATCCGGATTATCCGGCCTCCCCAGCTGGTTTCGAGGTACGATGCTGGCCTAACAAGCCATTCGTCGTAGGTTTGAGTCTTGACTCGGAAGAGACTGTTAGTGTTAGTAGGATCGTAGCGCTAGCCCCGCAATTGTCCTGTCCACTTAACGGTTGGCTGCGAAGTCTGTGTATAATAAACAGAAGGTCAAGGTCCGAATCGGAATGTAGCACCAGGGCTTTGCTTGCTTGATTATCCGGACAACTCGATTATCCGGAATGAAAATACTACAAGGTATACAGCCCTAGGGTTGTATGAAATGGTGACGTGGGACTTAACACTGTAATTAGGGGATTTTTTGTTACAAAATATACAGAGTCTGCAGACAGAATCAATGTGTTTGCTCAGCGACTGTACGTATTTTTATTTTCAGCCTCCCTGGAAATCAATATTTGGAATATATTCAACAACACTCAAAAGAATATCATTTATATTCGGCGATATTATGCCTGTAGTATTTTTTTTGTGCAAAAAATATGTATTTGACAAGGCACAAGCATATCGTGGTTGTTTTTTTTTTTTTTTGCTCTCGCTTATTTTCCGTCGGTCTAGTTCCGCCACTGTTGTGGCCAATCACCGACGCCCAGGGAGGCGACTCCACACCCAGGACCCTAACTCACGACCCGTTTATTAACGGACCGGCGCCAACGGCTTTACTTCCTCATGCGATGGAAGGCGTGATCCCAGAGATTTTCCGCCTCAGAAAATCTCCCGGTGTCGGCTAGGATTGAATCTAGACCAGTTGGGTTGGTTGTGAGTAGATCACGCCACCTCACAACCATCGACACCTATGTCGGCGGTGGAATTCGAACCCAGGCGTCGAGCGTGGTTGGCGGAGACGTTACCAACCACACTAGGCCCCCGCTCTATCGTGCTTGTTGAAGAAGCACAAAGAATTTCTCGTAATGCGTCAAAGTCAGAATTAACTCTATATCCTCAAAAACCAAATCCAATAATACTTACGTTATCATAATGAATGGTTTTGTTTTATTTAACTGTAATTAAATCAAATCTATAGTATGGATCTTACTTTCAAAATAATATGGAAGCCCTTACAAAGGTTCATCAATTAGCAAACAGAAGACAATATTTTAAACAAAATTATTTACAAGTTCCAGCAAAAAATCGTAGCAATCCACAATTACATTTTTTTTTTGCTTGACAATTTTGTTTATTTGCCTACAACTACATTCGCTGTATTACGGAGACAGGAAATATACGTTTATTATGGTAAAGCTTAGAATAATCATATATCATCTAACAATTTTGAAATGTTAAAGAGATTCTGTACGAATCTCACTAAATAAACAAAAAAAAAAAATCACAAGCATTCGCAGGCTCTTACTCTTCTATAAATGTATATATTTAGGAATTTACTCTTTCGATACTATCCGGTCACGATTATTTAGTGAATATCGAAGATAAAATTAAATAAATATCCGTTGCAAAAATTTACAATTCTTGTTGAGTAATTTATGGCAATCATATTTATGAGATAAACTTTCAATCACCATCAACAGCAGCATTGCAGTTTTTCCTCAATTGCATACAAATAGAAATGTATGAATAAAAGTGTACCACTGCAATACGAACAGTACCGCTGCAGTACGAATAGAAGTGTACCGCTGAAATGTACGAATAGAAGAGTACCACTGCAATCATAGACGACGAGAGACCTGCGGTTCTTTACTCCACTGGTACTGTTGCTTTTACCGGCATGTTTTCTTTCAAGACATCAGTTTTTATTAGGTTCTTCAGAACCTTACACGCAGTTTAAGAAATTGTTCAAGGATGGGTATTGTTACAAACTTTTAGGAAAACTTTTACCTTCGAGACATCTCATTAGTCTAAGCTCATGGAAGCAAAAATAAATTGACCTATTGGGACGGGGAGACTCTGTCAATTTTTATTTCGAAATTGATACAGGGAATATCACAGGGAACGGATGGTGTCTATTCACGTTGTCTGTGCTAGGAATGCTCGCATGTAATTGGTTCACTATTGACGTAAATTTGTTATTGAAATTATTCATCAATTTTACCGCTTAGCAATGAAATTAGAGTGATAATTAGCATATTACAAAATTGTTATACATTTTATCTATCCAACAACATATTGGTTATTATTATCCATCATGTGGTTATGCTGTTATTAACGTTTGAAATCTGACGCAACATTTGCCCGTTCCATTTCCAATTTTACAGAGTGCATCCCAGTATAGTAAACAAAGACGTTTCCCACGTCAAAAAATTTGATGTTCCGGATAATCGAGTCTGACCTGTACTACATCACAAAATTTCGAATATAGTCTAAGATTCAATCTGGGCCCGTTCTAGTGATTTCGGAATCCGGATTTCGTATTGACAATCAATTGCTACATTGAGTTTTACATACTAAGTTCCAGATTATTAGATATGCTTTTAGGTATTGGATATTTGAATTTGAACTATTTACTCTCAAACTTTTATCTAGTTTTAATTTTCTGCTTTTGGATATTTAATTTTCGGTTTGAAAATATTAGAAACTTTGACAATTCTGCATTGGATTGGCTTATTGATTCAGGTTTCTATTCTTCAACTGTAGTTATTCTGTTTTTATTTTCTCTTTAAAAATGGGAGGTTGAGCAATAGAAATAGTTAAAGAGGTTGTTTGTAAAACACGACTGCCAGGTTGACGAAGGTTTACGACAGCCTGTTCCATTATATTATTGGTAACCAAGAAACAAAGCGTTGTTCAATTGACTTGAAGTCATTAAAAAATAATGTTTAAAGGTTGCTGACAGCTTTGGGTGAGACTGAATCCTGCTCTATGAAAATTTGGTGTCAGGTTTGAAATTTCTATTAGAGGCCAAAACTAATTTTTACTGCTTCGTTTGAAGAACGGTTGATTTTAATTTTTATAAAGCTGAAAATTAATAGAATTACGCCTTCTATACCGTTTTTTGGAAGCAGGACAGCTCGGATATTCGGTAAAACACCTCCCTAGGCAATAGCGACGCCCGATTAAAGCTTGTTCGTTTCGTCATCATTGTGGATTGCTAACTCCAGAAGATGTGGGATCATTTTTTTGTTTTTTTACTATCTCTGGTAGCGTTTCTTGCCAATTCCAACATTTCTTTATCAAGGTACTCTATTACAGCGGTTGGTTACTCCAGCACCAACTTGCATAATTTCTATTACGACTTTGCCTTTTTTTTCCATGACCGGACTAGTGATAGAAAACCTATCAAGATTTATCGATAATATCGATAAATTCGAGAAATCGATACGCTACTATTTTTCTTTATTCTTTATTCTTTATTTGTTAAAAATTCATCTGACAAAAAGTCTTAATGAATATGGACTAGTCAATGTAATTAAAAATTACGACGAACTCTTATTGCAAATTTGAATGATGGTGTGCCGTAATCAAAGAGATCTTCCACTTTGGAGAATGATCGGATGCAGCAAGCTAACGGGTCGTTGAATCCGAAATTAGTTCGGTGAAAGCTAGGTTGTAACAATCCAGTAGAGCGAAGAAGACACTGTGAGGCCCAGAAATTCAATTTAGAAAGGATTTCTGGTGAGTCGATTTCGGAGTTTAAAACTTTTGCTACGAACACCGCTTGTTGAACTTCTCTGCGTCGTTGCAATGTGTCGATCCCAAGCAGACGACAACGATCAGGATATGGAGGCAGGTTAATCGGGTCACGCCACGGAAGATTTCTTAACGCAATCCTCAGGAATCTTTTTTGCACTCGCTCAAGTCGCAAATTCCAGACGAGTTGTCAAGCAATGGGGATCCATAAAGTCGCGAGCAATTTTCGATACGAAACCAAGTTGTCTCGTCGCTCTGGCAATTATGTTGGTACGATGTAGATTGAATGTAAGTTTGGTATCCAAGGCGTTGTAAAACTCCGAGGTCACTGACGCGGTCAACTCTTGTTAGGTCTTGATTATCGATTTGATAGTTGAATTAAATAGGATTCATTTTACGGTGAAAAGTCATCACTTGACACTTATTAATGCTAATCGTCAACCGGTTTTTGCGACACCAGTAAACAAACTTATTCAAAAGTCCCTGAAGCCGCCGACAATCGTCGATAGAGCGTATAATCAGATACAGCTTAAGATCGTCTGCGTATACTAGTTTACAGCCAACATCCAGCAGTAAGGAAACGCCATTGAAAAACAGCGTAAACAGCAATGGTCCTAAGTTGCTGCCTTGTGGAACGCCGGAGGTGTTTGAAAACTGAGACGAACAGCAGGAATCAATGTGTACTCGAAGAACTCTATCGCGTTAATATGAGCTAAGCCAACCGACAAACCTCTGCGATGCACCAAGCCGTAGGATTTTTTCAGTAATATTTTATGGTCAATCCGATCAAACGCAGCTTTTAAATCTGTGTAGATTACGTCGATTTGAGCTTTTTATTCGATGTGCGATATGCAAGTCGACGTGAAGTCGAGTCGACGTGAAGTCATCGCTCGATCGCTTAAAACGACACTTGGCATCGACAGTTTTAGTACGACGATATTTGTGACGCCAACGACTGCGTACACGTTTCAATTCTCGCAGACGCGACGTAGCCCAAGGTGGAAAAACTGGCGCTTTTACTAAAGGTAGATTCAAATTGAGCCACTCAAGTAATAGGTCATTGAACAGCGCCACCATTTGATCAACATCGGGTTGCAGGGAGAGAGTTTCCCAGTTGATGCTTTCCAAATATGTATTGAACGCTGCGAAATCGATTTTACGATAGTTTAGCCTTGTTTCAGTCGCTCTAGAGCGCTGTGTCGAAATACTAGTACTTCGTTCTATTGGCACGGTTATGGTTAAAGCTGGGTGATGAGGATCGAGTGGCAATACTAATGGAGCGACGCACACATCGACCGCACAACATCGATCGTCAGAGCAAAAGACTAAGTCGAGCACACGTCCTAGGTGGTTGGTTTTTTGATTAACTTGCCGGAGATTGATTTTTGACAATAACGATAATTATCGATTTTTGACAATAACGATAATTATCGATACTAAAAGAACAGACAAACAGACGTGCCACACGATGACGATTTCATCGACCAGAAAAATAACGATAATTTTGAAATTTTGCTCACTGGGCAATTATACCGCTAGTGTCGCTATAAGCAAGCGTGTCTTTTCATTATTAAAGACAAAAACCATCAGTAATGCCGCTTGTGTTGATTTAAGCAAGCGTTCACACCCATTAGCAAAGACAAAAATCGTTTTACGAAAACAAGTTAGTAGGCAATAAGCTCACATGGCGACGCATGAGTGTAACGTTTCGAATAAGGACGAAGATTTTTCAGGATTTTTGTTTGAAGAGGCACGTCTATTTGTCTGTGATATAGGGAGAGCAAGTCAGTGCGTCTGGTTCCTGGAGACACCTAAGAGGAGGAGACCTCACCTACCCTACTCTAGAAGTTGCTTTTCAATAGGTGTTAAGTGTTTTTTTTTTGAAAAAAAGGTAGATGAAAAATTTAAAATTAATTATCTTAAAATAGCTCATTTTTTAAAAATTTGGTTTTTTATGAAAACTTAAAAGGTTATCTAGACGTTGTGGACTGTCCGATCATGGAAAAATTCATTTTTTTTTTTAATTTTTCATTTCTTTTGTATATTTTTCTCGGAAAGACCAATTAATTATCTACAACTTTGCCGAATCAAACACACCGATCAAACAAACCGTTTTGGCTCTGAAAATTTTTGTTATCATCGATACCTTCTCAACCTAGCATTTTTGAATAGCTTCTCCAGAATTAGTCGTGTTTCAAAAAATTTAATCAATTGTACAAAATACCATTTCTTGTCCATTGAAACGTCAATGCAAAATTTCAGACAATTCTAAAATGACAATGAAAAATATTAAAACTGGGACATTTTTTGTGAAACTTGGTAATGTTTCCCATCACTAGACCAGACATTGTAACTTGTAAATTCTATTGAACGAAATAGCGATGGGAGCAAAACTGCTACCTGTATGATGAAAAAACCCCTAGTGATTATCTTGAATAACTACGGAGAGGGGTAATGTCTCAATGTAGGTGGCGCAGCGCAGATGATAGAATGAAAGAATGTGAAAAAAAGAACGGACTACACTGCACACTGTTGTAGGGATACAGACAAATGTTAAGCGCGTTTTTTCGTAACAATGTACCCGTCGTGTACTCTCCCAGCTAGTCTCGAGGTACGATGCTGGCCTAACAAGCCAGTTGTCGTAGGCTTGGGTCTCGGCTCGGAAGAGACTGCTAGTGTCAGTAGGATCGTAGCGCTAGCCCCGCAATTGTCCTGTACATTTAACAGTCGGCTGCGAAGTCTGTGTATAATATAAACAGAAGATCGAGTTCCGAATCAGAATGTAGCGTCAAGGCTTTGCTTTGCTTTTGTACCCGTCAACAAGGAAGCTGCGTAGCTGCAAGGTTATAGAGTCCGCTTTGTCAAGCGGATGGTCGTGGGTTCGAATCTTAGTAGAATCAGGCCTTTCGATGTCAAAAAGGACTTTAAATATAAGTTCATTCTCAGGCTCCCCACAACTTACGCTTCCTTTATGCTGAATCGTATAATCCCTTGATATAACTTTTTCTTAACAAAGTAATTTTCTCTTTTGATAAAACTGGCCAGAATGTCGCCAAACGAAACTTTTCTAAAGATTTATAATTGGCGATGTTTAGCAAGAGGAATGAGGTTGGGTTTGGTATAACTGTATGCGCGTAAAAGGGAGGGTGAAACCATATTAGACACAAGCACGGATAAATATTAATAAGCATGTCACTTCTTAATAGAAGCACGGGATACAGCAGACACCCGGGCAAGATGGTAATTCGTAATGACCAGAAAATTGATAGATTGACCGGGTGCCACTAGTGTGACAGACAATAAAGACAATATAGTCTAATGAAGACATGCTAGCTTTTATACGTGACTACTGAAAGCTATTCTTCCAGTGGGCGTGTTACTTCGAAATAGATGCAAGGCTCTACATTTTTCAATAGTACAACAGACATGACGCTAGACAAACCCACAATTTTCCGCATTTTGGTGGACACACAGCTAATTTTCCCATGGTTGCTGTAATAATGTTGTGATCACCCATGGTAGAAACATCGAACTGTGCTGCTCGGGTTCCGCTTTTGTATAGAAACACGACACGGTGTGTATTGCAACTATCACGTTGCTATATCATTAAGCATCGATACTTGGATTCGATACTGGTATCGGAAGCGAGTGCTGATACTCCGATATAATCGCGAAAAAAGTATCGATACTGTCAAGAATCGTTGTTCGATATCAGGCTCATTTGAAGTAATACTCATGTTGCTGCTTTTTTCATGTTTATTGCCCGCGATATAAATAATAGGATTGTTAAATTTAATGGAACCTTTTGTCTACCTAATGAACTAAAAATAAATAGCTTCTGTAAATGTTTCGCCGATGATGCTCTTCGAAAACATCCAAGCTTTTCTGATTCGTAGAGCTATTATCATAACACGTATCTCACATAAACAGTCGCGTCGCGTAATATATCAAGTGAAATAAAAGACTTAAATACGAATTGAAAAAAAAAAAATCTGTTTTTGTTATTGTCCTGTGATGAGTTGAAATTTTGGCGCTTATCGATTAATTTATTATGTATTATGTATTGCTTGCAATAAGTTGAAGATGTATTCGATTGGAGTTAATCAATTTGATGTGTGGAACGGTAATTTTCAGTCATAATTATTTTGCCAATTATCTTTTCAACCAAATGATTAGTTATTTTCTTGGTTTTGCCCTAGAGCTTAAACTGGAAAAATATGACAGATTATAGCTTTTTAACCGTTCCTGTGACTTTTGGTGCTCCTTGCCAGCTCGCATGTGTGTTAAAAGGCCACAGAGTTCGTCGTTTCTGAGTTTGCTTTTTAGGATACTTCATTTCAGCTTCTGAAGACTTTAAGCTAGCTAAGGGCACCCAATTCTGCAGGAACGGGTAAAATGCTCTCTTTTTATTCCAGTTTAAGCTATAATGCATTTCTGTTGGGTCACCAAAATTTACTATAACGGTAAAAAAGTTATCTGGACAAGGAACGAACCAGAGCTGTGATTAATCCAAGCAACATGCTGACTATGACGAGGGAGAAAATATCATCGCACTCGTTTCTTTCTGTCATGAATAGCCAGCAACCATCACAGTAAGCGTGGAGATCCGACAAGTGATTCAATATCTTGTCTCTTTTGTTGCCATTTTCGGGTTCTCATTGTCAATCGTCGTGAATATACAGAGTTCACTGGGAAATATGACTGCAATGCAAATCAAGGTGATTTTTGGAATATCAAAAATCGTTTTAGGAGTGTGTTTATGTCAGTGCCAGCTTGAAGTTTGTTGCTATCAGGATTTTTTAAATTTGATCTGCTTTGCGGTCCGTCACGATCCCAACTCAAGAAATGGCCACAATGAACTAGGTTTATAATTTCAAACTAGTGGTTATAGGTGTCGCTTGATGGGCTGGCACAACAACCCCGAGTATTCGGAACACAACCGGAACAGGTCCGCATTTTTACATTTTTCAATGAGAGGCATGGTAGGATTTTAAGCACTTCTAAGCACTGCTTCAATCATCGTTACCATGTTACTGAAACATATTCCGGCCATATATCCGAAACCAGTCAATTAACTCCGGCCATCCTCTTCGTAAAAAGAAAATATGAATGAAAACTAGGAGAAGCAAAACCGTTCCGAACCGAAATTGAACAGTTTCAAAGTTGAACCGTGCCAAAATTTAACAGGATCTGTATATTAATATTAGGGCGCCAATCATTGTATGAAAAAAAAAAGTGACCAGAAAATTTCAAAAAAAAAAAAAAAAACCCTATACAAAATGTTCACCTGCTCGAAAAAACACCCTGTGCAAAATTTCAGCTCAATCGGACTTAAAATGGGGTGGCGCAAAGCGATTGAAATTTGGCCTTTTTGAAAATCGAAAAATCATCAATCACAGTACGTGAAATTTCGGTTTTCGAATTTTTTTTGGATGCCAAATGACTAAAAAACGCATGAAACGTCGAGAATTGGTGTCATCTGAAAATTTTGTTTTTGCAAAAATTTACTCTCTGGGACTTAGTCGTTTTTTCAATTGTGGAAGGCGAAGTTCAAAATGTTTTGAATGTATCTTTTAAAATTGATCACTAGTCTCTCGAAATAGCTTGTATAATGATATACACTATAACTAGCATCGAATACATTGTGTTTCATTAGGGTGGTTCATTTATTCGACATAGGGTGGTTCATAATATTGTGTAAAAATGAGTATTAAAATGAAAAAAATCACTTTTCACTGAATACCAATAGAAAAATTCCTGAAAATATAATATTTGTTATATCATTGTCGTTAGGGTGGCAATGTTGAATTGGAAAAATTACAAGTAAAAGGGCAAAATATTACAAAACAAATTTACAAAATGTATCAAACTACTCTGTGCAAAAAAAAATATCTCAATCAAAATTAAGATTGTGTCTCGTGGAAAATGTTGAATGCTTTCATGTCATTTGCAAAATCACACACGTGAGGTACATGGAGTTTTAATATTTGAAAAATGTTTTCGATTCCAAGTGTCTTAAACTTTTAAATGAAACGGTGGAAACTGATGGAATATGTTATAAAACTTTGTTTGAAAAATCTACTCTCTAAGACACTTGCACTCGTCTTTCGAATGTTGTACCAGACAATTTATTCGTTTTATTTACCAAAAGAATGTCCTTTGCCAACACTTGATTGAACACAAAGTGCTCTGGCTTATATAATCGGACAAAAGACTGTATCTTTGTTATTCAGTGATAATGAGAGTATAGGGATCTCAATCAGATACGCAACACAATTGACTCGTTGTTTCTGGGTTTGCATCGTTTTGACAGTTCGACCATACATATTCTGTCAAGTTTACATCATCAGAACGTGAACGTGCCCATTGGCTAAAACTTTGCATAGACGTTTTTATTGGCAAAAGATGCCATTTTGTGCTATTGGTTTAATTTATTGAAACACAACTCATTTTTGAGAAACTATTGGAAAATGCTATTTCGGATAGGTATTGATGATTACAAAATTTTTTAGAGCCAACACGGTTCGTTTGAGCGGTGTGACATCTTCGGCAAAGTTGTAGATAATAGTTTTGTTTTTAAAAAAAATATACACTCTGAACACAAATTACTAATTTAAAAAAAAAATAAAAGAAAGTTATAAATTAATTATTGAAAACAGCCCATCTAAAAAACCGATTTTTTTTATAAAAACTACGAAAGTTTTCCTGAACAACGAAACCGGCCATGGAGAAATCAAAAAAACAGTTATATTTTTTAATTTTTTTTTTCACAGGGTACATTTTTTTTGGAGGAACGAAGTTATTATTTACAACTTCGCCTGATACATTATGCCAATCAAATAAACCGTCGGCAAAATTGTAGATAATATTTTGTCCTTTCAAAAAAAAAAATATGCTTTTTGAAAAAAATAATCGAAAATAATTTTTTTTTCAAAAAATGATAACTCATTTTTCTTGATTTATTTATGATCGGACTGGTTTCATTGTTTTGGTAATCTTTCGTAGGTTTTATTTGAAAAATCAAGTTTTTAAAAAATGAGCCCTTCTGAATAATTAATTTTTAATCTTTCTTCTAACTTTTGATCGAAAAATTTTTTGAGTGTAATTTTTTTGGGAAAGCCAAATTATTATCTACAACTTTGTCGAAGACGTCACACTAATCAAACGAACCGAAGTGCTTTTTTTATTTTATACTAATTTTCCACAATATTATGAACCACTCTATGCCGAATAAATGAACCACCCTAATGAAACATAATGTATTCGATGCTAATTGTAGTGTATATCATTATACAAGCTATTTCGAGAGACTAGTGATAAATTTTCAAAAGATAAATTCTAAACATTTTGAACTCCGCCTTCCACAATTGAAAAAACGACTAAGTCCCAGAGAGTAAATTTTTGCAAAAAAAAATTTTTAAGATGACACCAATTCTCGACGTTTCATACGTTTTTAAGTCATTTGGCATCAAAAAAAAATTTCGAAAACCGAAATTTCACGTAGCCCCCCCCCTTGGCTGATTTTTCGGTTTTCAAAAAAGCCAAACTTCAATCGCTTTGCGCCACCCCATTTTAAGTCCGATTGAGCTGAAATTTTGCACAGGGTGGTTTTTCGAGCAGGTGAACAATTTGTATAGGGTTTTTTTGAAATTCGAGATGACCATTTTGGCTGGCACCCTGATATATATATATACCCATACAAATTTAACACAAGATTGGTGTTATAAAGAAGCATATTCTCTACTAAGAATAAAAATAAATGATAATACAGATTCAAAATGTACCAAACTAAAATACGCTCAGTTACAAAACGAAGTAATAGTTGTTTATTGACAATGCTTCTAGTCGGCGTGCAGCCAAACCGAACCAAGCGTTGAAAAACATTTACCGCCGCAATTGCTGTGTACAAGCTGTTACAGAGAATTTTTTGTTATAATATCGTTATCAAATGCTCAAACGATTCGTTACTTCATAATAGATAGATTATTACTTCTCATATTCACTGGGTGTCAATAACTCAATCTGAGAAAACGGCGCTTAGTTCGGTCTGATCGCACGCCGACCATATATCAATATCATACATATCAATTGATGAAAAATCATTGATTTTATGTTTGCTATCCTCATAACATCATGCTGTCAAAATGAACTTGATATTTCTGCTAGTTCAATCTCAGTACAGCCATACCCGAATGATCGAGAAAGATGGCAATAAAAAAATAAGAGTGAGAGTTGACGCTAAGAGAATCATTGTAACATCGCAAACTTTTTGTAATGAACCATGCATCGTAGTTGGCTGATTCTGGTGTTGCATCATTTTGGCGTAAGGTCAGACTTTCCGCAGCTCTGGAACGAACATTCTGAGTCACAGATTTTGTAACCAATTTAATATTTTTCAAGCCGCTAACTATTAATAAATTATCACAGTTTCCTCTGAAGATGTCACCTATCAGTGACAAAACGTCAGATAATATATAATAAGTTGCTCTACTTCTTTGAGACTGCACAGACGAAAATACACTACACGCACTTTAACCACTTTACTATGAAAAATGTTTCAAAAAATGATATGATCTCACAATCTGAGTATTTTTTTTCTCTATACGTCGAGATGACCAAAATCCGGTCCACTGTATTTAATAAATTTTTAAGCATTTGATATCTTTCATTCTACCGTTTCACTTCACTCACGATTTTTTGGCATGCGGCATGCTAAAATAGGGCGTTATTCTATGTCAAAATGCATGTCTACAGTCAGTGTAGTGTTGAGAGAGCACGAGAGAAACAGTATGTTTTTTTGTCGTGTTCTTTCTTGCTCATAGCAACGTTGTTTGGTTTTTTTTTTTTTGGAGCTGAGAGTAGTGTATCGATACTGGCGAAAGATCGCTTGTTACTCATCGATACCAAAGATCGAGTATCACTCAGTGTAGGTGTTGAATCGACGACAGGCAGGGCGACGCTTGTTACATCGGTGCCAGTGTCAGTGTTACATTTAAGGCCTCGATACTTCATATTTCGGCAAACACCGGAGCCGAGGGTTTTAGCTTCGTAATAACACTAATCTCACGTAAGGAATAATTGGTATACAAATGTCCTAATTGGAAGATGGTATTTTTCTCAAACTTTTGGTATAATAATTAGCATATTTTCTCATCGTACAACTGGTGAAAAAAAAAAACTAAAAATCAATTGAAAAAGCAGCGGCTAGCCAATTACTCGCTGTCTGTTCTCAATGTTCATTTTAAATCCATGTCGTGAGTGGCCCTACCTTTTTTTCATGTTATGTCATTTTCCCAATTTCGCGAGATGCAAATAGATTTTATTCCGTATGTTATAGGAAAGTATGAAAAATTTATCTCATTTTGTATTAGCAACCAGTGGAAACAGACTGACGGAACTTTCAGCCAAACAAATAGCACGTTCTATCGTGTTACGGAGTAGAAGAAAAACAACCAAATTATTTTTATGTCCAATGGAAGCAGAGCCACGCCACAGTTTATTAAATTGTTGCATGTTGCATATTGCAGCTGTGCAGCTGGGGGAAAACAAAATTTTGTTTGTATTGACGATGACTGGTGACAGACATGAGAATGAACTGTAATGGTTTTCTGGAACGAATGTAGCATTTTCAGCAAAATGCGTTGAACTTTTGATTGAAATTAGATTAGTTTTGTATACACCTCTGTTCATGCAAAGTATCATCGAATAACGGTGAGGCTCAACCTTTTTTTGAAAGTAGTTCTTTTTAGTTTTATCTTCTTCTCAGTTTCGCAAGACGCAAAATAGATGGTGTTTTCACACGCGCGACAATATAAACCGTTTCACTTTCCGTATTGGATGATAGCAGACTATCATATAAGCCATTCCCGGTGAATTGGGAATAAAATTATGTCGAGCTTTGATAGGTCAAAATCTGTGTTTCAAAAAGGTTTCATAATTTTTTTTTGCTCCGTGTTATACCTGCTTTAGAGATGTTATCAAAATACCTATAAAGAAACAGTATTATATCAATTTCACGATTCAGATAACTCGACATATCAGTAATAAAAGTTTTCAGAAGGTGGCTCAAACAGAGAAACAAACAAAATTTTTCACAGTGTGCAAGAATGAACAAAGCATTCCACCGTGTTGCTACAGATGTCGCAAGATGTACTCTTCTTTATATATGTCGAAGTTTGCTCCACTCCGATGTCAACAATTTCGCATATGAATATTTTAATAAACATTTCGTGCCAGCAGAGTGGTGGTAATACCATCAAACGGGTACACAGCGGCGCTCGCAGCGGGTAAGCAAATTGATTCATTTGCTGCATTCCGGGCTCGTGCGCGTTTTTCTCTCTTCTTTTCACCAGCGAATCTTCTGAATTTGCCTTCGACAATGCAAATTGACAGCAGGCCTGCTGAAATGTTTTCTATCAAAGATTCAGCACAATGCCGATGAGTACGTTTCCATCGCTAATGGCTCCCTCCTTCGTACCACTAGCGGCGGCATCGGGTACAGGATCAGTGTCAACTGTCCCTAAAAAGCCGCAACCATATACGTTTCCCCCTACGTTCACTGCCCGGGGTTGCGGTAATGTCTGCCGATGATGGACGATCCTTTCCTGCGTTGCATCCGAAGTAATTGCTTCGCCGGGCAAGCTGTTTGTCCAGCACTTCACTCCACCCTCTAGTTTTGCGCACTGCCTGTCTGTTGCCGTCGCCGGACACTGGCTGTTTGGTCCATGGTCCACACTTAATGGGCGAAGGCGAATGTCCTATCTCCCACAGAGCTTGTGGTACGCTTCAGCTGTCAGCCAAGCGTTTACTTGTATATATACACACACAGGAATCCCATCCTTCGATTCTGACCGTGAATGTTCTCCGATGTTGTGGCTTTGAACAAATCGCTGGGACATAAATAACCTATTATTACCTCAAACTCTCTTTCTTCAATAAAAAAATGGTAAAAATACATCCAGTATTTTTCGGTTTTACAGATTGCAATGCCGTTGCTGGCAGGTTCCGTCTCTGGTGATTTCGAGTGAATGCAGTACACACAAAAAAGTATAATCCTCACATAGATGGTCATAGCCGTGCCCAGGATCTTCGCTCGAGAGAGGTTTTTAATTCAAATTGATGTTTTTGAACATAATAAACATAAAATGACTTTCAGAAGGATTTGATCGTATCTAATGCTGAAACTTCCATTAAAAAAAACTAAAAATAAAGCAAAGCAAAAATATTCTCAAAAGGTTTAACCCCAAAAAACCTTTGTCGTGTGCACGGCTATGCACATGATAAATAAATTGATTTTAGTGTGGGAGAAATGTCGTACCGCACAAGAGGTAACCACAATCCTGCAATTGACAGTTTAGCTATTAACTTGTAATCGTTGTGGTGGGGTTATTTAGTAACGTAAATTTCCATCGTTTGGATGTTTTCTGTGGACAGTGTCCATCGAACAGTACGTGAGGCAATCGTTGTCTGATTATTACCAATAAAAATCTGCCACACGAATCTGGTAAATCGTTTGAAATTGGATTGCAACTTTGGTCCGAAGGTAAACGACGGAGATTGGAGCTCGCAGTCACTGCATCATCTCATCATTATTCATGTGCTCGAGATTCATATTTTTTCACCTCTGGCTCCGACCTTTCGCAAGTCACCGTCCGTCCTGACAATGCCTTTGATATTTCAAACTAAACTCCATAATTTTCCAATCTTCGGAACAACGAACAAAGGAACGAAACCTTCGTTCGGCCGGTCGAGCATGCAGCTGACATTTCTCCCTGTACTCGTTAGGGTAATAGGATAGAAAGCTCCGATAGCCCAACCCAGCATCCAACGCTCCCCTCTCGAGACCACCTCGAAAGAACGTGCTTTATGATCGCTGCATCGCTTTGAGAGTCTCATTTCCACTCTGGAAGTGCAGTACAAGTCCCGTCCCGTCACATCGTTGGCGTCAGTCACCACGCAGCCAGACAAAATGTAACGGAAACCCGCACTCCGTGCGGACAAACGTCCCATTTAGAACCTCATTAGCAATCAAAGAAACACAATGTAGATAGTTGTAAATGCCACTTGCCCTAGGGTGGGTTAGCTTTTAATGCAGAACTTAACGACTGCGAGACTTCTCAGTTAATGTTTCGTGACTTTACAGTTCTAACAGCAATCAGTGAAATATTTCACAAAGTTTGGCCCAGAACCAAACTTTACCCACCCGAACGAACATGGCTGGCTTCTTCAGGTTCAGGTTAAAATGCTTAGCGGTGACTCATTATGCGACTTAATACACCCACCCGCCCCACCTTCGTGAGGGAAGCTGGAAAGAATGTAATAAAAATCACGTTTCGTAATACTTTATTCGGTGCTACCAGACGAGTTTAACCTGGCACAGACAGACAGTAGTCAATTACCTACTCGTGCTGCGCTAGGCAATGAGATTTTTTTATTCCGGGATGTTAACGAGTGGGAGACACTCTTCTTATACACACAAAAAAAAAGATGTAGGGGTGATGACTTTCTAGAGACCATCGAGACGGTCGGTGCTTTGGGTCGAGGTAAAAGTAGGTACACATAAGTAGTCAAAAAATAGTGTTCTTTAGCTCAAGGTGCGTTCTTTTGTTATGGAAACACCTAGCATTTAATGTTTGGGCAGTATAATACACGTACTGTGGAAACACTGCATTTGTGACTGAAACATCAAAAACGGGCCACTCGATCCACAATGCTGATAACTTATTTTTTAAAAGTAGATCGAGATAAACTGAAGCCCCAAAAGAGCCAAATTAAAACATTAGTTGGGATAAACTCGAAGCTGGGTATTTTCTAAAGAGTGTTTTTAATAACTTCGAGAGCAAAGCGGAATAAACCTTCAAAACCCAGTAATGCA
This sequence comes from Wyeomyia smithii, assembly GCF_029784165.1. NCBI lineage: Eukaryota > Metazoa > Arthropoda > Insecta > Diptera > Culicidae > Wyeomyia > Wyeomyia smithii. The sequence continues at coordinate 21,756,468 of NC_073696.1, read as the reverse complement.
AGAATTATGCTTCACAGCCGCATAATTCGCGAGAAGCTTTCAAACAAACAACATTAGGCAAACAGTAGAACACTTTTTAGCCTCATAATTTCGGCAAAACAAAGGAACGCACTCCGCCTCCATCGGGTGGGTTTTGTAGCCGTCCACTCTGTCTGGCGAGAAGCATCAGACGTGAAAGAACTTACAAAGTTCATGAACGCCTTTCAGTAAATTCTATACCCGCGTGTTCCGCATCCTTCCACTAGTAGCCACAGGGAAAATTATTTCGAACATTGATGTAAGACAGAGAGGGAAACAGAGATTGCGAGACTCATTAGTATGTCATAATCGTTAATGGGTGCAACCTGCCTATCCATCCTTTCAGAGGATGATTATGACGCTAAGTGAAAAGTTCTGCCAGATGCAATTCTCGCAGTTAGGAAGCACAAAATTTGCTTTCAGTACCTAATAGGACGTAGGTTTATAAAGTTTCGCCTCACATAGACACAATTTTCCGGACCGACGGAAATCAGTTTCACAGTAGGCTGTTTTATTTCCTCATTGCAAATGCCTTGTTAGACTGAACTGTCAAGCGATCCGACATAACCGCAAATTATAGTGATATGCACCTACTCTACTCTCAAACCGAGTTGTAAAATGTCCACAGCAGGCTGCGGTTTTGCCGGAAGAACATCCCATTCGGTTGCTAAACTGATGAGTTGCGGTTTTTTCTGGACGAAAGGTGCAAGATCTGCCCTGTGTGTCTGTGAATGGACAGCATTGAAAAATAAGTTGGTTAGGCATTCTCGGTGAAGCACAGCCTGGAGCTGTCTTGTTCCGTTTGGTATAGGAAGCAAAAAACAAAGACAGCAGAAAGTCTGGCAAGGGGTGAGCTTTTGTATTTGCCGTTTGCTAAAAGCTAAATGCTTGAGGTTATGTTATCTGCCACGAACTACCGAAACAACTGCCGATGAGAAGTGCCTTTGGAATGTTGTACGGATTACTGAAATTGAAGATGCTATCCTAATAATTTAGAAAGATCTCTGGCGTTAAAATCTAAAAAGCACTTTACCAGCAGTCTTTAATTACTCACAATCTAAGCCTTGACTTAATAATCTTGATAAGTTATGAATCCTAGCGTTTTAGTTCTACGATTTTTCATTCAGTTAACCAAAATCCTTAACGTTCTAGAGATGTTCACTGAAAAATGTTCAGATCTAAAATTCTACAATTCAACACTTTCATAGGTCACAGAAGTTATAGAATTAGTAAAAACTAAACACGAGAAACATCCTAAAACCTTTAATATATGAGTTCGAAACTTGCTTACGTCCACAAGTAAAAATTTAATGCTCGAATCCCACAGTCTGAAGGGACTGAGGCATGAAATTCAAACCACATGCATCATCAAAATGAAACATCCTAAAATCTTAAAATTCTATAAGCTATAAGATCTGAATGTTAGTCTTAAAACGCTAGTGTATTATAAAACCAATTTGGTTAACCCATTGCAAAGAATTATTGGGATTATTGAAATAAATGCGGCCTAGTTTCAGCAGTTTTCAGTGTATTCAACCTTGGAATGGCCAAATCCAGGGTAATATCCAGTAGCCGGAAAACAAGTCCAGACGCCACTTTGAACTGCGACTTCGGTATTTGTTAGCAACGAGATGATGTCCAAAGGTCAGAATCCGACTCCAAACATTATTCTGTAATCCCTGATAGTGACGTTCGAAATAATGCTTAAGAAGGCAAAAAAAAGCAATCAATATCGATATTTCCGGAACCGAGATGATACCCAGAGGCCGGGAATATATTCCTGATACTATTCTACAATCCACGATGGCGGCTTTCAATTTCTGATATACAGCTTAAATCGGTAAAATATGATAAAATACTATATTGGAATGAGTGTTTCCAAAACCGGGTTGACGCCTAGAGGCCGGAAATCATTTCCAGATATCATGTTGACATCTAAAATAGCATTCAATAGAGGTATTTATTTAAACGAGACGAACGCAAGAGTCAGAATCAGGTCCCAGGCGACATTTTGAAATCCAAAATAGTGAATTCCGGTTTCTGAAATAGAGCGAAAAACGGCCAAATATCAACTAATATCGGTATTTTCTTACCCGGGATGATACCCAAAGGCATCCAGAATTGTGAAGAGTAAAATATAACTAAATTTTGGAACCTTTTATCCCGAATAATTCCGGGCACGTTCAACTAGTATATAAATCTTCACATCAATAAATTAATAAATCCAAAAGTCATGAATCCATAAACTCGTCAATCTAAAAATCTATTTATTCGTGAAGCCATAAATTTATAAAATCAAGAGACAATCTAAGTCCATAAATTTTTTTTTCAATATTTCCAAACCAGAAATCTTTATATGAATGAAATCATAAATTTTTCAACAGAGGTAAGTATAGGTTGTTGAATTCATGGATCCAAAAAAATAAAAAGCCTTATATTTATGAATCCATCTGTCCATAAATCTATAAGACCCAAATCCAAAAATTCATGAATTGATGAATCCATCAATTTATGGATCCATAAATATATGGCTCCCGAAATCCATGGATTTAACAATCCAGGGGTCTACAAACTAGTAAATTAGTGAAGTAGTAGTCCTTATGTTCCAGAATTAAAAATTATTGAGCCCTGCATTGCACAAGCAATGAGCTAACATTATCTTAGGCTACCATAGGAGAACTGCGTAAGTCAAAAGCGGCCGAGTAATGGAGATATCAGATCAGAGTGCTAATTGTGGTTTCAGCCCCCATGTCTTGCCGTACAGTGTACTGCAAGCCCAGATCGCTGCAGTAACCTTATTGATAACGTAGTCAATTTTTTTTATCAAAACGTTTATTTGACACGGCACTTATAAGTTATCTAGTTAAGCAGTCCAGTTCAGCTTTTTGTCCAGAATGATTCCACGGTAATTAGTTTCTTTGCTGAAACTTAGTCTTACCCCATTCAGTAGCAGAGTCCTCAGCATAACCAATAGCTTGATACCAAAGCTGCGATAGCTTATTTATGAGAACAGCCAGTGACCATAGCAGAGGAGAGAGTAATCCTCCCTGAGAACAATCTTTGATTGCCTCTGATTGACAGATGTATCTTCCAAAGTAGTTATGATTTTCTTACTCAAAAGCATTGTTTGGATCCAGCTATTTTCGACTGTTTTATTTTGTAGAGCCGTGTAAATTGAAGCAAAGGACGTGCTATCGAAAATTCCCTCAATATCAAGAAAATCGCATGCGGGACAGAAGTATGCACTGTATGAACAGTGTACTTTTTACAACCCTAAATTAAATTGATTATTTTTTTGATAATTTTGCACCATTTCTTTTTAACTGCTAAATGTAACAATTTAAAAAGATAACTTCTGATAACATTGAGTTTGATATAGTAACAAGAGGTGGTTAAAATTCTTGTAACTTTTGCAATTTGCATCCGATTTGGTTTAAAAACCAAAAAAACTAACTAACTTATCTTCTTTCAAATCAGCATCGACGATTCTTCGCAACAATTCTCTTATTCCTGAAAATCCGGTTTTCTGGGGATATGTTCCGAAACTGAGGAATTTAAAGCGAGCAAAATCTTACAATTATTGGTTTAAAGTTCATAAAATAACTTCCACAGGCTGTTTTCATGGTTTTCGCTGGACCTTCGCTGGGGCTTCTAATAAGGTCAAATATTATCCGAAATGTTTTTTTTTCGGAACCAGGATGATGCCCGAAAACGACTTCAGACGCCAATTTGACTTCCAAAATGGCGACTTCCGGTTTCCGGGAAGCAACCATAAATGGTCCAATACCACCAAATATGAATATTTTCGGAATCGGGATTCAACACTAGACGCTAATTTAAAATTCAAGTTGGTGACTTCCGGTTTCCTGAAAACATCCAAAATAGACCTGATACCACCTCAAATGAGTACTTTCGGAATCGAAATGATGCCAAGTGACCTGCAGACGGCCCGAAACGAGCCGAAAGTCAGCATCTTGAATTTGGAAATTGGAAGTCAAATTCCGGTCTCAGGAGTCAGGGCACCATTCTGTTTCCGGAAATACACCATCTTGATACCCATAATGACCTGTGGTCATTTTCCGGTCTCAGAATATGAACATATTTGAATAACATATTTCACCATATACTGGAAGAACATATGGTGATATATGTTCTTTTGTAATCCAATTGTTACCTTTATCTTTAAAGTTTTTTTCACCTTTTCTTGTATCACTAGTCACTCTCTGGTGATTTCTGTACAAAAACATCGTTATTAAACACATTTTTTCCTTGCAGTTACAGAATATTAGTGCGCACTTTTGACCCGCGGTTTATGCGTATTTTTCCCCTACAACGAGTTTTCATACTGGTTTAAGTTTTATGACAAACGCCAAAATATTTTCGACAAAACAAATTCTCCTAACAATCCACAATTATATGGCTTGGGGAAAATGAAATGTCGTACTGTGCAACATATCTTGCGTTATACTTATCGCGTCGGGTCATACTATACGGCTATTTAGAGAAGACAATCTGTGCTAGAAGTGACGTTTTGACAGTGTTGTGATCGTACGTTTCAGTTTCAAGTTATAGCGCGCCAAAGATGGAGTCCACCAAGCAAGAAATTCGTCATGTTTTACGTTTTTACTACCTGAGAGATAAAAATGCAACGAATGCGGCCAAAAAAATTTGTGAAGTTTATGGGCCCGATACTGTAACGATTCGCACAGTACACCGTTTGATCGATTTCGTTCTGTTGTAGTGGCTGTCGAAGATACATCCCGTACTGGTAGGCAAATCGTCAAAGAAACCGATAAAATTCTGGAAATCATCCAAGTAGACCGGCATGTGAGCATTCGTTTGATGGTCCAGGAACTGGGTATAGACCATAAAACTGTTTGGAACTATTTGCAGAAGATTGGATTCCAAAAAAAGCTGGATGTCTGGGTGCCACACGAGTTGACGCACAAAAACCTCTTAGACCGCATCAACTCCTGCGATGCACTGCAGAAACGGAACGAACTCGACCCATTTATGAAGCGAATGGTGACTGGTGATAAAAAGTGGATCACGTACGACAACCACATGCGAAAAAAAAAATCGTGGTCGAACTGCGCTGAACCGGCCCAAATCATCGCCAAGCCCGGATTGACGGTCAGGAAGGTTTTGCTGTGTGTTTGGTGGGATTGGAAGGAAATCATCCACTATGAGCTGCTCGACTATGGCCAGACCCTCAATTCGGTTCTCGATTGTGAGCAGCTCGACCGTTTGAAGCAGGCGATTGACCATAAGCGGCCAGAATTGGTCAATAGGAATGGTGTTGTTTTCCACCAGGACAACGCTCGGCCTCACACATCTTTTATGACCCGCCAGAAGCTACGGGATCTCGAATGGGATATCCTATCGCACCCACCGTATATTCCGGACCTGGCACCGAGTGATTACCTTCTCTTCCAGACTATGCAAAACGCTCTTGGTGATCTAAGTTGGCCTCAAAAGAGGGGGGGGTTTATAAAGGGGGAACAATGAAGTTGCCTTCTAAATGGCAACAAGTTTGCGAACAAAATGGCGCATACTTGACTTAAATCGGATAATTCTAAGTATGTTAAATAAAGCGTCAATTTTCGATCAAAAATACGACATTTCTTTTTTCCCAACCCAATACAAGAGTTTTTAGGTTCTTTTATTCTCGAGTTCCCGTAGTTTCCGAGTAGGTGAATCGTAGTTCCCAAAACTAAGAAAATTAGATCAAAACAGCTCAAAATATAACTTTCCTCATAACTTCGCACCATTCAAACGGAATATTTTGTGTTTACATGTGTGATCAACTGACGTTATTATAAATTCATACAATGTTGCCAGTTTATTGTGCAGACGACCAATATATATATATATATATATATATATATATATATATATATATATATATATATATATATATATATATATATATATATATATATTTATATATATATATATATATATATATATATATATATATATATATATATATATATATATATATATATATATATATATATATATATATATATATATATATATATATATATATATATATATATATATATATATATATATATATATATATTTGAATTTCGAAAAGACCAATGCGTTTTTTTTTGCCGCTTACTACTCCATATAAGTAATATATTTTTGCAGGAAGATTAGTACAATTCCATCCGGTCCTGGTGATTTCCTAGACTCAAAAGAGCTTGAGAGATGGAATTCTCCGTGACAACGAGCGTGTTGAATGTATGGGAATGCGGTACATACATAAGAACAGCCATTCTAGTATTTTTTTTTTTCAAACAGGTGTGAAACGAAAAATTTTCAGTTCTTATGAGAGCTATTATTTGCATAAATCATAAGTGTTACATACGTAATCGTAAAAATGTGACAAACGGCAAATTATTTGTACAGAAGTATAAAACGATAATTTGCCTGGAATATTTTCCATTTTGAAATAAAAGGCTTGTGAGGTATATTTAAATAAACTCTAGGTACGAAAAAGTGACTTAAATGACACCACAATGAATTTTATTTGCTTAATGGAAAATTATGATGTTTATATACGCTTAAATGTTGCAAAAAAATTTACATATCATTAATCCGGAAATATTTTATGCTGTTTTTCACATTAAAGGGATTACCCCTCTATCTACCAAAAAAAATTTTTTCTTGTTTTTTTTTTATTGGCTTAAATCATGATAAAACTATCCTAGAATCAAAATCTACATCGCCCAAGTAGTGATCTAAACTCAAAATTCGTCAAAATCAATTTTTATCGAACAACTTTTATGCTCCAAAATCACATTTTTCGATTATTTTGGCGATGCTCGTTTTTCGAGGCTTTGTAAACTAGCAGAAGTTACCTCTGATCGTTATCGTGTTTCAAATTTGAAGTATAGAGGTCGCTGCATCAAGTTTCGATCGTTATAGCGTCTCTACAGCACGTGTTTACTCATAATTTCCCTTTGTTACGTTCTCGTTGTGTACGTTCTTTGTTTGAGTTTTTCTAAACTTTTTAACTGTGAGTTATATTCAAAAGTACTGAAATATGAGTGACAAGTTTGAGTTTTGCGTGGGATTGGACGCCAACCACATCGCTAAGCATGTCTGATACCGCGAGAGAGGCTTAGCGCAGCCTAACATCACATAATAAAAAGGAAGAAGAGGAAAATAAAGCCCAGAAAGGACAACTTTATGGCGCAGGGATAGCTCAATGAAAGTAAAAAAATAATAGGGGCTTTATTATTGCAATTCTAAAGATTTATAGTATATTGAAACTTTGAACGCGTTTTTCTCAAAACCATGTTTTCAAAATCGGCGAGCAGTAGAACTGAAAATGTTTACATCCGATTGACTTGAAATTTTAACTTGTAGCTTCTTCATTAGATTATCTAGTGAAGTACACACGATTTTGGTGATTGATTAACAACAACAAAAGTTATAAACAATAAAAGTCGATTTTTTTGTCTAAAGATTTCTTTTTTTTTAAAACCGTTGCCATTTTGCGAAGAAAAATTCTAAAAATATAATCATGTGTTCTTCACTAGCGACACTTATGTAGATAATGAAAAAAATTTTGTTTTGGTTATAGGTGGCGTTGATGAACGAATGATATATTATTTATATACCTAACATCTCAAATGTCCTTTAAAAAAAATCATGAAAAAAGCCTTGTTTTTTTGAGCATTTGGGAACGGTGGGGGGGGGGGGGGGAGGTGTACTAATGTACGATCAATTGTTCATGCTTTATTGCAGAGCTATCATTCAAAAACGTTAGCTCTGGTTAAAAGAGCAAACTTGAGCAATGGCAGCCACTTCAAGAGTTTCAAGGATATTCCAAATAAAATAAATTGAGATTCGGAGAGATTCTTCAAGGTTCTTTGTTAATCGATTTTAAATTGAAATAGTCTTTTTTCTTGAAGTATAAAGAAGCAGAGCAATCACACAAAAAACGGGCAACCAATTCAAACTACCATTTTTTATTTGGTTGAAACTTTGCATTTTTTTTTTAAATAGGGGGGGAGTTTGTAATGATTTATTTATGTACTAAAATATCTATTCAGAATAAGTATTGTGTGTTCTGCCACAAATGGTGACAATTCAACACTATTATATATATTTGTACGCTATTTAGTATTATTGAATGTTATTAGCTTACGCAGTTAAGATAATGTAATTGTAGGAAAATTATTAAACCTACTTGTGAAGAAAAAAAAGGAATAAAAGGAATAAAACGAAACTTAAAATAAACTTAAAACTATCTTACTGACTATAAAGTGAGCTTATCGTTGCAATTGAGGATTGCAACGATTTTTGTCGGAATTTGTTGATAATTTGGCTTGACATATTTTCTAATGTTTCTACATTAGTGAGCCTATGTAGCTCGTTCGTGCTAAACCAGGGAGGACGCTTCAAAATCATTTTCAAAAGTTTATTCTGAATCCTTTGAAGTGTCTTCTTCCTGGTTGCACAACAACTTGTTCAGATGGGAACTGCATCTAACATTGCTGGTCTAAATATTTGTTTGTAAATCAACAGTTTATTCTTGAGACAAAGTCTAGAATTCCTGTTGATAAGAGGATATAAACATTTGATATACTTATTGCACTTTGACTGGATATTTTCAATGTGCTTCTTGAAAGTAAGATTCTTATCATGAATTAGCCCTAAGTATTTAACTTGATCAGACCAATTTAAGACCACCCCGTTCATTTTAATAACGTGGTTATGGGTGGGTTTGAGAAATGAAACTCTTGGCTTATGAGGAAAAATAATTAACTGTATTTTTGAAGCATTAGGGGAAATCTTCCATTTTTGTGAGTATGAAGAAAATATATCTAAACTTTTTTGAAGCCGACTGCATATAACACGAAGGCTTTTTCCTTTGCGGAAATGCTTGTATCGTCACAAGATTTCTCACAACCTGGTGGTAAATCAGGAAGATCAGAAGTAAAAATGTTATATAAGATTGGGCCCAAGATACTCCCCTGAGGCACACCGGCTCTAACAGGCAAACTATTAGATTTACCATTTAGATAGTTAACCTGAAGAGTGCGGTCAGTTAAACAACTTTGTATCATTTTTGTGAGGTAAAGCGGAAAACTAAAATTTGACATTTTAGCTATTAAACCTTTATGCCAAACACTGTCGAATGCCTTTTCTATATCTAGAAGAGCAGCTCCAGTCGAATAGCCTTCAGATTTATTAGTTCGAATCATATTTGTTACTCTAAGTAACTGATGAGTAGTGGAATGCCCATGGCGAAAACCAAACTGCTCATTTGCAAAAATTGAGTTCTCATTAATATGTGTTATCATTCTATTATGAATTATTCTTTCAAAAAGTTTGCTAATAGAGGAAAGTAAACTTATTGGTCGATAACTTGATGCCTCAGATGGGTTCTTTTCGGGTTTTAAAATTGGAGTGACTTGGGCATTTTTCCATTTCGTAGGAAAATGTGCTAGTGCAAAGCATCTGTTAAAAATTTTTACCAAGAAATTTGAAGAGTTTTCGGGGAGTCTTTTTATGAGGATATAGAAAATCCCATCATTTCCTGGTTCTTTCATGTTTTTGAATTTTTTGAAAATGGTTCGCACCTCATTCAAGTTTGTCTCCAATACCTCTTCGGAAAGAAATTCTTGGGTGGTGATCTGAACATACTTTTGGTTTACTTCATTTTCAATAGGACTTACTACGTTCAAATTGAAGTTATGAACACTCTCAAACTGGTGAGCAAGTTTTTGAGTTTCGAGGGTTTCTAAAGAACCTTCGAAAGCTTCCAGAAAGGTTTTGAATAAGGTTTTATTTGTTCAACTTCTCTCATGAAATTCTCATTTCGCAAGAGAGTAAATCTATGTTTAATTTCCTTTTGTAATTCTTTAAAAATAATTTTCAAAGCAGGATCACGAGATCTTTGGTATTGACGTCTCCGTATGTTCTTCAAACGTATAAGAAGTTGAAGTTCACTGTCAATAATTGGTGCATTAAATTTCACTCTTGCCTTAGGAACTGATAAATTCCGGGCATTGAGTATTAAGCTGCTAAAATTTTCTAATGCTCTGTCAATGTCAGCACCATTTTGTAAAATAATATCATCATTCAAATTTTCTTCGATAGTAGAACGATATCTATCCCAATTAGTCTTGTGATAATTCAACACAGATCTAGTGGGATTTAAAATAGTTCCATGGGAAATAGAAAATGTTATGGGAAGATGATCAGAATCAAAGTCAGCATGAGTTAATAAATCACTGCATGAATGGCTTTGATTTGTTAGTACCAAATCAATTGTAGATGGATTCCTAATAGAAGAATAACATGTAGGACCATTTGGAAATAAAACTGAATAAAATCCAGCCGAGCAATCATTTCCCGGGTTTTCCCGGTTTTCCAGGTTTTCCCGGTTCGCTGGCCACCCTGTGCTATGGGCAAAAGATGCCATTTTGTGCAACTGATTTAATTTTTTGGAACTGGACTCATTTTTGAGAAGGTTTTAAAATGAAATGCAAAGCAGTTTTTTGTGAGAAAACGAAGAGCGAAAATCCAGAGTTTAAAAACATTTTCAATCTGGCAACACCGATGCGTAACGTTTCAAAACATTTCAATAGGGATAGCGATACGAAAATAAAAATAAAAAGCCTTTTGTCACGGGTTACCTTACCTCAGCATAACCAAGAAGCCTTGAACTTTGACATGTGCTAGAATATGCCTTCTTAGTAACACGTTAATTGTAGTAGTTACATGCCTCTGGTTTTTACTTCAAATGGTAAAGAGTATATACAAAATTATTATGAAAACCCAGATTATTTAAAAAATAACGAGTCACTTGAACAGTTAAAACCACTTCACAGTAAATGCGTTTCATAATCCTACAGGTTGACTTATGTATATTAATATACATATTGTAATATTAATATTAATATATTAATATTACAATATGTCTTCAATATTCACATATTCTTTTCATTTTTAAACAATAGATAACAATTATTGTTCGAAAATTAAGTTTTAAAAATCAAGTTTTGCGAATCCCAATATTTTGCCAGAAAAAAAGAAACAGCTCTCATTACCTCTATTCAAAGGGTTAGAGCAAGTTTTTGTTAATATTTTTTCAACGTCATGAGATAACTGAAACACTTTAAAATTAGAATTTATCAGTTGATACAAGCTACTTACCCAGATATCTACCATTCCCCTATGTAATTCCAATGAAGACTAACAACAGTTACCGTACATTGAAAATTGCAGAAAACCATAATTTTTGGTTGATATTGTATATTTTCACTTCAACAGAAATTCTTTTAACAAAGTATTTTTGCACCAATACACACTGCAAACACATACTGAAAACTCTGCAAGGAATGCACTCTGACTGTCACCAGTTTGTTTTGTTTTGTTTGGAGGCGAAGTGAAGTTATTTTTTTCCTACGGTTGCTTTGATTTCAGGATTTGACAGACGACTCTTCATTGTTACTAGCGTTATTATCGTTACTAATTTGTTTATCAAGGAATGTCATCTCAGAGTTTTCAATACTTTTTTCAATGATCTAGGAGACACTTGTTTTCGGCGAAAATAATTCTCACGCCTACCTGCAAGGATAAAACACCGTCAAGGAAAATGGAAAAGGATGTGCAAATTCGGACTACATTGCGCAACACATTCGCAGGTTCGGTTTTTTTAATCATAATTTATTTTACAGTAAAGTTGTTCTGGTTATTATTGTTCACATGTTTCTTCGTTTTTCATTCTTCCTTTCTTCGACGCTTACTTCGATTTGGTCTACTGCTTGTTTGCTTGCATAATACTTAGCTCTTACACCCTAGACTGTGTGTTATTGTTATTCATCATTATCATAATCGCCGCTGCTTGCTAATCGGTGCTAACCAGCCTTACTGGCAGCGAACTTGCGGTAAAAATGTTAGTCATAGCGCATTCTTAGAGCAAGCTCTCTCGTGTGTGTGCTTTGCTTGTTGTTAGTTCTTACCAGTTAGTATTCACAGAGAATCACAAATGTGTTACTTTTCCGCTAGCGGAATTCCATTTCATTCCGCTGCGCAACTTTCCTCCTTTGCTAGAGCGTCAAGCATGCAGAATATATGTTTATGTGTTTAAATATATTCGCGACATTCTAAAGGTTTAGTTTTATTATATATCTACTTTGTAATGTTGCTAAACTGTCCAATACTGCTGTTTTGTTTTGTGCCAATTTGTTGTCGTTTGTTCGTTCGATTAGTGCGGCAGATTGGCGTTTGTTTGATTCGAATGAATGAACTATATACGATACGATTTATTATAGTATTTTACTGATTGATCTGAGTGTTGATGATGTAACAAGATGAAAAAAGTTGTAGTTGTTGGTGATACTGTTCACGTTGCTTCTAGACTAGCAATCAGGAGTGGTGTTTGTTTTACAGTTTTTACGATAGACGTTGCCGGTGGACAATATTCATTCGAAGGTTACATGTGACTCTGATTGTGGTCGTGATTTTGCTCACTTTTATAGCGAGCGTTTTCGATTTTTTGTTCGCGTCACCGGTGGGACAGCTCTAACGCCTGCTGCGATCTACCGTGTTCTACATTAGTTACGTTATACTGTTGTTAGATATTTCGACGATTATGCTGAGTAAAACATCTAAAAAATCGAACTAACTGTTGATTAAAAGGTCTTCAAAAACACGTCAAATTTTTTATTGTTATCTATTAAGTTTTTCTTATAAGTTTCGAACCACAAACTTCGCCCCCAAAAAATGGGTAAGCTACCTCTTCCGACAGGCTACTGTATATATGCGTATGTATGTGTTAATTTACTCGAATAAGTGGACGTTCTTTGCGCTAGCCTATTTATGTATTTGTCCAGTTGCCTTTGTGGCGGCTGACGCTCAAATTGAAACACAGGGCATAAATATTACATTATTTACAGAAGATAAACAACGAATTAAAATAAAACGGTTTCAAACGGTTAACCGATTGTTCCAGCAGTTGGCACAAAAATAAACCGAATGAAACTCTTGCTATCTTACCACTTAAAGCTCAACATTTTACCGAACCAAAAAAAAAAAAACAATAAAGTAAGAGTTAGGTCGCAAAAATATACAGAAAAGAAGCAAATTTTTTGCTTGTTTACTCAAAGCAAGGGCAACCAAATATTTACATAAAACTAAATTATTTAACTGATTGTTACTTTCGCTTTTCATTTCATTCTCTTGCTCGAAGGCAACAAATGTTATTAGTCAAACAGGAAAAAAAAACTTACAAATAATCATTCGTCACCAGTCTAGTTGGCATTTGTTTTTGTTTGTTTCTCCTGCCCCTTTTACTAACTTACACTTACGTTTCTAAGAATTGTATACTCTCATGTGGTGGCAGTTTTGCTGTAAATGCGTTTCTAAATTTCTCGAAAAAAAAAAGCCAGCTACAGCCTCTATAGTCAGCGAGTCCCGGTGTGTGTGGGTGCGCCACCCGGGGACAGAAGAAGCAGAAGAGGAGAAAAACTTTAGGAGAAAAATAACATCTTAGGTATCCTTTCGTAGGTGTTTAGGTTAGTGCAGTTCAAATCCAACCCCCTCGAGTACTGGGAGTTTTGCGATGCATTGTTTGTTTACTACATATCTCTCATTCGCAGTGTGCGATCCTGTTTTCCACAGTCTAACAGACCGTTTCCATGGGCACCCGGTTCTGGGAGTTGGTCGTCGTGGTCGTATTGTTCGTGCAGGTGTTGTTCGTAACAGATTCACCCATCGACGGGAGTCCGTGCGAGGAGCTCGAGTGCTGCGGACCATGGGTGGTGTTGGTGAAGGAGCGGCCCGTTTTCGAGTTCCACAGGCGCTTCATCGCGGACCAGACCTAGAGTTTTTACGGACATTGCGGTAGAAGGAAGAGAGTGAAAAAAGAAAAGGAAAAAAACAACGGTAAGAGAGTTGGACATAAATCTGAATCCCTGCTTGTTTTCCGTTTGGTCAGAGGCTCGTGTGTGAGGAAGGAAATTCCGGCTTGTTGTGCACTGATAACTGAAAATGGCTTATTTGTGTGTACTTGAATTAGGAAGAATTGGAATGAATTGAGTCTCGTTGCACCTTGCCCAGAATAGTCAGGTGGATTACCAACACCAGAAGGTTGCGGTTAGTATGTTCTGGTTTAGCATTTTTTGTGCAATTCACGACACGACTGTTTGTTTATGTTATGTGTCATTCGTATTCACGCTTTACATTTATTTATTCGAGTTTTTTTATGGGAGATGGTTTACAAATTTGTCGTTTTTTCCATAGCTTTATTTGGAAAACAATTTTTTTCACCACTGTCGTGCTAATCATCGAAATACCTAATTGCTTGCAGAGTGGGTAATAAAAATATTTTACAATATCTTATGAGTAAATTACTCACATCTCAAACGCTCAATGATTTCAACTTATCAGAATGAAAAAACTGATGAAACTTTTTTTTCCCAATTAATGCAAACCATTCCAAAGCACCTTTATTAAAAACTTTAGAACTAAACCAGCAACTCAATTAATCCGCTTTATAGCATGACGTGAAAGCCGAAAACTTTGCTACACTCTAGTTTAAAATCCTTTCATTGGTCCAGGTTAACCGTGACGAAATGGGATTTTGTGGTTACGATTATACAAAACTCCTAGGCCCGATTCGTTTCGGCCATTCTTCTGTTGAGAACGAACGAAAAGCAAATTCACCTTCCCCACTCAGTTGTTGCTACTAGATAGTGTTAGCGAAGAGCAAATTGTGTGCCACAGTTTCCGTTATTTTTTTGTTTCTCGTTACTTTCCTCCAGAGAGTGGACCAGTACCGAGTCTCAACACAACAGCAGCCGAAAGAACGGACTTTGCGGTGGTAATTATTATGTATCCTTGGGGAGCTATTCAATGAATTTTGCTGGCTCCTGCAAAATTTGGAGCACAATTGTCGTCGCTAGTACAGGGAATAATTTGGGCACGGAACAAAAGAAGCCCAAGCAGACGGAAATTAGTTCGCTAGCCCAGTTTCGTTCTAATGACAATTAAAATTAATTCGAATTGGGTTAAAATGAATGAACCAATTTGATGCGATTGTTTAAATTGTTAGCTTGGTTGATTAATTCTTTTTATTTTGCTTTACTTGATCGCATAGTACAGCTGCTTGAGGCTAAATTTTGCCATTTGATGTCCTTCGAGGCGAAGCACTTGAATCTTTGCAACTTGAGACTATAACAGGAAATCGTTGAAAATCGAAAGAAAATTTAAATGTACACGAACTTACCTGCGGTTGACAGCCGACGACGATGAAGATGAAGACCCCTTGCAGTGCGTTGATCAGATCCGTCACCAGCCAGATGTAATCGGGACCGCCGAACACCCAGGAAGCGACGTCGGCAACCCAGGTGACGCCCATCACCACCACCAGCTTCATGCAGACTCGACCCAGGGCAGCACTGTAAGAGGGAGAAGAAACCAGACCGCGGCTAGTGTGTAGTTGTTTGTTGTCGAGGGTTGAGGCAGTTGTTGCAGTTGTGGCCCACGAAGGTGGTTGGTTTTCCACGTGTTGTCGTGGTCGGGATGTTACGAGAAGATTGAGCAAAACCAAGAAAACGGAAGAGAGAAAGAATGCAACAGAAACAGAATAGCATTAGTAGCAAAGCACATGCTGGTGGTTCATGCAATGGGGGCGGCGGGATCGGGTGGAACTTGGATTCAAGTGGACCTAGGTGTTGGATTATAAGTTTAGAGGTTAATGGAGCGAATTGTAAATGGCTAAGATATGTGAAAATTATTCGAGAGACGAAATGAAATATATTTACATTATTTTTTAAATAATTATGTATTTTCTACGAACGACTGAATTATGAAGAAAAAAGCGTGATAATTTTTTTTCTATCCATGACAGTATAATTATTGTCGAAAATTAGAATCAGCTCTATTGAAAAAATGCAGCTTTGAAATGGAAAAATGTGCTAAAAACGTGCGAAAAATAATTCACTTGTGAAAAGTTTTTAATTGTGTCCGCTAAACACCATCGGAGAAGACTGAGGAGCAAAAATGTCGAAAAAACCCTTGAGCACGCTAAAGTTTGTTCATTTTTACCAAAAAAATAATAGAATTATTTTAAGTTGTGATTCTTTAGTGTATAATTATGAAAAATTGAATATCAACAATTTGAAAAGGTCTCGGTATTCAACTGGCAAGAGACTACAGCTTAAAGGTTATATAGGGATATTCAAATGTTTCAATTTGGTACATATAAAGGGTGACAACTAAAAATATGAAGGTTTGTTGAGGCTCTCTTACTCCGCAATAAAGACGCTCAAAGAAAAAATAAAGTAAGAATATGCAATCTCTCTTTCTTTCTATCTTTCTTTTTCCTTATCTCTTCCTTTCTTTCTCTTTATCTCTTTTTTACTCTCTTTTTTTTCTCTCTCTCTCTCACTCTCTATCTTTCTCGCTTTCTCTCTTTCTTTCTCTATCTCTCTTTTTATTCTTTCTCTCTCTCTTTCTTTGTCTCTCTCACTCTCTCTCTTTCATTATCTCTCTCACTCTTTATCTTTTTTTCTCTTTCTCTCTCTATCTCTTCCTCTCTCTATCTTTTTCTCTCTCTATCTCTTTCTCTCTCTCTATCTTTCTCTCTCTATATCTTTCTCTCTCTATCTATCTTCACTATCTTTTTCTCTCTCTATTTCTTTCTATATCTCTATCTCTTTCTATATCTCTATCTCTTTCAATATGTCTACTTACTTACTTTACTTTGAAGGCGACAGACCTATTATCGATGCAATGCCGAATCCAGAATACGTCGCCATGTCCCTCGGTCTTGGGCTGCTATCCTCCAATCGCCCCTAACACCTATTTCGCGTGCATCCTCGTCGACAGCACACATCCAACGAGTGCGGGGTCTACCTCGAAGTCGTCGACCTCTATCGGGATTCCTGCTAAATATAGCCTTCGCTTGACGCTCATCCGGCATTCTCGCTACATGCCCAGCCCACTGAAGCCTGCCGTGTTTTATCCGCTTGACTATATCCGCCGATTTGTATGCCTGGTACACTTCATGGTTCATGCGTCTGCGCCAAACACCATTTTCTAGTTTGCCGCCAAGGATTGAACGCAAAATCCTACGCTCAAAAACACCCAGAGCTCGCCGATCAGCCTCTTTCAGCGTCCATGATTCATGGCCGTAGAGAGCCACCGGAAGAATCGGAGTTTTATAGAGTGCAAGTTTAGTACGGATTTGCAGACTACGGGACCTTAGCTGGTTACGTAATCCGTAAAAGACCCAGTTTGCGGCTGCTATCCGCCTCTTTATCTTACGGCTAACCTCGTTGTCACATGTCACTAATGTTCCCAGGTAAATAAATTCGTCGACTACTTCAAATGTTTCCCCATCTAGCACCACCGCAGCACCAACCTCCGACGGACTACCACGCACTCTACCAGCCACCATGTATTTCGTTTTGGCAGAGTTTATGACAAGCCCTAATCTCGCAGCTTCTCTCCTGAGAGGTCCGAAGGCCTCTTCCACAGCTCTAAGGTTGATACCAATGATGTCGATATCGTCCGCAAAACCGAGAAGCATGTGCGACTTCGTAATGATGGTGCCGCTTCTCTGCACACCAGCCCTCCGTATAGCACCTTCCAATGCGATGTTGAACAATAAGTTCGACAGCCCGTCACCCTGCTTCAAACCATCTAACGTCACGAACGAGTCCGATATCTCACCGGCTATCCTGACGCTTGATGTAGAACCTTCAAGGGTGGCACGTATCAGCCTAATCAGCTTTGTTGGGAAGCCATGTTCCATCATAATCTGCCATAACTCATTTCTCTTGACTGAATCGTACGCTGCCCTGAAGTCTATGAACAGATGGTGCGTCTGCAAGTTGTATTCTCGAAATTCGGATTTGTCGCAAGGTAAACATTTGGTCCGTCGTAGAGCGTCCCCCTCGAAAACCGCATTGGTACTCGCCAACAAAGGTCTCCTGCAACGGCCTCAGTCTGTGGAACAGGATGCGGGAGAGAATTTTGTACACGGTATTGAGAAGTGTTATGCCCCGATAATTGCTACAGTCCAGGCGATGGCCTTTTATGTAGATCGGGCATATGAGACCCTCTAACCAGTCCGAGGGCAATTCTTCATCAGACCACACTCTCAGCATGATCCGATGGATGGCACGATACAACTGTTCGCTCCCGGCTTTGAAGAGTTCGGCGGGAATGCCGTCCTTCCCAGCTGCCTTGAAGTTTCTCAGCTCTTTCACTGCTTTTTTCACCTCGTCCATGGATGGTGGATCCACAGCTTGACCATCATTCTCAATAGTCATCCTGCTCCTTTCGACTCCACTGTTTCCCTCACCGTTCAACAGCACACTGAAGTGTTCTTTCCAACGCCTGGCCACCTCTGTTTTATCGGTTATCAGGTTCCCCTCCATATCGTTGCACATGACAGGGGCTGACACGTTTCGATTCCTGATTCCGTTGACCTTCTTGTAGAAGCTCCTCGCATCGTGCCTGGAGAAGCAACCTTCCGCCTCCGCAAGAATACGCTCCCAATGCTGTCGTTTCTTCCGGCGGTGGAGTCTCTTTTCAGCGGCTCTTGCATCTCGATATCTACCCATGCTCTGACGAGTCACAGCCGTGGCCAACATGTGACCCCTGGCGCGGTTCTTCTCTTCCGTCACTCGCTGGCACTCAGCGTCAAACCACTCATTGGGTACAGATGTCGCAGTTGTACCCAACACTTCTCTATATGTCTATCTCTTTCTATATCTCTATCTCTTTCTATATCTCTATCTCTTTCTATATCTCTATCTCTTTCTATATCTATATCTCTCTATCTCTTTATCTCTCTACCTTTTCTTTCTCTCTCTCTCTATCTCTTTCTCTCTCTATCTTTTTCTCTCTCTCTTTCTCTCTCTATCCCTTTCTCTCTCTTTTTCTCTCTCTCTCTCTATCTATTTCTCTCTCTCTATCCTTTTCTCTCTCTATGTCTTTCTCTCTTTTTTTCTTTATCTCTTTATCTCTTTCTTTCTCTATCTTTTCTCTTTCTCTCTCTCGCTCCTCGCTCCTTCTTATTGCACAGGGGATGAGTGGTGTGTAGATTCTGAAGCTCACGTAAATCAAAATGTGTTCATAGTTTCATAGACTTAACAGCAAAATAATTCCATTTTCAAATCAAGATGCACATTTAAAAAGATAAAAGGCTAGATAAAATCAGTTCCTATTATCTTTTGAAATAAAAGACAATTAGTATCTATGCATGTTTACGCATAACTCTCGAACTTTATGCTGCTTTCCACCAAACTTGGCATACGAGTTCCTCTTACAACAGAGGTGCTTTTGGATGTATTGGAGGTAACTAGAGTTGCACCGAATAATGGGGCTCGGAAAGAGTTTTTTGTGGAAAGTACCGAATTTTCAGTTTACAGAATAATGATTTGAACTCGAACTTGTCATGGGTAGTTCACTTTGATCCAAGAGTAATTTGGTTTTTAATTTTTCTCATTTATTCATCATGTTTGGTACAATATTCGGTCGAATATTCAGCTGAACAAACGGCCGAATATTTAACGAAACATGATGAAAAGATGAGAAAAATTAAAAACCAAATTATTCTTGACTAAAAGTAAATTCCACAAAAAAAAACTTTTTCCCAGCTCTATTATTCGGTGCAATGCTAGAGGTAACCTCTTTTATGGGTACAATATGGGTTTTTTTTTGGAATCGGGATACCGTCAGTAACCACACGCAAAAGTTGGAGTGTGCGTAATCAGATCATTCATGAGCGAAATTGGCGCATTTACTGATCAAATTTGGAACCAGTACAACGCATGTGCGTTGGGCATAACGCATTTGATGCTCTAGCATATTTTAAATGTATTACGCAGCTCAACCGATGTTCAGAAGGCTGGCATTGTTAAAACAGTGCAACCAGCAACCAATACTGATAAATTGGGTACTGACAAAATAAAAAAAAATATTGTCTGAGCGATTCACTTTCATGAATCAGGTCATTTGAAAACATCATTCAATCATTAACAATAAACAAAAACATTAGATTTGCTCAAAACATTTTGCATTTAACTATGACTCTGATTTTATTCTCATGCATTCGTGGTCCCCGTGGCTCTGTGGTTAGCGATGTCGGTCGGTTAGCTCTCCCACACGGTTGTGATATCGGGTTCGATTCCCGATCGAGTTGAGGAACTTTTCGAGTTGGAAATTTTCTCGACTCAGCACTGGGGCACGGTGTATCGTTGTACTTATCCTACACATGCAAAATGTGCCAAAAACAATATCGCTAACGAATTTTCTCAACTATTCTAGTTGATCGAGACCGCTATTAGCTCCAAGGCTAAGCATGCGATATTGTTTTTTTTGGGGTCCGCGTTACTGGCATCAGCGTCAATAACTTCTGCGACAACAAGGTTCGCTATTGGCTATTTCGGTTACTGACGATTTTTCGGGATGCACGAGTCGTTGATACGCACCGGCTCGCGAAAGAAAAAAGCGGTTTTTTGAGCGCCTCGGAAATGATCGTTCGCTCGAAACCGAAGTTAACCGAAACAATACGATTTTGTGTATATGATATATATATATATATATATATATATATATATATATATATATATATATATATATATATATATATATATATATATATATATATATATATATATATATATATATATATATATATATATATATATATATATATATATATATATATATATATATATATATGATATATATCGATACCAAGAATCGGAGCATCGGTTGAAGGAGTATCGATTTTCGATGCTTCGATAGTATCGGTATCAGACCTACAATTTTTTTTTCAAGAACATCGTTCAGAAAGTATCGATACCGGTATTCATCTCTCGCGGTAAGTATCGATGCCAAAATACTTGATGCCGCGACCCCTAGTATCGATACCGTTGGTATCGCTGCTAGTATCGCCCATCCCTAGTATTTCTCGTACAACTTTCGCGTTATGCGTTTCATGCACTCGTTGTGCGAAGTCAGAGCAAAATCTGTGCGAATTGAAGGACACATTGGATGATCAAAGCTGGAACTTTTGCGTGCAAATATCGATGTACGATGACATTTTTGAATCGAAAATGGCGATTTTAAGTATCGATGCCAAAATACTTGATGCCGCGACCCCTAGTATCGATACCGTTGGTATCGCTGCTAGTATCGCCCATCCCTAGTATTTCTCGTACAACTTTCGCGTTATGCGTTTCATGCACTCGTTGTGCGAAGTCAGAGCAAAATCTGTGCGAATTGAAGGACACATTGGATGATTAAAGCTGGAACTTTTGCGTGCAAATATCGATGTACGATGACATTTTTGAATCGAAAATGGCGATTTTCGTTTTCTATAAATATTGACACACAACCAAGACTATGTCCAGAAACTGAAAACCGGTGCCCGAGAAGCTGGGAAGACATCTTAAAACCTAAAATTGGTGTTCGAAAGTTTAGCCAGGTTATGGTCTTTCAACATTGTAAGTGTCTCAAAACTTGGAACAAAATGTGAGGATGATTGTCCCCCGATCTCCACCAAATTTGGCGTATATGTTGTATGAAGGAGGTTGTCACGATTTTTCATGCATTATGGAATATATTTGAATGAATTTGAGGATTTTCAGGTTCTCGTTCAAGTCTGGAGGGCGAATGCTGATGTCCAGACACCAGGAGATGCTGTTCGACGCTATATCTAACTTAGAATGGTGAAAAAAAAATTGATTTTAGATGGTGAGTAAAATCGAAAAAAACCCTTTCAAAACAGTGCTGATATCTCACCGTTTGTAGCAGAACACAAAATATAAATTCTGAATAAATATTATTTCATCACAAAACATCCCCCCTATTAAAAAAATTCGTCGGTGTCCACCTACTATTTTTCATCGACTTCCACCTACTATTTTTCGATCGCCACGGACTCTATGTGATAATAATAATTACCTAGCAGAGAGTCCAAAATACGTTAGAAGGGTGGCGAAAAAGTTTTCATGAATAAATTCCTTTGTTTTTCCTTATATTCCCTAAAATATAACATTACTTCCCCTGATAATTTACAATTAATGCAATACAATTTCTCTAAAACCGATTTTGATGGACTTCAGAGGGCTCTACTTGCAATCGATTGGGAAACTTTGCTAAGTCGCGCACCTAACGTCAATAGTTTAGTTGATATAGGGTAACGGGGGTATTTTGGCCCACATGCATATTTTGACCCACCCGGTAACATTTTACGCATTTTATCTGATAAATTCAATGAATATTAGAAAACAATGCATGCAACATTGAATAACACACCTAAGAATCATACAACACTATAATTTTCGGCGAAAACTGGCTCTAGGTAGTGTTATTTGGGAATTAGTTCATACATATTCAAAGTCATGGCTGCGTCAACCCAATGTCAAGAGGAAGTGGTAATATACAAGTCAACGTCCGGAAGCTATTGTAACAAATATGTATGCTTTTGAAACAATTCGTTGTTGTGAAAGCACCAATAAAATGTCATAGAAATAGTTTGTATACTCTAATATGTTGGAAAAAGTTGAAAAAGTGGTTAAACGCATGGCCGATATATGTTTGCCTCTTTCTGAAGCAAACATATTTTCGTCATGCCAAGTTTTGACATCTCCCTTGATTACCGTTCGGCCGTTGCACGTGAACAAAGAAGCAGCTTGTGACAATTTACAGGTAATTACTTCGTAATTTAACACATTTAACAATATGAACTTGGATGAGAATGCCTGTCAAACCGCTATAAGCCAAATCATTTTATTTTTAGATGCCTGAAATTTACAAAAATTCACAGCAGAAGGATGTTCACTTCAAACCCACTATTTTTGCTTTAAAAATACCGATGATGATTTTAAACATAATTAGTCCGAACTATTTCCATATACGTCTGTAGATATAAAGATGGGCCAAAGTAAAAATTTGGTGGACCAAAATATGTTTTTAGTACTTCGTAGAAATTTTGATATTTCTAGGATATTTTTCGATATATTGCATTGTTGAACGGTGTATATTAAAATAGACACATAGCTTTTAATAATGGTATTATAGAGTAGGTATTTATGTTGAAAAATTGTATTTGTTTTTAATGAACAGTGCGAACACTTCCCAAAGCTGGCCAAAATACCCCCGTTACCCTATTTTCGCACACGCTCAAACAGCAATTTTGTAATTTTGTACCGGCACCACGCCCCCGGCGAAAGCCTGTTTGGTCTAGTCGACATCTTCGTGAGCTAAGACGATTAAGGGCAGCGGCACTTCGGAGATACGTCAAACGACGAAACGCAATGACTAAACTTTCGTTTACTACTGCAAGCAAAAATTATAAAATCTACAATTGTTTTCTTTAATCTCAGTATGTACTACGCACTCAATCTGAGCTCAAACGAAGCCCAAAACGCTTCTGGTCATTTATAAACAGCAAAAGAAAAGAAAGTGGACTTCCTACCAGTATGTTTCTTGGGAATGAAAACGCGGAAACGCTTGATGCTATTTGTTCTTTATTCAAGAAACACTTTTCAAGCGTATTCAGTTCCACTACTGCAAATACATCTCAAATGGAGAATGCACTGCACGACGTTCCTCAAAACGTGGTAAACCTGAGTAGCTTATGTTTTACTGATGAAGATGTACTGAAGGCCACCACAAAATTGAAACCTTCAACTTCCATTGGACCTGACGGTATCCCGGCCATTATTCTGAAAAAATGTGCCATCGCGCTCTGTGTACCGTTGAGGATGATATTCAACAATTCGCTTTCGCAAGCGGTATTTCCTGACTGCTGGAAAAAGTCTGTTATGTTCCCGGTTTATAAAAAAGGCGACAAACACGATGTAACGAACTATCGAGGAATAACCTCACTATCCGCTGGATCAAAATTATTTGAGATTCTCGTCGGCAACGTTCCACTTCGTAAATTCAAGACATATATCTCGTTAGACCAACATGGCTTTTACCCCGGTAGATCGACCACTACTAACTTGCTTCTGTTCATATCTAATTGTATTAAAAACATGGAGAACGGGATGCAAGTGGACACTATTTACACCGACCTGAAGGCTGCGTTTGATCGTGTTGATCACACCATTCTTTTGGCCAAAATTGAACGTCTTGGTGCCTCACACCATTTCACAAAGTGGCTGAAACCATCCCTCGTTGACCGCACACTCTGCATAAAGCTAGGCAACACCGATTAAGATAATTTCGTTAACTTGTCGGGTGTGCCTCAGGGGAGCAACCTTGGACCACTGCTTTTTTCAATTTTCTTCAATGATGTTTGCAACGTCATTCCACCAGGCTGTAAACTTATCTATGCTGACGACTTGAAACTTTTTCGCGTAATTCGTACTAAAGCAGACTGTAGAGAACTGCAACAACATCTGGATAATTTTTCTGACTGGTGTAATCGTAATTTACTGATAATCAGTGTTTCAAAATGTCTTGCAATTTCTTTCACGCGGAAAAAAATCCGTTTTCGTGGAACTATAATGTATCCGGAGAAAATCTTGAAAGAGTATCGGTAGTCAAGGATTTAGGTGTACTGCTAGATTCAAAACTAACCTTCAGGCACCACTACTCTCATATCATTGCGCACGCTAGTAAGAACCTGGGTTTCGTCATGAGAATAGCCAAAAAGTTCACCGATCCGTTTTGCTTGCGATCGCTTTATGTTTCCCTAGTTGTTCCATTTTGGAAATATCAGCTATAGTATGGAGTCCCTACACTGACATTTAGACCAAACGAATTGAATCAGTATAGTATCAGTACAAGTTTCTTCGTTATGCTTTAAGATCACTCCCATGGCGTAATCCTGATCAATTACCACCATATGCCAATCGATGCCAACTACTTGGTATCGATACACTGGCAAAGAGAAGAGATGTGTCCAGGGCCGTATTTGTGGGAAAATTACTGATCGGCGAAATAGACGCTCCAAACATTCTGTCTGAAATTCACGTGAATGTGCCCTACAGAAATCTGAGGTCACGACACTTCCTGCGTCTTCCATTTCAACGCACTGAATATGGTCAAAACGAACCCATGAGGGGGATGTGTAGCGTCTTTAATAATGTGTTTGAATTGTTTGACTTCAATGAATTTAGTGTTACTTTTAAAAATGTTATAATGTGTTAGCCATAAGTTCTAGATTTACTATAGTTAAGCTTAGTCAGTGTCAGCTTTATAGTAATAATGTGCCATTGTTAGACTTAATTCATGATTTGTAAATGTTTAAACCATGCGAAAAAAATGTAAATGTAAATGTTTAAATCAAAGATGCGGGGTTTTTACGCGCACTTGAGGATTTCGCAAGGAATGCCTCAAATGGGCTTTTCCCCGCCACATTTCATTAAGACCTAAAAAGTCAGATGAAGAATAAATAAATAAATAAACAAATAAATAAATAAATAATTTACAACATTCAGCACATAAAAGTGCAACGTAGATGACCGCAACTTTAAAATCCCAGTGGAAAAAGTGCTCGATCGAAAATGAAATCAAACAGTAAAGGTCTCGCAAAGGCTAATTTAGGCTGAAAATTTTGGTGCTAAAAAGCCGTTTAAAAAAGAATCGTGTCTCGGTTAAAAATTTTTCTCTGATTGTTTTTTAGTTTTCCTTGACATTTCCTGATTTCCCTGATCGAGAAATGGATCCCCTGACATTCCCTAATTTTCCAGGTTTTCGCCACCCTGCTATTGAAACATTAAATTTTTATCAAAAATATCGATCGAACAAGATAAGAGCTTCTGAAATCCATCTGTATAAAAGTGGAAGTGTATTCGAATATATGATCCATCATCACTCCGTAACAGCTAGACCTGTCTATACCAAACTTAAAACAAGTGTTTCTTGACACAAGAGAATGGTTATAGGATGATAAACCAAAGATTCCAGGTCTTCTTACAATACGTTACAATACTATAGAAGCAAAAATCAGAAATCAGAAACTTCTCAAAAACTGTTATAAAAGAACCTAGCTGAAAACGAACAACTAGAAAAATTGAAGATGAAATTTGTGACATTCAAAACTTTAAAACATTCAAAAGTTCAAAGCTCGATGTTGAGGCATGAAAGTAAGGATTTAGAACATAAACCATAAGACTGAGATTTTGGTACAGGTCGGACTCGATAATCCGGAGTTCATTCAGGATAATCGAGTTTTCCAGATAATCGAATCACAGAAAAAATATCCAATTTTTTTCTATTTTTATTTTACTTGTAAATATGATGCAGTGGTGTAAGCAGATATTATTTCTGAGGCGAAGAGGGGTAAAATTTTTAGAAGCAAAAAAAAATTGGACATTGATTATATAACATGCCGGAAGTGACATAAATGGTAACAAATATGCCAGAAGGGACGGTAAGAGTAAAATTTCGGAATAAAAATAAAAACGAACACCAAAAAATTAAAATTTCGGATAATCGAGCCCGACCTGAATACGGAAAGTGCGACTTCATAATTGAAAACCGAAATTCGAAACCTTAGACAAACAATTTCGAAAGAGATTTGGGATTAGGGGTTAAAGGGGTATGAGACATGCAACATGGTAATTAAAAGTTTTACCTGGGATTCGGTTTGAGAATAGAGATTAGGGATAGAAAATCGACGTCTGAAACTTGAATTTGAAGATTTAAGAAATGAAATATAGAATGTTAGATGAGTGTTTTACATGAACATTATGATTATGAAAATCTCGAACTTTGCACTTCATCTCAGCAATAAGAATCACAACAAAGACGTTATTAGCAGCTCTAGTTTAGATTTGTTGGAAATTCAGAAGCGTTCAAGAAGTAATCAGGACAATTGAAACAATTGAGTTTTGGTACAATAATGACATCATTCATATCATGCGTTCACATTTTAAATACAGTCAGGTTTTTATTACGAGGTACGTATCCCCCGCGTAAAAAAAAACCGCGCTAATTCAAAAATCCGCGTAAAAAAAACCGCGTTAATTCAAAAATCCGCGTAAAAAACACGTTTTTTTTTTTAAATCCGCGTAAAGTAATCCTGCAAGAAGGGCTTTAGAAAAAACCCGAGACACTCTAGAACCAGTATTTAATACAGTATTTAATTGTCCTCTTTGACGGTCATTCCGGATCTTTCGGTGGGCGGAGAGTATTTTTGGACTATGTCTTTTACTAGATAAACACTTAAACGTTTCTGGTTCCAAACCCACGTTAATTCGGAAATTCGTGAAAAATTTTCTGAATTAGCGCGGTATCGCGTAAAAAACCGCGTTAATTCAAAAATCCGCGTAAAAAAACCTCGTAAAAAAACCGCCTATAAAAACCTGACTGTATAGTAATATAATGCCACACTGGGTCCGACTTCCATCATGGCACTTTTTAAAAGGCATGATCTTTTTTACCCTGTGGTGATGAAAAGTTGATTTTTGTTGTCGCAGATACAGATTGATTACCAGTCATTTTTGACATAGGACTACGTCTATCTGGAAGTTAGGTACTTGAATTTGAAAACCTAGTAAATCAACCAGGGAAAACCAGGGAAAAGTGGTCAGGTTTTGAGCGCTTATATTTCAGTCATTTATAATCAGGTTATCGAGGTTCTAGCATAAATCGATCAGAAATTCTTTTACGGTTAAATTTATGTAACAAAAACAACCTATTGTTTGAGATATACTATTGAAAAATTGGTAAATGACATCGATTGTCTAAATCATCAGCCGACACTAACGGATACAACCGATCTGAAAATTTCATACTAGTAGTAGTTGCGAAAATTCTCATAACACTTATCTTCAAACATTTATAGTTCTGAAAAGAACCGATTCCATAATCTTCAGCCAGAAATGCGTGCTACAGAACGCTGACGATCGCATCACCGGTAGCACTGAATATTTTGCTTAACCGTACATAATAAATTTGCTTTCCGCTCTGTCCTTAAGTAGTCGTGTCCACTGAGCGATGACAATTTTTTTGTTGACATCCGAGAGCGTTCCTCTATGACAAAGTTGGTATTGGCAAAATAAAGATAGCCGTGGTATAAAATATATTGCGACTATAACGTTGCCGTCTAGTTCCATACACGAATGTTTTTTTTTTCTTTGCTATTCACCTTATTCCCATGTCGACGGTAGTATGTATGGTTGCATATAACATTCGGTATGCGATACGCACATCTTTCAGTGCACAGCCGCTCTATCGTCGAGTTTGCTTTTCTGTGCACGAAGACTGTCGGCGAGTTCCCGAACAGTCCTCACGCTTCTTCTTCCCATGGCCTTTTCAAACAGCCGTCACCCGACATCCATCATAGGCAAATAAAAAAAGAGGGAAATGTCTTCGGTGGATTCGGGCTGTTACCGCCACGCGCTGTTCGTGTAGTGCGGACACGACCGTCTGTATAAAAAAACAGCTTCTTCTATTTTCTACTTTCGCAAACACCGAAGACATCCTTCAAATAATGCCGAATCGAAGCACGGAGTACATTTTTCGTTTCCTTTTGTGATGCTCTGTTGCCAATACTTTCTCAATACATGATAGGTATCACGAACAAACAGCAACAGGAAAGAAAACCCGTAGCAGACAGTAACAAAAAACAGTGTACCATAGAGCTTTTGCTACACATACATACATAGCATCTGTTGGGCACACATTGCAGATTTATCATTTGTTTCTGTTGTGACGATTCGAGATTTAATCATCAATTACTTGACGGGTTCTTATCCATTTTGTGTCATTTTTTTTGAATATCCACGAATATTTTTTTTTCTTCATAAATAGGGGAGGAGTACCAGTTATGGCAGTACCTAAGAAATGTACCAGTTATGGCATGAACCAGTTATGGAGTTTAAATGGTGTATTGCCATAACTGGTTCCATTGCGCTTATGCGATATAACCATAACTGGTGCACTTGTCATAAATGGCTCACCTACCCTATATCCACGAATAGTGATAACTATCATTTTATTATTTCATTTTGTCAAAAAAAAAAAATCTAGAACGTATGCACTCTTTGGCGATCATGAATCTATCGAGTCCAGCAAAAAACAGCTCTTATTTAATTTCTAGATATTTTTAACTTATGCGATACATAAATTAACAAGATTTACTACTTCGTAGACATAAAAAATCAATACTAATCAATATTTTATCTGAACGAAAGTGAAACAAAATCCTAACATAACGTTTTCGGAATCCGGTATTTTTCAAATGCATCTAAACTTTGCGCTTCCCGATCCGTGTTAATCATATGGAGCTGTCACTTTTGCCTGCCCAACAGATGAATAATACATATGCACTGTGCAAATGCCCTATTGGCATGCCTGGTCGTGCCAGCAAAATATCCTGCAGCATACGATGGTAACTGTTGCTGCCGTATGCAAAATAAACGTAAGGTGTTCCGCAGTGCCTGGAAGTTGACTCGTATGCAGCTCTCGTTTCCTAATGTCGCGTACCTCTAACAGCTATACTCTACACGCTATTGTGTGACAAATTAGACTGAAGCTGAACTTTCTACACGCAGTCTTTTGTACCGAGTTGAGCGAAGTAGATTTTTGCATTGAAGATGTGGCCACGCAGTTTCGAGAAAGAGAAACCAAACAAAACACCTTCGATACTACTGAGTGATTTTCATAAGCATCAAAAGAAAGTTTGTACTTTCACGATGCGAAAATTACTCTGCTTTTTAGATTAACTAATTTGCGTTATTGATGACCGATAACGGTGTTCGAGTGGGCACAAAGGAATAGTTGAACCGGAAAATCACTTAATTTTCTCAACTTTCTTGAAATGAGGGTTATATCTTGCTGCGATAAACTGTGCATAAGAAAACACTACCGTTTATCTTTGGTGCCCTGGTCGTTATTGTAAAAATGATTATTGAGAAATACATGAATATTTCACACTAGTAGTAGTTGCGAAAATTCTCATAACTCTTATATTGAAGCATTTATAGTTCTGAAAAGAACCGATTCTATAATCTTCAGCTCGAAATGCGTGCTACAGAGCGTTGATGATCGTACTAGCGGTAACATTGAATATTGTGCTTGACCGCGCATAGTAAAATTTGCTCTCCGCTGTGCCCTCCAGTAGCTGTGCCAGCTTGACCTTGGAACTTTTCACCTTTTTTCAGCATTGCCTAATGGCAGTACAGCAACAACGTTAAACATTATATCAAACAATTGTCAAACATTTTATCTATCCACCGACATATAATGACTAATATGCATTAAGTCGTTCGCTTGCTATAATCGTTTGAAACTTGACGCAACATTTGCCAGTTTCATTTTCAATTTCACAGAATGTAATCTAGTATAGAAAACAAAGACGTAGTCCTACGTCAATACCGTAGGACTACGTCATGCGGTCGTGTCATTGATACCACGCTCCTACTTTTTTATTGTCTAAAAATGTCCTAGAAGTTGCTTCGTAATCACATCCCGTAATCCAATATTTTCGGCACTTTTTTTCGGTTAACATTCATAAAATGTTCTTATCATACCGTAAACAGTGGATTAAAGTTAATTGAATTGAAAAATCGGGATTTCGCCATCTTGAAAATTACTTAGGAAGAGTTACATGCATAGAGGGTTTTAATACAGATATCTACTTCTGTCGTTGTGAAATACTTCGCAAGCGGTGGAAATATTTCCAGGATTACCGAGAAGAAGTGAATTTTTTAACAATGGCCAAGCAACAAACAGTGAGACAAAAATCTTCCTGCTAAAGTGCGTTCCGTCCGCAGCTAAGACTCGAGTTTTAATGTTAATTCATTTAACCATTATTTTTGACGACGATTTTGAATCCTGTTGAGGTCTTTCTTTCTATCTTTGAAAATTTTTGTTCGAACATTGGGGACCTTTGATGTAGGACTTAGATTTAAGACTAGGAATCTCTAGAACTGGTATTCGAATCAAAAAGTATCTCTTGGATTTATGAAGACTTAGGGTAATGTGAGCGTGGAAATAATTGGAACACCAAATTTGAAAGTTATATTTAAAACAAATTTCAGACTCGTCATTGACTAAACTTGGAACACAAGACATGACACTTGCGATTCGGGGTTCGAGAATGGAAACTAAAGATTGGATGCTTTTGACATAAAATATCAGGTTATAGACATCGGACTTAGGAAAAAGTATGTATCGGTTTGAGCTGGACTTGAAATTCAGAGCTCAGAGCTTGATGTCGAACACCAGAACTTTAGATTCGGGATCGTAGACTGGGAAGGGTGGATAGCCATACGACACTTAGGACACGCAACACGTAATTTACACTTGAGATTTAGGATGGTTTGGAATCGGAATTTCGACATACGGTCTCGAGACATGAGAGTTATGTGTGGAAGTTTGATGTGACAAATGGAGCGGTAATTTTGGGGCCGGAATATTGATACATGCGGCACAACTTATGTCGTGAAGCTTAAGATAACACTAATAAACATAGGTTTGGCCTTGGAGCACAAACTGACAAAAAAAAAAATAAAAATAAAAGATTACAGCTTTTTAACCAATCTTTTGGCGCCCCTAGAAAAGATGACTTTTTCAGAGATTTAAATGAGTTTTCTCGTAAACATAATGTTGAAGCGACGAACTCGATAGAATTACTGTGCGACACTCTGACGCACTTTGACGCACTTCTGCATACACGAGGGGTTCCAAAATTCATAAGAATTGTTGAAAAGCTACTATCTTTCTAGGGCAACTATTTTGAGCTTTGGGGTTTTATATTTTTTCTCTTTTGTCGGCCAGTGTATTTAGGCGAGTTTGTTTCTGTGATTTATAGAACACGAGATTTAGGAAAATGTCCCTCAATGTATGTAAAAATCAAAGTTAGCAGAACAAATAGTTTATGGTGCTCCGTCATTTTTTTGACCTGCTCTACCTGGTTTGTCATGTTACGGTCATAATATTTTAATGTTTGTTAAATGCTGTTAGTAATCTGGTTTTGTAATTAGAATTTATTTTCGGTTTTAAAAGATAACACTCAGTTTTGGAAAAAACCAACTATTTTCTCTGAAAAATATTATGAAATTATTGAAACGATTGCTTATATTTAAGGACAATTTCAACACACATTTTCAAGACAATTTATATTTCAAGAGAAACAGCTCTATTGACTTAAAAAAATCAGTCGAAAAAAAGCAGGTTTGATGAATATTTGTTCGAATTTTCAACCCTCATGAACTCATGAAGCTATAATAATTCATGCTTTGCCATTTTCCAAACGTTGACTTGCTAATTTTTTCTACAACCAGATTTCACGAGATTGGTAAAAAGCTATAATCTTTAATTTTTTCCAGTTTGGGATCCAGGGCAAATTTTTGTTTCGATTTTGTCGACTAGTGTTATTGTTTTAACTAAAGCTAGCAAAAGCTTATACTACATTTGAAAAAAATAGAAAAGAATCGTTATAACCAGGTTGTTTCGAGAGTGTTTATTGAGAATTTTTTGCTAGGTTATCAGAATTGTTAAAAAGAAAAATTTCATTTTTCAAAATTAAACATCGAGGATTGTTGTGACAACTGTCTCCTCAATCTAACAGAACAGAGCAGTTGTTTGTTCAAAGAAATGGCGAAGCATTGAGACATCAGCCATCAGATTTTGGACATGTTACTTAAGATGTGAAGATAATGAAACAACCTAGCAGATTTGAAACATGAAAGTGTGGACGTAATTCTCAAGTCTCAAGTACCCTTGAGAATCATGGCGCGCGACGCAAGACTTCGAACCTGAGATTGAGGGACGCAGATTTCCGTTTCTTGAGATCAAAGACTAGCTACTTGACACTTGCTAATACTCAAATTTTGGGAATTTGATCCAGGCAGATTGAGACTCCAGATCCATAAAGAAGTTGATTTTGAAACATAATCTTTAGAATGCAGTACTTGTGCTGTAGGACGCAGGACTGCAAATAAAATAACTTATTAATCTCAATTAATCGAAACGGTTTCATTTTTTAGCTAGTCCAGATGTATAGTTACAGTGTACTTGAATTTGATATAATAAACAAACTGTACCAGAATGAATCGTCATTGCAGACGCAAAGAAATTTGAAAAAATGCCAATCGACTATCAAAATGTAAGTTATTTGTAATATTTATCCTGGACTCAAGTAATTAAATTCCATGAAATAGAAACAGATTATTTACATAAAACATCTTAAAATAGTTATATATTTACAGACATGCATCGTTAGCAAAAAATATGTACACAGCAAAGGCGTTGCTCCATCAGTACAACTTAATCAATATCGAACCCACACGGTTCACTTTCAATAGAATTAATCATTAAACCACAGTCACTCACTATTTTTTCGCAGGACTAGACGTGCGTGGTCCAAACACGATTCGCGTTTACGGTTCCAGAAGAGATATCGAAATCATTAACGAAGCGTACATGGAAACAAGAAAACGAAACAAAAAAACAACAACAATCAATGCCGGATAATAAAACAACAGAGCCAAAGCATACATCAAAAAGCGAGTGATAAATTGTACATTGCGAAATAACTCGTTGTGGAGAAAAATATCTTCAACGGTTTCGAATAAGGAATGAAAATTTTGAAAAAAATTCAATTGTTTTGTACTTTGAAAATCTTCATGCATGTGCTGATAAATGTCAGGCAAAAAAAAAATGCGATGGTGCGTGAAGGGACAGACAAACAAGGTCGAAAATGAAAACAAAAAAAAAACACATTTTATGTCATGCTTTGAGGACACTTACCGTTCCGTTGTTGACTTCACGTCGTCCCGTTTCCAGAGGCCACAAGTCAGCTGCCGGGCGGTCGAAGCAAACAGCAGCAGGTTGATGCACAGCAGAATGCCAACCGGACCGAAGAAGTAGGTCAGAATCTCCATATCACCTGAAATTTGGCGTCCAAAAATAAATCCGAAGTTAACAAACAGATGAAATGAGCCGTGTCAACAGACGTTAAAATGCTAATTATAATCACAAAATCATGCGGCCCAAATTGATGAAGATTAAACATACGACTGGGTTGCATAATTACGGAGACCATCAGGGCTGTCCAGTAAGGCACTTCATGGAACCACTCATTAATTAAACATCGAATCTCGAGGAAAGGTAAATAAACGTCCGAACGGTGATGGCCTCTCAACCTTTCAGCAATGACATTTAGAAGAGTTTGCCGAAACTTGTAAAAAATGAGTTTTAATTACGCCGGAAGCGATGAGAGGCACACTTTGTGTATACATCTTCTCGAAATGAACGCAATTACGAAAACTAAATGAAGCAACCAGCGCAAAGCTCCATAATCACTCAAGTCAAGCGAAAAATCCACTGACGCACCACACCCAAGACGGCTTTTTTGTTATTCATCTCAGCGTCCGCTTAGAAGTGCCAAACAAGCAATTTCGAGGGTTGGCCAGTACAAATCTCCCAACTACGATCGGAGAGCAAGCAATTAACTATACGTCCACACCGGTCAATAGGCACATCTTCATTAGGCCCCGCTTATTTTGGTCTCTAGCTGCTGCCATTTCCACGCCTGGTTTAGCCTCCCCGAAGAGGTGTCAAATAATCATAATAATCTACCGCGCACCGGTGTGTGAAACGGTGCTGATTGCTGTTTGTTTCCTGCCCGTTTTGCGGAGTTCAGTGAGTCACCGGGTTTTTGGGTCAACGAACAATACACCGGGGCGTGGAGCCGGTACTACAGCGGGCACGCACTCGTGTGTGAGTGTGGTGAACTAATCTTAAGCGGAGAAAGCCACTTCTATCTTCGCTGCTTCCGTGGTAAGTTTTTTTTGCTTCAGGCACTTTTTTGGGTGATAAATTACTTTGAGTTTTGAACGTGCTTAAGCTTTACGTTGAAGGAGTAACTAGATGCGTATCTGCAAACTTTCGCCACGGCTGTATAGTGTATTTGGTCTTCAGAACTAAGAGTGACTATTCTTACAGGACAAATTTGAACATCTTCTGGAAAAAAATACAGAGATGCAAGCGATTAAAAATAAATGCAACAATGAGTCGAAAAAAATTGAAGAAGATATGAAACAATCTTTCTACTAAATATTTTCAAACTGTTCCTCCCATCATTTCGTATCCATAAACGACGGAGTTAAAATATACTAATTAACTACCAGTAGCCAGCCGTGAGAAAAAAAACTGTTTGCCGCAGTGAAGACACAAAAGAATCCAATAGAAGCTCCTCGAAAAAAAGACACTTCATTACCGACTGAGCATTCACTTACCGTAGAACCAGCAGGTTCGTTCGCCGAACCTTGGCCGCAGATAGACGGTGTCCGGGAGACTGTCCAGGATCGCAGCCACGCCAGCAATCACCAGTGGGACGCCCCAGGCGTACACCTCGTAAATCCGCAGGCGACAAATTTCCTGGCTCTTCTCCAGGGACGTCGGGCGTAAATCACTGAAAGAGAGATAATAAAAAATAGAAAAATAAATAGGATGAAAAAAAGATGCTCTTTTATTTGATTCCTTCCTTTTTCTATAGGCAGAATAATATCTCGATGTTGGTAAGGCCAAGGCAACAAAAGACAGCAGCACATGCATGACTAAATAAACAGTTAAATGGTGCATTTTGCAGTAGAATTGCCATTCGCAAACACGTCACTAGTGGAAAGGGACATGAATTTTATTTGAAAAATCCGGACGGGAAGTGGCAGGCACAATTGTCTAGACTGTTCTCGCTGTGCGCCTCAAGGTTATTATACTTTCATTTTTCTCGCGTGAGTGTCATAAAATGTAATTCACCTATCGGAGGGAGTGACTTTAGCGTTGATCGAAGTTTCATCGCGTTGACATTCTACACCCCGGGTAAACGAACTAAGAAGGGCAAGTTAAATTATCACCAACTCCGAGTGACAATCGAACCGAACGAAACATCCAATAGAGTAAGCAAACGAAACGGAGGGCGAGGAGGAGACAATCAATCAAGTACGAAACACACTACAAATTAAGATTGACTACACCAAATTACCGCGAATGAAATAAATGCTGCGAGGAAATAAATGAGAAACTGTGTCGCTAGTTTGGCCCTCTGATGAGACGGATGGGTGAGAAGAATACGAGAAGTTTACAATCAGTAGAACTTGCCCGCGGCGGACTGTCAACCGACAGTCTGACACGCGAGAGCAAACCGCGTAATTTCACTTTCATTTCGCCGATTGTCCACCCAGACTGACGCGGCGGAAAATGCATCACTACCCCCACAAGCTTGTGTCTGAATAAACGAATTAATTAATTTTACTTTTCCCCTCGCAACTGCCTCCACTTGGTTGTGCAACGACGTGAAGAAACATCGCGCGATACACTATGCAGCTTCGTTCGTTCGTTGGCCTAATTGCTTCCATAATCCACCAACCGCGCGCACACATCCAACGCTCCTACATGTTTTGCTAAGCGTTTTGCTAAGTTTATGCGGCATGATTACACGCAAATTCCGAGACGAAAATATCGTCGCGAAACAGCAGCGCGCCTCTATCTAGGGTTTTGTCGGTCGGTGAATCCGGTTTCTTTACGACGGCATGTTCGGATGTGATGCAGCGTGCAGGAACTGTATACACGCAGTGAAGCGTGCAGAAGGAGAAGAAAAACTTGAGAATTTTGTCAATTAAAACGTTTAAATAACAGAAGAAGTTTTAATTAAACATCACAAGTTATAATAGTTTCGGAGAGGAGCTGCGAGAAAAAACAATGAAGTTTTGCCTCGCTACAATGTTACTGGTTACTTTCAATGGCTTTTCTTTTTTACTACCGTACAGGTTTGGGCTGGAGGGTGTCAGGTCAGAGAACTTAATAGTTAAAAAAAACTTTTAGTTCCGATATCACGATTGTTTTGATATCCGTGCAAAACAGAGCACACGGTCTGAGAATTCAAGAAAAAAAACGCACAACCAAACTTGAATTATACAGGAATTTATACTAGCGAATTGCTTAGATGAGGAGCAGGTCGTTCTCACAACTTTACTGATGCCTCACCCAATGAGTCAGCGATAGAACCGAAACCGTTTGGGTCGCCCCCCACTTTGGCCTGTGTACACTCTGAGTTTGCACATTTATCGCCGTTGTGCGAAACGAGCACGAGATCAAGCGTACATTTTCTCATAATTTCCACCACGTACCCGATAACGATAATGAATCATTTGATGCTGACCACTCACTCTGACTTTCTCGAACGCAACGCGTGTATGTGACCAGCAGCGCTTGAATCCTCTCCGGATTCAGCACTAAATTAGATAGCGTGTGGTTCAAACCTAGCCACACACCGCCGGGGCCGATGACCGATCATCATCAAAAGCATGCTTCCCGCTGAAAATAGTTCACCATTTTCAAAGTTCGAATAGCATTCGGTGGTCGGTCAGTAGGAAATGTGTGTCTGTGCATGCGAGCCTTATGTGTGTTATGCGAGATAAAAGGGAAAACCGGAAAGCGCGTCACTGCATGTGATTAAATTTGCACTTGAATAAATCCGTAACAAGCGGTGCAACTGGTTCCGGCCACGGTTTGATTCGGTTGCAAATGTGCTGCGGAGTGGAACTTTATAGTGAACAAAATTCGAAATGTTTTGTTTTTGCGGAATCATCAAATTTTACCGATTTCAAAACAAAATGACGAGTTTAGAAACTGGGTAACAGCGAGTAGTTCGACAAATGCGAAAAAAATGCTACCCCATAGATGAAATAGCTGCCCTAGAATAGATTATAGCTTTTTACCAACTCCAGCGAAATTGGGTGCCTCTAGCCAGTGCAGAAATGTGAGACTGTCGCATAGTAATTGTTCGCCGGGTCCGTCGCTTCAACGTTATGTTTACGACAAAACTTATTTAAGTCTCTGCAAAAAAAGCGTGTGCCTGGAGGCACCAAAATTCACAGGAATGACTAAAAACCCTATGATCTTTTATTTTTTCTAGTTCAAGTTTTAGGGCAAAACCTGTGTTTATCCGTGTTATCTATAAGAGACCATAGTAACAACTCAGCATCTCATCAAAGTTTGTTGGATGATATTCTTTGATTTCATGAGCAATTTTGAAACAGGTTTATTTTCTTAGTTTTTACAAATAAGAAAATCTTTTGGTCGAAGGATTGAATGCTAAAAATTATATGAAGTTCTTCATGATCGACGATTATTCTTTTTGTTAATTGATCGATTTTCGTCTGCTAACTATTCCGCCCGTTCGTAGAGCTCTCTTTCATAGTTTAACAGTGTTTCTATATTCTTGAGCAGAATAAGTTGTCCACATCATTCGTTTGAGTATTCTACCACCAGCTTTACAAAGTTCAATTGTTCTTATCAGGCTTCGAAAAATGACTGAAGTGCGACACTATACTGACGATTGTTCTCTCTTTTTACTATAACAGCCTCATGAGTAAAGCGACATCCATAAATTACGTAACGCAAAAAACCCAATTTCTAGTCCCCCACCCCCCATATGTAAAGGAACGAAACGTCAGCAACTACCCCCCCATAGAAATTACGTAACATTGTAGAAGAATTTGCCTAATAAAAATGCTCTATTTTGCAGAGCCTCTCCACAGATTTTTTGTTACAAAACGCTGATCTCACTAAACCCCCCACCCTCCCTTATGTAAATCATAGGGTGAATCATAATCACCTGCGATTCCGCTCGGAGTCGTGCCGAAGGATGTCGGGGATTAAAGGCTGTCAATAGCGACAGCTTGGAAGAACCAACATGACATGGTGACATTGCATGTGTGTGCTGTTGTCAGTGGCTGTCGAGCTGTATACTGAACGTCTCCATACGCAGGGAGAGCTGTGCAATACAATGAGAGTAGTAGTAGTTTGAAATTCTTGCCACATAAAGACAGTCATTTTCAGAGGCCTGGACGGACGAGCTGTAGAGCAACCGGGCGGAGGTTGAAGAGGCAAAGGGGCTGGGTAGGAGACCGAACTTCTGAAAACGGGTGGCGGGTAGGGTTGTCGATAATAAAAATAGAATATCGATATCTGCTTTATCGATATCACAAACGGCATCGATATTCAAATCGATATTGCGCACCGATATCGATATTTTCTTTTATGCGTGAAGGTCGTTTTTTACGCGGATTCCGGAATTTACGCGGTTTTTTTACGCGGATTCCAGAATTTACGCGGTTTTTTTTACGTGGATTCCGGAATTTACGCGTTTTTTTTACGCGGATTCCGGAATTTACGCGGTTTTTTTACGCGGCACGTAACCCCCGCGTAAAAAGCGACTTTAGTGAATATCTTTTGTTTGGCTTTCAGCAACCCGGTGGCATCGGCCTTGTTTCCTGAAGCTGCCGTGAAAGACAGTGGTGCTAGTCTCATTTATGTTTTTGAAGGTGCCTGCAAGAAACAGCGCCGGTAGCAATCAGCAAGAATAAACTTTGTGTACATTCTAAAATAATCTGGGGCCTATAAACGTCAACATTTTGCCTACCAATCATAAATTCAACACGGCGGTAATATTTCATTTCAAATGCTTACAAAACTTATCTTATTCATTGAAATTGCACATTGTACTAAAAACAAATGATGAGATCTTGTTTTTTCGCATCTGAAATGACATTTACTCGAGAATAAGTCTACCGACAAAATGGGACGTTTACTCTACTTCACTTGTTTTAGGGCAAACCAACCAAAAAGTGGGTACCAGAAACGCTGGTACCAGAATCAATGAGTGGTATATGGAAAATGTATGGAGTTTGACAGCCACAAGAGCCCCCTGAAAATAATGCAACGCATTTTTTGTTTGTTTCATCAAGCAAAGCACTCGACGTTTCGTGCAATAAGTACATCACCAGAAAACAATACAAAAGCACACTGCCACTGAACACCGATACTGTATGCACGTATGAACACTGCTTTTTTCGTGTTTCGGTGAATCAGCTGTCAAATTACATGTAAAACTGATCCAGTGATCCGGCTTAACTCGTGTTGAACGTAAACGTCAGTGATGCCACCGGGTTGGCTTTCTGTTAGGCCTGAAACAAGCTGAACGTCAACGTGAGCGATCGGGCGACATTCTTGGCGAAGGTTAATAAACAGCCGTGAGTAGAGTTGTTCATTAACCTACGGCAAGAATCTCACCCGATTGATCGCGTTGGCGTTCAGCATGTTTCATGCCTTAGCATTGAATATTCCAGTGAAGTGTTTGCTATTTCATCTCGTCCGTTACGACAGCGGGCCGATTGCTGATCGCTTAACGCAAGGTGCATTTTCCAATCAGATTAAACCGACGTTTCGTGAGCCGCGTCTCCTAATCGTCACTGATCCATTGACTAATCACTAGCCAGTTACTGAAGCATCCTACCTGAACATTCATGTTATCGCTTATGTAACACCGATTCTTTACTGAAATTCATCGATTCTGCCATCCCAATGCAACACCAAGGCATCGCATTTGATCGGTTTAATGTGGTGGTTATTGCCCCGAGAAGTTCCACACCCAAATTTCTGGAAATTAGCTCCAAGCATGCTGTCAATAAAAATGGAGATATGGCAACCATATTTCTGTCGAACTGCTTACATTTTACATCTATCACTTATTGATTCTAGTACCAACAATTCTGGTACCTATACTTTTTAGTTGATTTGCCCTAAAATAGCTGAAATAGACCTATTCGAATAAATATATTTATCAATGGAGAAACCAAGCCTAAACGTTTGTTTTCAGTATAATGTGCACTTTCAATAAATATCTTATATTGCGTGTAAGCATTTTAAATTTAATTTTGATGCCATGATGAATTTATGATTGGTAGGCAAAATTTCGACGGCAGCACTTCCCTGATGGCAACCGAAAATATCGGATAGCAATATCGAGTCGCGATATCGAAATATCGATAATGTCAAGTGCGCCAATATCGGTCAAAAATATCGATATTGCGAGGGGCAAATATCGATGATATCAAATATCGATAAAATATCAGTAACCCTAGTGGCGGGCAATCTACCGGATCATTTTGGAAATCTGGAAGGTTGAACAAATGCCAAACGTCTGTTTGGGAGCCCTCACTGCCGCTATATACCAGAAGAGACAAAAAGGCGACTTAACTATAGAGGCATCACGTTGCTGAATTGCCCCAGGAAACTTGATTTCAGAGGTATATTGCTTTAGCAAAGTTGATCCATTAATTATTTTTCATTCTATAGAAGTCATACCTAAATCTGTGATTAATCCACCTTTGAGAAAACAGTTCTACATTTTTCATTTTTGCATATACAAATTCACTTTACTCGACGAAGTTGTAGCACATTCTAAAGAAACAACTTTGTTAAAGACACCATACTTCTATTTGCCTTTTTGAGGAGTTTTCTATAGATTGCCATTAAAATTCAGTTTTTTCAAAAAAAACATTTATTAGTAATTTTCTACAATTTTGCAATGTGTTACTATATTGTTTGCTGTAACAAAACAAACAATTTCATCAAAGACGGTTTATTTTTATCTCTTATATTTCTTTAACTATTCACGGTTTTTATTGAAACAATGCACTAATTTACTAGAAGATGTCTATTAAATCTGCAAATATCTGCAGACAAAACCATTTCTATATTAAAGAATAAGTAAAACATCATTCAATCCAGATAACGGCATATGTCTCTAACTGTCTCTTTGTTTAGATATCTGTAGTGAACGAGTGCATTATTTTGATAAAAATCTTTAACAACTAAATAAATATAGGTGATAGAAATAAACTTTCTCCAGTGAACTTTTGTGTTTTATTATAGTAAACAACATTGTAGGACTTTAAAAAAATTTGAGAAAATCACCATTGAAAAAGGAAAATGGGTATCATAAAGAAAACTCCAATATAGTTCATTTAAATAGACAGATAAAAGTATGGTGCCTTCGACAAGGTTGTTTCTTATAAATGAGCTACAATTTTGCCGAACAAATTGAATTTTTATATACAAACATGAGAAAAATAAAATTGGTTTCTCACTTTTAGGTACATTATTCACAAAAGTCCAATGCTAGAGACAATGCGGTTCCAAAATCAATTTTTCGATTAAAAAATAATTAGTGTAATTAGTGCATTATTTCAGTGCAAATCGTCAATAACCAAAGAGCTATGTGCGATAAAAATTCACTTCCTTAAGGGGTAATATCTACCAAAAAAAATTTTACTTGTCACTTTTTTTTTGGCTTAAATCATGCTAAAACTATCCCAGAATCAAAATCTACATCGCCTAGGTACTGATCTATACTCAAAATTCGTTTAAACCAACTTTTACCGAACAACTTTTATGCTTCAAAATAACATTTTTCGTTTATTTTGGCGATGCTCGTTTTTCTTTCCCTTTCGAGGCTTTGTAAACTAACAGAAGTTACCTATGATCGTTATAGTGATTCAAATTTGAAGTATAAAGGTCGCTGCATCAAGTTTCGACCGTTATAGCGTCTCTACAGCACGTGTTTACTCACAATTTCCCTTTGTTTAGTCGATCAGCCATTCTCGTTGTGTACGTTCTTTGTTTGAGTTTTTCTATACGTTTTAACTGTGAGTTATATTCAAAAGTGCTTAAATGTAAGTGACAAGTTTGAGTTTTGCGTGAGATCGGACGCCAACCGCGTCAAAATCGCTAAGCATCGCATGTCTGATATCGCGAAAGGCTAGGCGCAGCCTTACATCAGATAACAAAAAGGAGCACGCAAAAGTTGAAGTCTTGTACAAT
This sequence comes from Wyeomyia smithii, assembly GCF_029784165.1. Taxonomy (NCBI): domain Eukaryota; kingdom Metazoa; phylum Arthropoda; class Insecta; order Diptera; family Culicidae; genus Wyeomyia; species Wyeomyia smithii. The sequence goes on along the minus strand of NC_073696.1, from coordinate 21,713,820 downwards.
CATTGTGTCTTCCCGATTCGCACAAATGTTGCACAGAAATCGCAAAATAAATGTGTGAAACGCATAACGCAACAGTTGTACTGCGAATACATTGACATAGAATGAAATCAGAATATGTATCATATACCGACACTTTATTTCTCACGTCGAGTGTATTAGTGACTAGACTAGACACATCACATACAATTTGCAGGTTGCTCTTTAGCTTTTCTTTCGGTTCGGATTGCGACGCGCAAGGCGATATTTCGTTGTGTCTCACCCGTGCTGTACAAACTTGATACCATAGTGTTGTTAGTCTCACTCATACTGTCGGTGCGTATCTCGAAAGCGTGTGTGCAAAAGACTTGAAAAGCGTAGCATATGTCTCGTCCTCAAAAACAGAAAGGAGGAAGAATGAAGGAGAAAAGAAAAAGGAGGAAAAATGGAGGAGGAAGAAAGGAGGAGAATGGTTTTGCTTCTCGCTCGCTTTGCAATGCTGCTTGATACCAGTTGAAACTGTTTAGGTGTAGTAGTTTAAAGGTGCCAAATACATTGGAGAAACGCTAGAGCATTAATTGCGCAATCGTTGCACTGGTTCCGAATTACATCAACAATTATGCTAAAAACGCACAATTTTGTACTGGTTTCGCACCATCCAACTTTTGCGTGAAGAAGAGGAAAATAAAGCCCAGGAATGACAACTTTACGGCGCAGGGATAGCTGACTGGAGGAAAAAAAATATTGAGGGGCTTTATCATTGCGATTCTTAAGATTTATAGCATTTTGAAATGTTTTCAAAATCGGCGAGCAGTAGAACTTAAAAAGTTTACATCCGATTGACTTGAAATTTTAACTGTAGCTTCTTCGCTTCTTCATTAGTTTATCTAGTGAAGTACACACGATTTTAGCGTTTGATTAACAACAACAAAAGTTATTAACAATTATAGTCGATTTTTTTATCGAAAATGATTTTTTTTTCTTCAAACCGTTATAATTTCGAAATTTTGGAATTTTTTGTCGGTGAATACTAAGCTGTTTCTCGGGAGGGATGCTTCGCTACGGACAAACTCTTCACCCTGCGACAGATCCTAGATAAGTTTCGAGAATACAACCCGCAGGCTTACCAACTGTTTGTAGATTTCAAGGCGGCATACGACTCAGTCAAGCGCAATGAACTGTGGCAGCTAACACTGCAACACAAAAATTTGTCAAACAAAAATGTGTGTAAATTGGACAGGGCCATTCGATGTCAAAAACCACTTAAGCATCGATTTATTCTCAGGTTCCCACACCTCTTACCCTTCCCTCACGCTGACTTCTATAATACCTTAGTGTGAATTCATTTAAAAAAAGTCCTTTTTATCAATAAAGTTGGCCAGAAGGACACACATCACAACTTGTCCAGGGAATTATGATTGATGATTTTTGACAGGAGGAAGGCTCGGTCTAGCAGAGCAGTAGCGTGTAAAAAGGAAGGGTAAAATCACGTTACACACACACACACACACACAAGCACGGATAAAATAATAATTAGCATGCCTTTTTTCAAAAGCAGTATTGCTGGTAATAGAAGTGTGGGATACAGCGGATATATTTCACACTAGATCAACGATTCCTGCTCGCAGTGAGAAAATCGATTTGAAAAAAAAAAAAAAAACTCTTACGTGCCCAAAAAATCCCGACCTAATTAAAAATTTCCAACCTTTACTCGCTTTTTCCGAATAAATGGCTACCCTGGGCCCACTCCCGGTGGTAGTGCGTTGTGAAGGAAGATGAACGAGTTGCTTGTTTTTGAGAAGGCTGGAGAACGGTTGCCTAAGACCGGCAAACCTCGACTTTTACTTGGCATTGGATCACTAGACTGTTGTTGAAGATGTCTTTTCAATCAAATATCTCATTTCCTATACACAAACGCAAATTTTACAATGTGTGGACGACTTGTAGGTTCTCATATGAATTATTAAATTTAGCTTAAAATGGATTTGGATTGGATTATGATTCGGTTATGATTTGGATTGAATTGAAATCAGATTTGAATTGGACAGCATTCTGATTTCAATCAGATGTGGATTTGGATTGGATCTGGATCGGATTAAGATTGAATTTGGACTTGATTTGAATTAGATTTTCAACGGACTTAGATTGGATTTGGATGGGATATGGATTGGACTTGGATTAGATTTGGATTAAATTTGGATTAGATTTGATTGGTTTTGGAATAGATTTGGATTGAATCTGAATTGGATTGGATTGGATTTGGAATGGATTTGGATTGGATTTGGATTTGATTGGGATTTGATTTGGATTTGATTTGGATTGGATTGGATTTGGATTGGATTGGATATGATTTGGATTGGATTTGGATAGGATAGGATTTAGATTGGATTTGGATTGGATTTAGATTGAATTGGATTTGGATGGGATTTAGATGCGATTTGGATTGGATTTGGATTGAATTTTAATTGTGAACATCTATTTTTAGATGTTTAGTTATGTTCTTGCAAAAATAGTGACATACAGAGCCGAATTTACGATTGTGGGGGCCCGGGCCCAGTTTTAAGTGGAAGCCTCAAAATAAAACGAAACCGTTTTTTATCATACGAGGTAAAAACATTTATATCAAATTTTGTTGAAAACTTCTTAGAAGTTTTTCCTAAGAGTTTTTTTGCAGAGACCTGTTTACAGCCAGATCTATCTGTCGGATGATTTGGACCAGAGGTGCCAGATGTTTTCGAAAGATATCTGCAACTGCTCGAAAACCGGAATTTTTTTCTTGATATCTGAATAAAAAAAACCTACCACAATTCGAAATAATTGCGATCCACACATTTGCTCACAATCTGAGAAAAACTGCACAAATATAGGGCGACCCTGAGAAAAATCTACAGAAACTAGGAAAAAACTACACACAGCTACAGGTCAATAAAATCTGCACACGGACTCTGAAAATCTGCATTTTGCAGAACACATCTGGTATCCCTGATTCGGACAAGTAAGCAACAGCAATGCATTAAAAAAACTTGTGGGTATTTTCTTTTTCTGCTTTACCACCCATACGTGCTGGTTCAATTCAAACGGTGTGGTAATGTGTCATTCCAAGAGAAGCCGAGATGAACTCTTATGGATGTAGTTATGATATTGTCACTCGCGAAAAAATAACACTGAAGGAAAGTTTCAGATTGAAATGGTCTGTTCAAATTCGATTCTGTTCGATTTCTTCTGCTTTTACTCTCTGTCAACCTACTTTTGAGCTTGCAATGCTTCTGTATTAGAGTGTCAATAGATTCAACCAGCGAACTTCGTTAAGAGTTAAAGCTTAGAAGTTTTGTTTTATCGAAAAAAAGTCTTCATGCAAAATTTGATCTCGAACTTCGGACCAATAAAAAGATGCACATGAAATTGTCATAATAATTTTTTTGTGGCAAATGTCTTAGAAATGCACGAAACGTCGAGGTCTGTTATCTCGAACCAAATTTTTCCGAGAAACTTCGATCCTGGGACTTACAAAATTTCGAGCTAGGCCCAACTTCGACTGAAACCAACTACTCATAAAATTCCATAACTGGCAGGATCATGCCAATAAAAAAAAATTTAAAAAATTGCCGATTTTCACGTTGACATTTCCTCAGAAATTGTTGAACAGATAAAGCGGCAGACATGCAGGATCTTGATTTTCCCGGCGTGGAGCCTAATTTCCCGGTTTTCCCGTTTTTTTCCCGGTAATTTGAAATTCCCGGCTTTTTCCCGCTTTTCTCGGTAGAGTGGTCACCCTGGAATTTGGATTGGACTTGGATTGAATTTATGTTGGATTTGAATGAGATTTGGATGAGGTTTAGAAGGGATTTGGATTGGATTTGGATTGAATTTAAATTGTATTTGGATGGGATTTTGATGGTATTTGGATTGGATTTGATTTAAATTGAATTTATATTGGATTTGGATTTGATTAGGATCGGATTTGAGTGAGATTTGGATTGGATTTGGATTGAATTTATATCGAATTTGGATTGGATTTGGATGAGATTTGGATGGGATTTGGATTGGATTTGGATTGAATTTTAATTGGGTTTGGATTTTGGTTGAAAATATATTGGATTTGGACTGAATTCGGATTGAATTTATAATGGATTTGGATTGGATTTGAATGGGATTTGGATGGTATTTAGATTGGATTTAGATTGGATGTGGATGAGATTTTATTATTAGACTAATTAGACTGATTATTAGATTAGATTGTACTGTGGATTGGATTTAGATTTTTTTGGGATTGGATTAAGGTTTAGATTGAATTGATATTGGATCAAGGATTGGATTTGGTTTCTGATTGAATTTGAATTGGATTTGGATTGATTGAATTGGATTTTAAATGGATTGCATTGAATTGGATTTAAAATGGAGGTAGTGATTTGCTAAAAAAGCAACTAAACATATTCCATAGAAACCAACCAACTTCACCCTATTCATTACAGCCAAATTGGACGCTCAGTTTAATCACTCGGATCAGCAAAATAATATTAAACACGTACCATGCTGTGGTAAGAACTGATTCGCTCATGTTTCACAATCAAAACCTCTAACGACTTCGACTTATATTTTTTACAGCGACGAAAGCCCCAACTTAGTCAGTGAAGACACACACATTAAGCGACTTAATCGTAAATTCATCTTTCGTAATCTCGATTGCGGTCGGTATTTGCGGTACCCAGTGCCTGACTTGCACGGGTTTCTAACATTCGAGGCATAGGCGGCACTCAACCTGATCAAGCAAACGATTCACGTGTGCTTTACTCCGACTCCGAACGCTCTCGAACCAAGCAATCCAAAAGAGGTGTGCCGCCTCCTGTCTGACCACAATCTATTCACGGACGATACTTTCTCACGATGACAGCGGCAGCGGCGGCGGCGGCGGCGTCGGTATGTAAGGAAACAACGTGCTCATTATGTATCATTACTAATAAATGTGCAATCAAATTATTATGATCGATTCTCGCCAGAAGGAGGAGTTCCCAGGCTGTGCGCGGCGGTGGCGCGGTGGTGCAGGTTAGCAAAGGAAATTGATTGATTGTAGTCTCCCATTTGCAGAACCATGCGGTGGGGAAGGCGCAGCTTTGCATTATTTCGGCGTGGGCTGACTGTGCTTCGAATAGCAATAGAATGCTAGGATAGGCTTAATCCTTCTCGGGTTCGTTTCGGTGTCTTACTGTTTAGTGTGTTAATCTTATTGCGTTGTGTTCTGTTGAGAAGTAAAATAACTGTTATCGGATGATTTTCATGGAATGGATTGCACGTTTTGCTATCTGATTTTCTAGGATGAAGTCATAACTTGAACCCAGAGGGGATGTTTATCATAAAAGTACTTACTATTTTACAGTTAGTAATCACTGACCTATATTTTGGCGATGCTGACAATTATCATAATAAAAATAGCAGAGTGAAAAACAGATTTCGCTGAAAGTAGTGCAAATGCTGTTTAACAACGTAGAAAAAGGGTTATTTTACCGTCACTTATTATTTTTAATATATGACAATTGCTGTGAGAAGAGGGAAGAATTTCATACGTAAGCTGGGTTAGACAGCTTCTACGGTACACCTCATTCGTAAGATGGCACCATTTGCGTCGCCATTAAAGTGCAGTTCTTTTTTGCCTCATTCAGCAGAAGCGTCCAGCCACCACACGGTCGTAAGAATCTTATCTAAAAGACACCTTTTCCGTCGGCGCGACATGTTGGACGCTGTGGACAGTGAGGGGAATCGATTTCCGCAGAATTAAGGCACGAAAACTGCTCACTTGCCCTAGTTTTTGTATGTCCTGCTTGACCGGTTCACGGCTTGGTTGATATAAAATGAAGAGAAACAACCGCTCGTAAAGCGATAATTACAGCACACGTATTAACTGCCGTCAGATAACATGGTCGATTTCGTTTCATGGCTTTCATTAAATTATTTCATGTGATGGTGTAACTTTGGAAGGCGAAGAGTCTTCAAACCAAAATGGAAGAAAGTCCATCTTGTGTTATGTAATTGTCAGATACAAGTCCGAACTTTTCAACGCGTCTATCTTAGTACAGACAAGATATAGCAAAACAGAACAAGACCTTAATGTAAACTGTGGAAAATCGTAAGCAAAAGATCAATAAACACCCAGCGCTTAGTCAAACATCGCTCTTACGAAGCTGTCAAAACATTGGCTGGCGATCACCCTTCATCATCATCGTCATTAACCGACTGCCCTCCGCAGCGAGTCGAGTAACTCGAGAAATTTCATTTCGCTGCATTTAGCATTAGCGAATGATTAAATATTTTTTGAAGAGCATGGACCCCCCCCTTGGCAACGTGGCAACGGAAATCCATAGTAAAAATAAACACACTTCGCCTTTCAAGCCGGTTTGTCCCAGTTTCGAGTGGAAGATCGGTTGCCAAAAAGCTAGTCAAATGGTGATCTTCTCCTCCTCAATGGTTGCCAAACTGTGGCGCCAACAAGCTACAGGTCATCAAAAAAAAAAAAAAAAAAAAAAAAAATAACACGGAATGCCAAGCGATCTCCCTTCACGGCTGCCCTGCATCCACATCCAATTGACATTCCATAAATACTTCCAAAGCCAAAAATAAATCGTAGCACAAGTTCGCGAAAAACCGGTCGACTGATCGGGCGTGTGTGTTTGCGCGTCCGATTTAAATACACTTCAGCGCTTCAACTGATTGGATAACGTTCTTTTTTTATTCGAAACGCGCTGCATCAATTCGCGGACGCAATTTGGGGAAAATAAACAAAATCGCGAACACGTGCGAGCACGCGGCATACCGCAATTGTCGTTGAGAGTTTTTCTGCTTTCCAACCAACGAGGGGAAGTTTATTTGGAGGGGAAAAAAAGGTTTAAAACTAATTAGGTATATGTTGTTTTAATATTATTTCACAGTATAATACCAATAATGCTGACAGAACCCAAGCCTATAATTAATTCCTCTCATGACAACAATCCTTACGAGTGACGGAGTCCATACAGCAACAAGTAATTGACGATGTAGAAAAAGCTTATTACCAGTTAAAATTTATCGCAATGAAAATTCGAACGATGTGTGATCATTAGCCATCAACACTTGACATCTATTCTCCATTAACTCACATAGCCCGGCGAAAGGAGGGGGTTTGAGACTGTAGTTTCAGACCTCCCTCCTCTGGAGACACTTTTCATGTGAGAGCTGGAAGAAACTGTCAATGTAATAAAATGCGGCATTATTAGCAGAATTTATAATTGGGTTTACATCCACTCGCATGTATCCCCTCCAAAACAAAAATCCCGCGCACGGCTATGAAAACTCATATAGGCACGTTATCAAGGCATCAACATACCCTAAAGCCCGGTGAGAACAGGGAATCGATGCCACAGTACAAAGTGTCAATTACTGAACATCAGTCGGCAGTTTATTGCTTTTCTCGCTGACGAGATTAATGGTCTTCTTCCACGTTCGTTGGTTGCTGTGCGCTGTTCCCAACGAGAAGAGAACACTGTCAACGGTTCGAATCCCGTTTTACTGCTCTCGTCATTGTCGTCGTCGGGATGCTGCTTCCGTGTACAATGTGACGGGTGACCCAGCCAATCATTTTTACGATTCAGCAAATTTTATTACTTTTCAAGACCGAACGAACGTTCGCGTCCCGAAGAAATACTTGCATTTTATTTACACTGTTGCTATGCGAAGTGCGGTTCAATGTGGCAAGTAAAGTCATCTCTCCCCTTTCCACATTTATATACAATGCACTCAAACCCTGCCTACCAACCACTCACTCGGATGTAAGCTAAATTTGAAACTCCAAAAATGAGACACAAACAGTTGCCATTCCAATTCGATACACCGCTGGCAACAAACTGCAAATATCATCCGGCGACGGCGGCGGAAAAACGGCTCAATTGCACTCGAAAACTGGCTCAAGATCATCCATCATAACCGCGCAGCATCCGGCGGACGGCATTTGTCTATCCCCGGTACGAGACTGCTCAGCATCAGTTATATTTATATTTTCGGTCGCTTTCAGGGCACCGAAGGCTGGCTCCAGCTTGTGTCGGGGAGCGTGCTCTGTAGTTTGTCGTTTTGTTTTTGCCAAACCGAGCAACAATTTTGTAACCAGAGTAGCAACAGCAGCACTGCGCCGGTGGATGGGTAAATATAAAAGCAATTAGATGAACGAACGAGTCAGAGTCTTGTGCTTGTAGTTCAAGTGTACTCCGGCCGACTGTCTTGTCGGGCACTTGACCGAAGGGCAGTTTGGCGTGCCGTTGCTTCCGGGAATTTTGCCGCCTCAATTGCGTCTCTTAGTTACGCTACAAATCTACTCACTTCCAAATTCCGATTATTATTATTAATTTGCATGTGAAACGTCGCTTGGACGTTGTTGTTTAAACGTGTCGACAGAAATCAGCTTCTGCTCTAGGTATGCGTTACACGGATACGACAAGGATGAAACTTATTAGCATGTTACTATAATTGGGAATTTAAATGGCCATTCAAGTAGAGCTGGTTTCTCACACACACGCACTCACACACACACCGCGACTGGGCTTGTACAGCAAGTGGGAATGTTTTCAGCGTAAAAAGAACAGCAGAGACAGCAGCCCGCAACACGACAGGATTTATGATGGCACAATTACTGAAATATAATTTTTCATCCACTACCGTCGATTCCCCGAGGGCAGCAGCCGCCCGCCCCTGCTATAAAAACGAAGATGCGTGTACTAAAATAAAGCAATTCGTAATCTACTGTCGTTAGATGAAGAATTGTCGGCAATTATACCTGCACGGCTGTGCTGCCTGATTAGTGGTGCTACAAGGGCATTAACTCGCTTACAGCATAAACATTAATTAACGGTAGCATTATTACCCCAGGGAATACGTTTTGGGTTTTGCACACCTTCAACACCTTGGTGAACTTTTTGTAGTTCTTTCAGGGGTAAAATGTTCGAAGTGTTACAAGAAATCGTCCTATTTCAATACTGACAAGAGATAACACGTATTAACGGTGCTCCCACAGACCGTGATTATCAAACAAAAAATACCATGTAAACGGTGAACACCCGGTTTGTTCGTTATGATGTTCTGGGGCTCTGGGTAAATTTTTGAAAAGAATCGTTGGTAGCATTTTTGAGTTATGTCCTTTTTGTATTAAAATGACCGATATTCTCCAGAAATTCGTACACACTCGACCAGTTATTGGTGTTAATCTCTCAGATTTTAACTTCTTCATTGCAATAAAACTTATATAATTCAGCGATTAAAAGTTTATTTCAAGTTATGTTGTGATTACTTAAGAAAAACCTCAAACTGTAGTAGGCGTTGAAAATTGACAGAAATGTCAAAAGTTTGCGTTGAAAAAATTGACTCATAGTAGGCATCGTTGTTTGTCTGTCTATAAGTCTGCCTGTTTCCTAAGGACTCAGAAACTACTGAACCGAATACTGTGAAAATTTACACTAAGTGTAATAAATATGTATGTATTGCTCTATCTCATTAGCGTTGGCAAGGTGGGGGGAGGGGTATTTGTACTCCATAAACTTAGAAACGTTCTTCACGATAGCTGACAAATTTTATATACAAAGGTTTTTGGGTTTGAGCCAGGGTTTTGCGACATTACTCTGTCATCTGGGACTTTGCTATATCTCAGTTTCGTAATAAAGTGGAAGAAAGAGGGGAGTATGAGTTATGCCATCATTTATTAGTTGATGATTTGATAATTTAATTCGTTACATAGAAATCCTAGAGCAACAGATTTTGTCTATATCATGAGCGTGGGAAGGAAGGGGGTTCAGCAAGGATGAATTTTTTCTTTGTAAACTCCAAAATGTCAAACTCGCCAATTTGTGGACGTTGATTCTCAAATTTGAGGTAAATTCCCGGCAAACAATTTGGCGGTATCACAGTGGCGTAGTTAAAGGTTGTATTTTCGGATTATTGTTTTATACTAATGTCGGTTCTCGGTAATCACCAGTTAGCCTAGATGCACGTACTTGTCAACTACCTCGATTTCATCACCGCTAAGCCTAATTCGTGGTCGGAGATTATTACGGTCTTCTCTGGGGTCAATTGTTGGCTTCTGTGCATCATCCCGATTACGAAAATATCCATATTGGGTGGTATTCGATAATTTTGGGATATTTCAGAGAGCAGAAGTCGTCATTTTGGATTTCAAGAAGGCATTAATTTCTGGCCTGTGGGTATCTTTCTGGTTTCAGAAATTCTCATATTGGCCATTTTGGTCTGTTATTCAGACAGCAGAAGTTGCCATCTTAGAATTCAAAATAGTCTCTGGGGTCGATTCTTAGCTCCTGTGCATCATTTCGATCATTTTAAGCTGTTCTCCGGAAAAATTGTTCCAAATATGTGTTTCATTTGTACAGAATCCTTCTCTTGCAGAGAAGGAACAGGTATCGTACCACCAAAGAAACATGTCATGCTCCTAAAACCCCAAAAACCGCATGCCAAATTTGGTTCAATTCGCTTGTTTAGTCGAGTCGTTTAATGTAATCGCAAGAAAAGTTGTGTTAGATTTACGTCACGTGGAGCAGAAATGGCGGTTACGTCATTTTGTTTTCGTGATTTACTGACGCTATTTTTACACTTTTGGTCAAATTTTGGCGCCTATACATTCAATTTGGTTTGTTCTATCGTTTAATCGCAAAAAAACACAAATCGGCCACTTTGGCGCTTACGTCAGTCTGCGAGATTATGGCAGATAAGGTCTCCTGAGTCTTGAGACTCATCAAAACGGCGAACTACGGTTTGCATCATGATTTCCGCATAGGTATTGTTGTTTGTATTTGACAGCAAAACATTCAAAGTAGGTTAAGTGGCTCAAAAGTTACAAAATGTTAAAAATTATACAATTTCAAAAAAGTCAATTTTTTGGTATAAGGGCTGAACAAAAAAAAAAAAACGGGTTCAAATCTTTTCAATGAAGACAAACTATAGTGCATTTGAACATAATCAGAGCAAAAATAGTAGGAGGTTGTATCCAAGACACGACCGCATGACTGACGTAGAATGCGCACACTTCCCGACAAACAGTTTTGTTGGTTTATAGCTTGTAAAGCTGCCTTCAAACGGATTTCGGTTGAACTACAGCTTAATAAGCTGTTAAGTAACACAACTGTTCGTTGGGTTGGTATTTACAAATACTTCGTTGAGAGTGTTTCATAATTGAGTCATAAAGTCTACTATTACTTGTTCAAATCAAGAAACTCCTCACTGACTAGCCCACATGGATCGAAGTTGTTCTACAACGCAACTGATGCAAAATTGTCAACAGCCCAATTTGCGAACAAACATCACGAATAAACGCTTTCATGTTATTAATGCGCTTCTTGGTTGACAATCAACATCATTCAAAAAATTTATCACAGGCTGCATATTCATTATTTTGTCTCATAGGTAACTATTGACGATGCTTTGATTGACTTTTTTAAGTGTGGCTAATTCAAGAATTGCGTTGAATTCTGCTGAAACTAATATGTACTGTAGATGTGGAAAACTCATTTACGGCTTCAGTTGAAAGCAAGTGATCGTTCCTAAAAGGACGATTGGGTTAATTTTCTACAAAGCAGGGAATCAATCAAAAAATGCCTTTTTTCCTTTTTTACTTCGCAAGCAGAACAACTTGAATATTCGGAAGAACATTTGTCTGGGAAATTAAAGACGCCGGATAGAAGCTCGTTCAGTTTCTCGTCATTGCCAATTGCCACTTGCAGAATAATTCTCCTTCTATTATCCATAGCAGCGTTCCCTGTCAATTCGAACACTTACGCAGCTAGGTACAATTCAGCCGTCAGATCAATCAACTCCTATACCAACCCGCATAATTTACGGGAAAATTTATGGACGAATGAATGAGAAAAAAAAAACGTGCGATTGTCCTTAATACCTACGGAAAGGACTAACGCGACAAGTGGACGGGGCCACGCAAACAGTATTATGAAAAAAGTAAAAAAAGGATTAGACGTTGTTCTTAGGTATGAAGACGAACGTTGCGCGTAAAGTGCATTAGGGATCATCCACATACCACGTGGACAGATTTTTAACGATTTTAACACCCCCCCCCCCTTGGACAACTGCCCATATAAATTCTAAAAAATTTGTATGGACCGTGGACATTAAACAACCCCCCCCCCCTCCCCAAGCTGTCCACGTGGAATGTGGATGGCCCCTTAGTTTCTCGTCAACTGTTCAACCGTCAACAACTCATCATTAATATGACATCGAGGAAACAAGCTGGTCACGGACAAGCGGCAGAGTAGCCAAGTTTAGCCTCCCGTACAATTGCTGTTACCAGGAGAGTTAGCCAAGTACACTGGGTCCAAAGCTAAAGCTTTTTTGAAACACGCTAGCTCGAAGTTCATTATTTTTTTTCTCCTGTCAAGTACGGCCTTATCAGGGCCACAAACACGTTCTTGAAATTTAGGTGCATTTTTAAACGAGTGCGTATATTTTGATTTCAGATTTAATGATTCCATCGTATATTTGTTTACATGTTTACATTCTGTTTGAAAATGTGTCATGAAAAACACTTATCACTCCAGGCAAAATACGACGTATTGAGAAATAAAATCAAATTTTGTCTGGTCAAAGCCAAATTTTATACACAAAACACAGATAACTCTGAAATATAACGAACAAAACTCGAGTTACAGCAATTTTAAGAAATAAGGTCAAATGTTCTCTGATTTTAAGTAATCTTCTTTTCCAATTTTTATCATCTCCAGAAATGGTATATCACTGGACATTCTATGAGTTGCATTTTGAAAAATTAGTTTTTTGTCGAAAAATCCAATTAAATTTTCCATATGGGTCATTCCATACGAAGTGTACATGCCACTTGGACACGACCATCACAGATTTTGTTCAAAGTTGGGGGAATTATTCATCTACTGTCTCTTTGGAAAAATCGCATTTTTGGTGTCGATTGGAATACCCCCCGCTTTCAAGGACACCTCTCTTTATTGCAAAGTCGCGCAATTTTTGTCAAAAATCTCTTATTTCTTTTCCTTACAATTCATAGACGTAAGATGTGCGAAAAAACCTGATAGATGATTCTTGAAGAAAATAAACCAAGGAATCCAGAAAAAATATAAGTTTTGACCGGGAGTGTTGCCAGATAAATTATTTTTTATTAGAAAATTAAATTTACAATTTTCGGCAAATGCAGCCATTTTTATTTTGAATTTGATAATTTCATCGTGTTCCTTGGAAAATTTCATATAAGAAACAACCATCATCCCGAGGTAATATGAGCCAATCTCCAGATATAACATTTTTACGAAAAAAGTTGTAAATTTTGTAATTATTTTATTATTTATAGACGTAAGACACCCGAAAAATAGTGATAGGTGAATTTTGAGGAAAATGAACCAAGGAATCCAGAAAAAATATTGTTTTTGCCCGGAAGTGCTGCCAGATCGATTATTTTTGTATTTTAAAATTAAATTCGCAGTTTTCGGCCAATGCAGCCAATTTTATTTTAAATTTGATGATTTCATCGTGTTTCTCAGAAAATTTTACGTAAGAAGCACTCACCACTCCGTGGTAATATGAGCCAATCTTGAGATATAACATTTTTACGAAAAATAATTACGAAATTCAGAACTGTTTTCGTAAAAATGCTATATCTCGAGATTGGTTCATATTACCTCGGGGTGATAAGTGTTTCTTACGTAAAATTTTCCAAGAAATACGATGAAACCATCAAATTTCAAATAAAATTAGCTGCATTTGCCGAAAAATGCAAATTTAGTTTTAAAACAGAAAAACAATTACTGAAATATAATTTTTCATCCACTACCGTCGATTCCCCGAGGGCAGCAGCCGCCCGCCCTTGCTATAAAAACGAAGATGCGTGTACTAAAATAAAGCAATTCGCAATCTACTGTCGTTAGATGAAGAATTGTCGGCAATTATACCTGCACGGCTGTGCTGCCTGATTGGTGGTGCTACAAGGGCATAAACTCGCTTACAGCATAAACATTAATTAACGGTAGCATTATTACCCCAGGGAATACGTTTTGGGTTTTGCACACCTTCAACACCTTGGTGAACTTTTTGTAGTTCTTTCAGGGGTAAAATGTTCGAAGTGTTACAAGAAATCGTCCTATTTCAATACTAACAAGAGATAACACGTATTAACGGTGCTCCCACAGACCGTTATTATCAAACAAAAAATACCATCTAAACGGTGAACACCCGGTTTGTTCGTTATGATGTTCTGGGGCTCTGGGTAAATTTTTGAAAAAAATCGTTGGTAGCATTTTTGAGTTATGTCCTTTTTGTATTAAAATGACCGATATTCTCTGGAAATTCGTACACACTCGACCAGTTATTGGTGTTAATCTCTCAGATTTTAACTTCTTCATTGCAATAAAACTTATATAATTCAGCGATTAAAAGTTTATTTCAAGTTATGTTGTGATTACTTAAGAAAAACCCCAAACTGTAGTAGGCGTTGAAAATTGACAGAAATGTCAAAAGTTTGCGTTGAAAAAATTGACTCATAGTAGGCATCGTTGTTTGTCTGTCTATAAGTCTGCCTGTTTCCTAAGGACTCAGAAACTACTGAACCGAATACTGTGAAAATTTACACTAAGTGTAATAAATATGTATGTATTGCTCTATCTCATCAGCGTGGGCAAGGTGGGGGGAGGGGTATTTGTGCTCCATAAACTTAGAAACGTTCTTCACGATAGCTGACAAATTTTATATACAAAGGTTTTTGGGTTTGAGCCAGGGTTTTGCGACATTACTGTGTCATCTGGGACTTTGCTATATCTCAGTTTCGTAATAAAGTGGAAGAAAGAGGGGAGTATGAGTTATGCCATCATTTATTAGTTGATGATTTGATAATTTAATTCGTTACATAGAAATCCTAGAGCAACAGATTTTGTCTATATCATGAGCGTGGGAAGGAAGGGGGTTCAGCAAGGATGAATTTTTTCTTTGTAAACTCCAAAATGTCAAACTCGCCAATTTGTGGACGTTGATTCTCAAATTCGAGGTAAATTCCCGGCAAACAATTTGGCGGTATCACAGTGGCGTAGTTAAAGGTTGTATTTTTGGATTATTGTTTTATACTAATGTCGGTTCTCGGTAATCACCAGTTAGCCTAGATGCACGTACTTGTCAACTACCTCGATTTCATCACCACTAAGCCTAATTCGTGGTCGGAGATTATTACGGTCTTCTCTAGGGTCAATTGTTGGCTTCTGTGCATCATCCCGATTACGAAAATATCCATATTGGGTGGTATTCGATAATTTTGGGATATTTCAGAGAGCAGAAGTCGTCATTTTGGATTTCAAGAAGGCATTAATTCCTGGCCTGTGGGTATCTTTCTGGTTTCAGAAATTCTCATATTGGCCATTTTGGTCTGTTATTCAGACAGCAGAAGTTGCCATCTTAGAATTCAAAATAGTCTCTGGGGACGATTCTTAGCTCCTGTGCATCATTTCGATCATTTTAAGCTGTTCTCCGGAAAAATTGTTCCAAATATGTGTTTCATTTGTACGGAATCCTTCTCTTGCAGAGAAGGAACAGGTATCGTACCACCAAAGAAACATGTCATGCTCCTAAAACCCCAAAAACTGCATGCCAAATTTGGTTCAATTCGCTTGTTTAGTCGAGTCGTTTAATGTAATCGCAAGAAAAGTTGTGTTAGATTTACGTCACGTGGAGCAGAAATGGCGGTTACGTCATTTTGTTTTCGTGATTTACTGACGCTATTTTTACACTTTTGGTCAAATTTTGGCGCCTATACATTTAATTTGGTTTGTTCTATCGTTTAATCGCAAAAAAACACAAATCGGCCACTTTGGCGCTTACGTCAGTCTGCGAGATTATGGCAGATAAGGTCTCCTGAGTCTTGAGACTCATCAAAACGGCGAACTACGGTTTGCATCATGATTTCCGCATAGGTATTGTTGTTTGTATTTGACAGCAAAACATTCAAAGTAGGTTAAGTGGCTCAAAAGTTACAAAATGTTAAAAATTATACAATTTCAAAAAAGTCAATTTTTTGGTATAAGGGCTGAACAAAAAAAAAAACGGATTCAAATCTCTTCAATAAAGACAAACTATAGTGCATTTGAACATAATCAGAGCAAAAATAGTAGGAGGTTGTATCCAAGACACGACCGCATGACTGACGTAGAATGCGCACATTTCCCGACAAACAGTTTTGATGGTTTATAGCTTGTAAAGCTGCTTTCAAACGGATTTCGGTTGAACTACAGCTTAATAAGCTGTTAAATAACACAACTGTTCGTTGGGTTGGTATTTACAAATACTTCGTTGAGAGTGTTTCATAATTGAGTCATAAAGTCTACTATTACTTGTTCAAATCAAGAAACTCCTCACTGACTAGCCCACATGGATCGAAGTTGTTCTACAACGCAACTGATGCAAAATTGTCAACAAACATCACGAATAAACGCTTTCATGTTATTAATGCGCTTCTTGGTTGACAATCAACATCATTCAAAAAATTTATCACAGGCTGCATATTCATTATTTTGTCTCATAGGTAACTATTGACGATGCTTTAATTGACTTTTTCAAGTGTGGCTAATTCAAGAATTGCGTTGAATTCTGCTGAAACTCATGTGTACTGTAGATGTGGAAAACTCATTTACGGCTTCAGTTGAAAGCAAGTGATCGTTCCTAAAAGGACGATTGGGTTAATTTTCTACAAAGCAGGGAATCAATCAAAAAATGCCTTTTTTCCTTTTTTACTTCGCAAGCAGAACAACTTGAATATTCGGAAGAACATTTGTCTGGGAAATTAAAGACGCCGGATAGAAGCTCGTTCAGTTTCTCGTCATTGCCAATTGCCACTTGCAGAATGATTCTCCTTCTATTATCCATAGCAGCGTTCCCTGTCAATTCGAACACTTACGCAGCTAGGTACAATTCAGTCGTCAGATCAATCAACTCCTATACCAACCCGCATAATTTACGGGAAAATTTATGGACGAATGAATGAGAAAAAAAACGGGCGATTGTCCTTAATACCTACGGAAAGGACTAACGCGACAAGTGGACGGGGCCACGCAAACAGTATTATGAAAAAAAGTAAAAAAAGGATTGGACGTTGTTTTTAGGTATGAAGACGAACGTTGCGCGTAAAGTGCATTAGGGATCATCCACATACCACGTGGACAGATTTTTAACGATTTTAACACCCCCCCCCCCCTTGGACAACTGCCCATATAAATTCTAAAAAATTTGTATGGACCGTGGACATTAAACAACCCCCCCCCCCCCCTTCCCAAGCTGTCCACGTGGAATGTGGATGGCCCCTTAGTTTCTCGTCAACTGTTCAACCGTCAACAACTCATCATTAATATGACATCGAGGAAACAAGCTGGTCACGGACAAGCGGCAGAGTAGCCAAGTTTAGCCTCCCGTACAATTGCCGTTACCAGGAGAGTTAGCCAAGTACACTGGGTCCAAAGCTAAAGCTTTTTTGAAACACGCTAGCTCGAAGTTCATTATTTTGTTTCTCCTGTCAAGTACGGCCTTCTCAAGGCCACAAACACGTTCTTGAAATTTAGGTGCATTTTTAAACGAGTGCGTATATTTTGATTTCAGATTTAATGATTCCATCGTATATTTGTTTACATGTTTACATACTGTTTGAAAATGTGTCATGAAAAACACTTATCACTCCAGGCAAAATACGACGTATTGAGAAATAAAATCAAATTTTGTCTGGTCAAAACCAAATTTCTCGGGTTTCTAAAAAATTTTATACCCAAAACACAGATAACTCTGAAATATAATGAACAAAACTCGAGTTACAGCAATTTTAAGAAATAAGGTCAAATGTTCTCTGATTTTAAGTAATCTTCTTTTCCAATTTTTATCATCTCCAGAAATGGTATATCACTGGACATTCTATGAGTTGCATTTTGAAAAATTAGTTTTTTGTCGAAAAATCCAATTAAATTTTCCTTATGGGTCATTTCATACGAAGTGTACATGCCACTTGGACACGACCATCACAGATTTTGTTCAAAGTTGGGAGAATTATTCACCTACTGTCACTTTGGAAAAATCCCAAATTTGGTGTCGATTGGAATACTCCCCGCTCTATGGGACCCCCCTGTTTAATGCAAAGTCACGCATTTTTTGTTCAAAATCTCTTTTTTTTTCTTACAATTCATAGACGTAAGATGTCCGAAACATACTGATAGATGATTTTTGAAGAAAATAAACCAAGGAATCCAGAAAAAATATAAGTTTTGACCGGAAGTGTTGCCAGATAAATTATTCTTGTACTTGAAAACTAAATTTTCATTTTTCGGCAAATGCAGCCATTTTTATTTTTAATTTGATGATTTCATCGTGTTCCTTGGAAAATTTCACATAAGAAACAGCTATCATCCCAAGGTAATATGAGCCAATCTCGAGATATAACATTTTTACGAAAAAAGTTGTGCTTTTTCGTGGTCACTTCGTATGGAATGACCCATATACAAAAATACAACTTTGACAACACTGCCGTTCAAAATTGATTTTTTTGAATTTCTTAACTAACTTTCTCCAAAATGCAAATAAGATTGGTTAAAACCAGACAATTGCTGTTACTGGAGCTTTGCCCATAATACTTCGGAGTGGTAAGTGTTTTTTGTGTAAAATTTTCTCAGAAATACGATGAAGTTATTGATTTGAAATCGAAATATACACATAGGGTATCGAACGTCTTCGTCAGTGGTTTTCTTCGGCAGGTTTTTGCATAAGATTGCTGCAGAAAACCTGCCGAAGAAAACCACTGACGAAGACGTTCGATACCCTATTACCGAGAAATACTATTTGATTTTTCAAATGCAAAATCAACATATCTGGCAACACTTCCGCTTGAAATCATTTTTTTAATTTCTTGACTTATTTTCTATAAAAATAATTTAACAGTTCATTTCAACGCATTTTAAGAAAATAAGGGTTATTAATGAAAAACGGATTATCGAGAAAAGACCGTTTATCGAAAAAAGACCGTCCACGGAGCGAGAATTGGTTCAATCGGCACCAACGATGGAATTTTATCATGGTGGTCTTATATAAAGTTTGGGCCAAGTCTAAAAAGGATGTTGACATGGGGTGTGCACGATTGAGATGGAATGACCCTATACATTCTAAAATTTTATTGTGGTATCCTAAAATTTGAGAAGAAAGTTTCTTGCTATTTCATGGAAAATTTCGGAAGTTTCTTTAATGTATTTAAATTTGAATTGAGCGTTAATTGTTTTCGTTAAATTTGGTAAAATTGTGAATATTGCTGAATAATGGGACTCCGCCGCTAATTTCTACTAATAAACCACACCGGTGAACGCAACTGTTCGTGTATTGCCATCTATTAAAGATTTAGAAACTATCGATTTTTCCATCCACATCTCCACTAGATGTCGTTGTGGTTAGTATTTTTTCATGGTTCTAGAAATTTACAGATTGAGGAATTTCCAGGATACAGAGGAAATCTATAAAAGAAATATCAAATTTTATGTAAACAATATTAGCATATTTGAAATTTTCATGATTCTGTTTTTTTTTTCAATTCAGTAAAATTATACAGAACAGAAGAAAAATGCAAAGAATTATGGTAAATTAAAATTTTTAAAGTTTACCTCGTCCACAAAATTTTCAGGATTTGTACCTACTATGATATATTTGGTGTTCTTATTTTGTTGATTCAAGATTGTTTCCAATGGAATTTTAGTGATTATTACAATTCCAAATATCTAATTGCACTAAATTAGAAATCTGGAATTGTATGCTTCGAATTTGTTTGTCTCATCTACTGTTTCCTGCCTAATTTTTCGCAGGGATCCTCAAAATTTATATTTCGTTAATATTTTTCAAGATTCATAATTCATATAAAAACATAGTATCATTTTTTAAATTCATAAAGTTTCTGTAAAATTGCAGCTGTTTTTGAAACATTGTTATAATTTTTTTCTGATTTCTCAATTCCCACAATTCTGACTGTGTGATTGCGAAAAATACAATGAAACGACAGGCGTTTTCGACGCATTTAGAATTAAATTGAATATTTTATTGGGTATTTAAAGACATTAATAAGTTGAGTTTAGGATTGCCTAATGATTATCAGAGTTTTTAGGATGGAAGTGATGGGGTTAGTTTGCGGCTTCTATAAAATTTAAAAAGCTTTAAAATCAGTTAATATCCTCGGTTGAATCTTCAGAAACTTGGTAAACTGCTCTTGATCTTTCTAGCAACGCGAAGTTTTGCTGTCTTGATTCTTTTCTATATAATTTTTGCTCTATTCTCATACTCCATTTCGTTGAATCTTTATTTTCATTGCCTAAAATTTTTCGCCTCTCATTTAGAACAGCTTCCAACATTTTAGTACCAATTTTCCAACTTTTCTGGTGAGTGCCACACTGCACCACTTCAAGAAATAATTTCCTCTAAACTAATTACGATCACACGACCGGCGGGAAACATTCTAACTAGTAATTATCAAACACTTAAACAGATTTATTCCACTAAAGTCACCTCTTTATCGCCCCCGTCACACTTCTGCACCAATGGGAATACAAGTAACCGCACCACACAAACACGGTTCCGCTCGCACACGCTCTGTCATCGCATGTATCGGTTGTATGCGAAAATTGACTTCAACAGCTGCACCAAGAAAATCATCAGTGTCACGGCGGCGGCGGGACGAGAACCGGTCCCTCAGTAGGCGGAAAAGCTGTGGTGCTGTAACTGTTGTTCCCGACCCGTAACTGTTTGCTGGACGCGACCTTACCACCCCTTGCAACAAAGGTCCCATTGTTTCTTGGTGAGAAACTGGATCACACATGTTGTGCTGCCCGCCACAATTCCAGGGTGTGTAATTTTCCCGCCAACAAGTCTGTAATCTTCACGGGGAGTTTCCCCGTCGCCTACAGTCTTCGCGTCGTGGATTAGAAAGTGATTAAACTGATAGCGGGTGGGTTCAGCTTTCAACACTTTTCTTCTTCGCCGTATCCACCGCCGGGGAAGGCAACCGGACCGAGCCGAGCACCAGCTGCACAGTCAGGCCGGTTTTGATTAATCAAGCTTAATTGAGTTAGGGTAAACGCTGCCAGCGCGCATGTTTCCAATCTATACATGAGGAATGAGTTACAATCCGGGCAGATGTGTTCTGCAGGAAGATAAATGGATCTGGTCAATTCCGCCACTAGCTGACTGGCGGCGGAACTTGTACGGAGAGTTGCCCGGGTTGAGAGAATGTAGTTTCCAGTTAGTTTTGCAGGTATCGAATTTGTCGGTTTCGAATAGTTGATTCAAGTTCGATGGAACACCCAAGTACCGAGACAGTTGAAACGCAATGCACATACTCGATGCGGAAGAAGAATTTACCCTTTGTTTAAGGGCTGTAAATTTCAATTTATCCGACATGAATACGGACCGCACTTCATTCGTATTATCAACTGCAGAAAAGCTGCCTTGTGTCGCGGTCCGGAAGGAGGCACGTGCTGCGAGAGCAAAAGCTGTAGCAGTGTGGTAAGACGAAGAAACCGGCATCTGACATTATGGGAGCTTTGATTTATTATGATGCTGTGTGTAGAAGTAGGCTCGAGCCGTAAACAGGAAGGTAGGATGTTCGGTATTTTGTGCTGATATAATACTACAAATATGTGCAGATGATTCGCACTGTTTGTGGAAGAAGTTTGCTATATTTTATCGGGTCAATCTTTCACCAGTGTTTGGAGGACTGGAATTTTGCCACAAGTTCATGAATAACGAATGAGTGCTGAACCGAAAGTGCGTACAAATTGGTGTCAAATCGAGTGCGATTGAAATTTATAGCACATGAGTTTCTTCCGCGAAGGTCTTTCGAAATTCAGAGGTTGCCTCAATTACCGATTTCAGCAGTCACCCACTGAAATCTGAGAGGGTTCTACCATTTCCATATACGAGTTTGCATGAAATCTCTTTATTCATTTTCAATTGCTTCCATTCAACAACAAAAATCTTATGTAATTTAATCAAATGAAATCACTTTCATATGTTAAGCTTTCATTCCCTTTGTCAACGTTCGGTTTCAAGTTACCGATGCCCATTCAGAGGCGAACTGACAGGCAATCGTCTTTCCACTTGATCCCAACACTGGAACTCATTCAAAATTCACATTGTTCCCGTATCAGACGCGATCTTCGAACTCTCCTTGTCCCAAAAAAGAAGAGAAAAAAAAAGACAGATGAAAGGAAAACCACTCACAAAAGGTTCCTATTTCAGCTGCAGTTGAGGTCCGTGCAACCGTGCGACACCTTCAGCCAGTGGTATAGAAAGTGAAACTTCATGCTCGCGTGTGAACCGTTCGTTCGTTCGTCACATTCGGGGTCCATTTCCTTAAATCATTTATACATCCACCCACCCGCCGTTGCTGCTGCTGCTGTCACCGTTTGACTATAAACGACTATAGCCGGTCACGAATGGAGCCTTTAGTATACCGCCATTCCCCCATTTCATACCAAACCTCGAGCGCACGAAGATCGGAGGAGAAAGGTTTGATTATTCAGAGCATTTTGCATTGTTGATGCAAACTTTGAAATACAACTTTGTTGGAGGAGGCAGCAGAAAAACTTTCCCACAACTGACGCCGGATGGATGCTGGGATAATGTGTGTGTGTGTGTGTTTGTACCTGTACTTACGAAGGGAAGTTGTTGACAAACAACGTGCCGCTCTTAACTATAAAACGTGTTCGCTTGCAAAGTGTAATTTACCACTTCCACGCTTTGCTGAACTCACCTGAAAGAAAAAAGAAAGGAAGAGAAAGGTGTCATGATTACTATTACTGACTAGTACTGACGGTTTCGGCGTGGGGACGACGGCTGGCATAGGATTTGATGGATTGAATGAAGCTTCAGAGCAAAGGGAAGCTGTGATGAATAATGCAAATTGCAGGGGAATAGTCTGTATAAAAACATCCTGGTGAAGAATGCAAATGCGCTTGGTTTTATTTGAATTTAATGAGAGCTTTATTGCTGCAATATCCATTAATTGCAGTTGTCTTTCTTTAAAACCCCCAATCAATATAATTATGGACGTCATTCTGTGCCGAACACGCATCAGTACTGGACGTGTTTGGTGATCGGTCCGATAGAGTATAAAACAAAAGACGTGTGAACAAGTGTTGGCATTGTTTGCCTGGTCGAGTGAAATAAATCCGGGTTCAAGGTCGTTCCTTTGTGCAACTGTTTCGCATCGTGACTGCCAGCTGGTGCGTAAGCCGATTTGGCTGCTGGCTGGATTGTGCTACAGCAGTGGACGAGACACAAACGAGGAAAAAGAAGAAGCCATCAGTGTCAGCGAGTCGTATCGCTGTGCGGAGTGATCTCACACCTGGCTCGCTGCTGGTGGCTGTTTGGTGCTGCTGTATTGGTGCTGCTGGCTGTAACGGCTGCTACTTCGAACGATCGGACAACCAACCTTACTGGAAGGGAGAAATAAAAAGGTACGTGTTCTTGTCAGCGCTAGTGCGCTAAACATAGCGCGATGGATGTAGATCCCTCGCCTCCCGCGCCACCATCCCCGAACCCCTCTGACCCTGACCCTTCTGTTACCCCCTCCCCTGTTCATTCTTCAGTCCCCCCTCGCCCCAGGCTTTACCCAGACGGAGCCCAGGGCAGCTATACTGTCTATTTTCGGCCAAAGGCGGGACCGAAATCGAAACAGTTGAACCTCTTGCAGATTTCTAAAGACCTGACGAAGGAGTACAAGGGCGTGACCGAAATTTCCAAGGTCCGGCCTAACAAGCTCCGTGTCGTGGTCGGTAACCTGAAAGAGGCCAACGATATAGCTTGCTCTGAGCTCTTCACACGCGAGTATCGCGTTTACATACCCGCACGAGACGTGGAGATCGACGGTGTCATAACCGATTCGAGTCTGTCCGTCGAGTGTATACTGCAAAGTGCCAAAGGGTGCTTTAAAAACAAAACGTGTCCCGAAGTAAAGGTGCTCGACTGCAAGCAATTGCGGTCAGCATCGATCATCGGTGGCAAAACAGTATACACTCCGTCAGACTCGTTTCGAGTTACGTTCGCCGGGTCTGCACTACCAAGCCACGTCTCGATCCACCGGGTTCGTCTCCCTGTGAGGCTCTACGTGCCCCGCGTCATGAACTGCCTGAATTGCAAGCAGTTAGGCCATACAGCCGCCTACTGCTGCAATAAGGCACGTTGTGGCAAGTGTGGGGAGTCTCATGCGGAAGATTCTTGCAGTGTTAACGCTGAAAAGTGTATTCACTGCGGAGAGAATCTGCATGAGCTCTCGACATGTGCGGTGTACATGCAGCGCAGGGATAAAATAAAACGGTCTCTCAAAGAGCGTTCAAAGCGTTCCTACGCTGACATGCTGAAGAAGACCGTTACCACTTCTCCCGTTACTTCGAACCCCTTCGATCTGTTGCCCTCTGAAGAAACCGATTCTGACGATTCACCAGCGGGAGCATCTTACGCCAATCCTGGGGAGTCTAGAAAGAGGAAAAATATTTCCTCTCCTAAACTTCCCAGAAAAGGTCCTAAGATTTCTCAAAGTGAAATGAAAGATACAAACAAACCAAACAGTGCTGCGGAAAAACCGAAGCAAACTCCTCCTGGGCTGGCAAATTTAAAGTCCCAGAAGGAGTTCCCAGCACTGCCAGGAACATCTAAAACCCCAGTTGCTCCTTTTACACTCCCAGTTGATGAAACAAACTCTGGATTAGTGAAATTTTCTGACATTGTGGACTGGATTTTTGAAACTTTCAATGTACCCGATCCAATTAAAATTTTTCTTACAGCATTCCTCCCAACAGTTAGATCATTTTTGAAGCAGTTGACTGCCCAATGGCCTCTCCTTGCAGCGATTGTATCCTTCGATGCCTAATTCATCTGCGTATATGAAGGATTCTATCTCTGTCTTACAGTGGAATTGTAGAAGTATTTTACCAAAAATTGATTCGTTTAAAGTTTTGATAAATAAAAACAAATGCGATGCATTTTCCCTTTGTGAAACTTGGCTTACTTCAAATATTGATCTCAACTTCCATGATTTTAATATTATTCGCCTTGATCGAGACACCCCATATGGAGGAGTACTTTTAGGGATTAAAAAGTGCTATTCTTTCTATCGTATTAACCTCCCCTCGATTCCAGGCATCGAAGTTGTCGCATGTCAAATGACAATACAAGGTAAAGAGCTTTGTATTGCCTCAATATATATTCCTCCCAGAGCACAGGTTGGGCAACGGCTGCTCTTTGATTTAATAGAACTTCTTCCCTCGCCACGTTTGATTTTGGGAGACTTCAACTCTCATGGCGTGGCTTGGGGTTCCCCATACAATGATAACCGCTCCTCTTTAATCTATAACCTTTGCGATGACTTCGACATGACTATTTTAAACAACGGTGAAATGACACGTATCCCGAAACCTCCAGCGCGCCCAAGCGCTTTGGATCTATCCTTATGTTCGACGTCGCTACGGTTGGATTGCACATGGAAGGTAATCCTCGATCCTCACGGTAGCGACCATCTGCCTATTCTTATTTCAATTACTAACGGGTCAACTCGCATGCGACCAATTGACATTCCGTATGACCTCACACGAAATGTCGATTGGAAGTTATACGAGGAAATGATTTCAAAAGCGGTCGAGTCGATTCAACATCATTCACCACTTGAAGAATACAACCTCCTCGCGGGCTTGATTCTCGACGCCGCGTTGCAAGCCCAAACGAAGAAATATCCCGGCGTAACGATCAAAGAACGGCCTCCCACTCCGTGGTGGGACCAAGAGTGCTCCGATGTCTACACGCAAAGATCCGACGCGTTTAAGGCCTACCAGACGGGAGGTATACCTGGCGACTATTTACGGTATTCGGAGCTTGATACCAAGCTTAAAAGCTTGGCTAAAGCAAAGAAACGTGGATATTGGCGTCGGTTCGTGAACGAGACGTCGAGGGAGACATCGATGAGCACTCTTTGGAACACAGCCCGAAGAATGCGGAATCGCGTAACGGTCAACGAAAGCGAGGAGTCTTCAAGTAGGTGGATATTTGATTTTGCCAGGAAAGTATGTCCGGACTCTGTTCCTGAGCAAAATATTGTTCGCGATGCGTCTCCGGGCCACGACGCGATAGAATCACCTTTTACGATGGCAGAACTTTCAGTTGCCCTCCTGTCCTGTAACAATAACGCGCCTGGATTAGATAAAATCAAATTCAACTTGTTGAAGAATCTACCCGGCAATGCCAAGAGGCGCTTGTTGAACTTGTTCAATAAGTTCCTGGAGCAAAACATTGTACCGCAGGATTGGAGGCAAGTGAAGGTGATCGCCATCCAAAAACCAGGGAAACCAGCTTCTAATCACAACTCTTATAGGCCGATTGCAATGCTATCCTGTATCCGGAAATTGATGGAAAAAATGATACTCCGTCGTTTAGACCACTGGGTCGAATCAAATGGTCTACTATCAGAAACTCAATTTGGCTTCCGCCGTGCCAAAGGGACGAATGATTGTCTTGCGTTGCTTTCAACAGATATTCAGCTGGCGTATGCTCGTAAAGAACAAATGGCGTCTGCGTTCTTGGACATTAAGGGGGCTTTTGATTCCGTTTCTATTGACATTCTTTCGGGTAAACTTCACCGACAAGGATTTTCTCCAATTTTGAACAATTTTTTGCACAATTTGTTGTCCGAAAAGCACATGCATTTTACGCATGGCGATTTGGCAACTTTTCGCATTAGCTACATGGGTCTTCCCCAGGGCTCATGTTTAAGCCCCCTTCTTTACAACTTTTATGTAAATGACATCGACGAATGTCTGGCAAATTCATGCACGATAAGACAACTTGCAGACGACAGTGTAATCTCTGTTACAGGAGCCAAAGCTGCCGATTTGCAAGGACCATTGCAAGATACCTTGGACAATTTGTCTGCTTGGGCTTTACAGCTAGGTATCGAATTCTCTCCGGAGAAGACTGAGATAGTAGTTTTTTCTAGGAAGCATGAACCTGCTAAGCTTCAAACACAATTAATGGGTAAAACGATTTCTCAGGTTTTGGTACACAAATATCTTGGTGTCTGGTTCGACTCTAAAGGCACCTGGGGTTGTCACGTGAGGTATCTGATGAAAAAATGTCAACAAAGAGTGAATTTTCTTCGTACAATAACCGGACAATGGTGGGGAGCCCATCCAGGAGACCTTATAAGGCTTTACCAAACAACGATATTGTCTGTTATTGAATACGGGTGTTTCTGCTTCCGCTCCGCAGCAAACACACATTTGATCAAACTGGAGCGAATACAATATCGTTGTTTGCGTATCGCCTTAGGTTGCATGCAGTCGACCCATACGATGAGTTTGGAGGTTTTAGCTGGAGTACTACCATTGAAAAACCGCTTCTGGAGCCTGTCTTCTCGTATTCTAATCAAATGTGAGGTCTTGAACCGTCCCGTGATTGAAAATTTTGAAAGGTTAATCGAACTTAATTCTCAAACCCGTTTTATGACATTGTATTTCAATCACATGTCCCAAAATATTAACCCTTCTTCGAATATTCCAAATCGTGTCGACTTATCAAATACTTCTGATTCTACTGTGTTCTTCGATACATCCATGATAGAAGAAACTCGTGGAATCCCGGATCATTTACGCGTGCAGCAGATCCCTAAAATTTTTTCCAATAAATATCGAAACATCAACTGCGACAATATGTACTACACTGACGGATCACTTCTTGATGGGTCCACTGGCTTCGGTATCTTCAATAACAATTTAACCGTCTCCCATAAGCTCGATAATCCTGCTTCTGTTTACGTCGCAGAATTAGCTGCAATTCAGTACACCCTAGGGATTATCGAAAAAATGCCCACGGACCATTATTTCATCTTTACGGACAGTCTCAGTTCCATTGAGGCTCTCCGATCGATGAAAGATGTTAAGCACTCTCCGTATTTCCTGGGGAAAATACGGGAACATCTGAGTGCTTTATCCGAAAAATCTACTCAGATTACCTTAGCGTGGGTCCCTTCTCACTGCTCGATACCGGGTAATGAGAAAGCGGACTCTTTGGCTAAGGTGGGCGCAACAAACGGTGATATTTATGAAAGACCAATTGCCTTTAATGAATTTTTCGCACTTGTACGTCAGAATACGATCATCAGTTGGCAAAATGCTTGGACCAGAGGGGAATTGGGAAGGTGGTTACATTCCATAATCCCCAAAGTATCGACGAACCCGTGGTTCAAGGGGTTGGATGTAGGTCGGGATTTCATTTGCGTGATGTCCCGGCTTATGTCCAATCACTATAGATTTGACGCGCTCCTCCGTCGTGTTGGGCTCGGGGAAAGTGGTATCTGTGTCTGTGGTGAAGGTTATCACGACATAGAGCATGTGGTTTGGTCATGCCCTGTACACCGTGACGCCAGGTCTAAATTAATAGCTTCCCTGCAGGCCGAGGGTAGACAGCCGGCTGTTCCTGTTCGTGATGTCTTGGCGAGCCGTGACCTATCCTACATGTCCCTTATATACGTTTTCCTGAAATCCATCCACGCCCCAGTCTAGTCCCGTTCCCCTCCGTCTACACCCAACAAAACGACAAGAACACGTTTGAACCTTAAGCACAAAACCAGCAACCAGACCCCGCACAACAGAACCAGGACCCAAGGACTACGAGCCTCTGTCCCAACTCACGACATCGTGGCTCAGCAGAACGAATCCATACATGCCATTCGACGATTATCAGACGACCATTGAACAACAAAACACTGATTGGAAATCCCATGCTAGTTTTAAGTTAGACTTAATTTCAGCTCGTAGTCGGCAGCGAGGATAAAAAATTTGCTTTAGTTTTTAAGTCAACAGATATAATTGGCGCCGTTAAACATTAAATTGTATTTGTGCCGTGTCAAATAAATGTTATGTGAAGAAAAAAAAAAAAATAATTATGGACGTGAATGGTCGAAAAGTTTTTTTTGAGTTATTGATGGTTTCACGGTTGCCCTTAAAAGCTAGTTGAAATCAATTGCCAAAGCTCTTGGAATTTTGTTTTTTTTTTCGCAATAGATGTAACGATTCACAACTGGTAATATAATATAATACGTGGAAAATTTAAAAACGCAATAACTTCCCGTTCACGACTTTTTATGGAAGATAACGATTTTACATTTAGAAGAAAATGTTACAAACAAACGAAAAGTGCACCTATGGGGAATCCACTTTCCCCTTTTTCTATGTGAGCTTTTTATGGTGATCTTGGAAAATCAACTGAAAAACTAGGACAACTTTTATTCCTCAGCTTTAGCAAAAGTGGGTTTTATAGCAGTTTGAGGAAGTATAAATGATAATAAATTCTCATTCGAGAATATAAAAATAACAGAAGGGTCGTATGCAAAGCCAGGACCGCAACGTTGACGTAAAACAACATAAGTTTGTTTGTTACATTACTTGTATTGAAAATTTCGAAAATTCTGTGCCAAAGAGGAGTTGAAGTGCTACCGACTTTCAATATCAGGGTGGCGAAAAAGTTTCCACAATTAAATTCCCTAATGTTTCCTGAGATATAAAATTAATTTCCTTGATGTTTTTCAGCATTCAGCATATAAAAGTGCAACGTAGATGAACGCAGCTCTGAAATTCCAATGTTAAAAAAATCCGTTTTGGCGCTGAAGAGCTTTTTGAAAAAGAATCATGTCTCGGTTAATTTTTTCCTCCGATGGTTTTTCAGTTTTGCTTTTTTTTTTTTCTTCATCTATAGTTTATTTGACACGGCACAAATACAATTCAATGTTTAACGGCGCCAATTATATCTGGTAGCTTACTTTCTAAAGTATCTTAATAACTAAGAGCAAATTTTTCATCCTCACTGCCGACTACGAGCTGAAACTAAATCTAACTTAAAGCTAGAATATTTTGCATTAAAAGCACAGGTTTGCTGTTTGATGGTTTTCATTGCCATAGTTTTGCCTTATATTCCCTGATTTCCCTGATCAAAAATAAGTTCCCTGACATTCTCTGATTTTCCAGGTTTTCGCCACCCTGAATATGCACGTAAAAATACACTAAAATTATTTCTTACGATGAGGATGCGTAACGCGTAAAAGAAATCCGCGAAAAAATAAACATCGTAAATTCTAAAATCTGCGTTAAACAACTTCATTTGCTAAACGTTTTTAATCATTTTCGCTAAGTTCTTTCGAAACAGAAGCAATGGCAGTATTATTTCCGCATGCGAATCGAACTGAAAATTAGGAGAAAAAAAATATAAATAGATTTGGCCAAATCAGTGAATTTTCAGTAATTGGTTTAAGTTACCCCATTGGACACTTTAAATAAGCGATTTAAATACGAAAATCAATAAAAACATGCCGCGTAAAAATGACTTTTCAGAGGAACCCGCGTCAATTTCGAAATCCACGTGAAAAAAAAACCTAAATTAATCCTCCTAGCGGTCAGACTCAGCCTTTCTCATTCAAATTTTTATTTGTAAAAATCTATTAACATGAATGCTTAAATCCAATAAAAGTATATTCACTCTTTGGGTTCTAAAATATTGATGTTGTAACTGAAGTATAAAATATAAAATTTTACGTAATGTTAGTGCTTAAGAAATAGCGAAATAAAAAAAATGACTCTTAATTTCGAACAATTTAAAAACGAGTGATACCGGCAACGTTCAAATAGTACGCTACCACATTTAAAATATGTTGAAGCCATATATATTGATTACAGCAGGTATAGTTTTAAATAGTCTTTGAATTTTTTTTCCTTTCCAAAACTTTTGAACCACATATCAAATTGTTATAAAGTTTGTTATTTGTAAATTTGAGAGATGACTCGTTCGTTTGACATTAGTTATGTTCAAATAAGTCGTGTAATACTTGAGATAATAGACTTTCATTGTTTTAACCATTTAATACATAACGGTTGCTTAAGTTCGATTATAATCAAATGAAAAGGGAACGTATAGGGCAGCCAAACTTTGAAACCACGTGTTCAATCATAATTCATCAGTTAACCCTTAACTAGCCCGTTCATCTGATATCAATATTGTTCAAATCGATTGTGTAGTTTCTGAGATAAAGAAGTTTCGTGATTTTCACCTTTCGACAGACGAAGTTACATTCCGATTACAGCAAAATTCAATAGGGTGTTATAAGGCAGCTAGACCTTTCATTTGATACTAATTCTGTGGAAATCGGGTCAACCATCTCTGAGAAAAGTGAGTGAGTGAGTGATGACTACTTATCAGAATATGTTTCTTTTCATAGCTGGATTTCACATTTTTAAACATAACAGGCAAAGTAATAATCCGTTTGCAAAAAAAAAAATCAATAGGGACTTATGGGGCAACAAGACCTTCCATATGAAACTGATTTTATGAAAATCGGTCCAGGTCCATCTCTGAGAAACACGAGTGAGATTAAATAGTCTCCAGAACACTTTTCTTTCCATAACTTCTGAACCACATGTTCAATCTTCCTAAAATTTAAAAGTTAAAGTTGTTTTAGGTAACCCGTTCATTTGAGACCAACTTTGTTCAAATCGGTTGTGAAGTTTCTGAGATATTGATGTTTCGTGATTTTTACATTTTGATACATAACCTCTTAACTAAAAATCCGATAACAATAAAATTCAATAGGACTTATGGGGCAAATAGACCTTTGATTTGCAATTAATTTCATTGAAATCGGTCCAGCCATCTCTGAGAAAATTAAGTGAGATTCGGAGACCGTTACATACATACACACACACACACATACAGAAAATGCTCAGCTCATCGAACTGAGTCGAGTGATATACGACATTCGGCCCTTTTGAGCACTTTTATACCTTCAGTTTTTGCAGTGATTGTTATACCTTTAAGAGAAAGGCAAAAAGGTAAACACACGTACACACCCACACCCACACACACATGTACACCTCGTCATGTATACGTGCAGAAAGTGCTCGGTTCATCGAACTGAGTCGAGTGGTATATGACATTCGGCCATTGGGACCACTTTTATACCTTTGGTTTTTCCAGTGATTGCTATACCTTTCTAGGAGAAAGGCAAAAACGCGTGAACTCCGGAATCAGCTAAATATCGAAATACGGTTAAAATAACATTTCACTCTTTATTCTAGAGCAAAACGAAAAACCTAAATTAATCCACCTAGCGGTCAGACTCAGCCTTTCTCATTCAAACTTTTATTTGTAAAAATAGATTTACATGGACGCTTCAATCCAATAAAAGTATATTCACTCTTTGGGTTCTAAAATATTGATGTTGTAATTGAAGTATAAAATATGAAATTTGACGTAATGTGAGTGTTTAAGAAATAGCGAAATAAAAGAAATGACTCTTAATTTCGAACAATTTCATCACGAGCGATACCGGGAACGTTCAAATAGTATGAAATCGCATTTAAATTATGTTGAGTCTACGTATATTGATCAAAGCAGGTATAGTTTTAAATAGTCTTTGAATTTCTTTTCGTTCCATAACTTTTGAACCACATATCAAGTTGTTATGAAGTTAGTTGTTTGTAAGTTTAAGAGATAACTCGTTCGTATGACGCTAGTAATGTTAAATAAGTCGTGTAATCTTTGAGATAATAGACTCGTTGTTTTAACAATTTAATATATAATGGTTGCTTGAGTTCGATTATAATCGAATAAAATGGGAACGTAAAGAGCAGCCGAACGATGAAACCACTTGTTCAATCATAATTCAACGTTAAATTCTTAACTAGCCCGTTCATCTGTTATCAATATTGTTCAAATCGGTTGTGTAGTTTCTGAGATAATGAAGTTTCGTGATTTTCACATTTCGGTACATTACAGACGAAGTTACAGTCCGATTACAGTTGAATTCAATAGGGTGTTATGAGGCAGCTGGACCTCTCATTCGACACAAATTTAGTGAAAATCGGTTCAGCCATCTCTGAGAAAAGTGAGTGAGTTTAAGTAGTCTTGTAAATATTTTACTTTTCATTGCTGGATTTCACATTTTTAAACATAACAGGCAAATTAATAGTCCGATTTCAGAAAAAATCAATAGGGTCTTATGGGGCAATTTGACCTTCCATTTGACACCGATTTTATGAAAATCGGTCCAGCCATCTCTGAGAAACATGAGTGAGATTAAATAGTCTCGAGAACACGATTCTTTCCATAACTATTGAACCACATCTTCAATCTTAATGAAATTCAAAAGTTAAGGGATTTCTAGGTAGCCCGTTTATTTGAAATTAATTTTGTTCAAATCGGTTGCGTATTTTCTGAGATATTGATGTTTCATGATTTTTACATTTTGATACATAACCTCTAAACTAGAAATACGATTACAAAAAAATTCAATAGGGTCTTACAAAAAAATTCAATAGGGTCTTACAATAGACCTTACATTTGGGTCATTCCATACGAAGTGTACATGCCACTTGAGCACGACCATCACGGATTTGGCTCAAAGCTGGGGGAATTATTCATCTAGGTTAACTATGAAAAAAATCCCAACTTTGGTGTCGATTGGAATGGGTATTCCCATTCGAAAAACTAATTACGAAATTTAAAACTATTTTTGTAAAAATGCTATAGCTCGAGATCGGCTCATATTACCACGGGGTGACGAGTGTTTCTTATGTAAAATTTTCCGAGAAACACGATGAAACCTTCAAATTTGAAATAAACTCAGCTACATTTGCCGAAAAATGCAAATTTAGTTTTAAAATAGAAAACTAATCTATCTGGCAACACTCCCGGTCAAAAATAATATATTTTCTGGATTCCTTGGTTTATTTTCTTCAAAATTCACTCATCACTATTTTTTGGGTGTCTTACGGCTATAAACTATAAAATAAATTGATTACGAAATTTACAACTATTTTCGTAAAAATGTTATATCTCGAGATTGGTTCATATTACCTCGGGATGATAGTGGTTTCTTACGTGAAATTTTCCAAGGAACACGATGAAATTATCAAATTCAACATAAAAATGGCTGCATTTGCCGAAAAATGTAAATTTAGTTTTCAAATACAAAAATAATCTATCTGGCAACACTTCCAGTCAAAAATTATATTTTTTTTGGATTCCTTGGTTTATTTTCTTCAAAAGTCATCTGTCAGTATTTTGCGGACGTCCTACATCTATGAATTGTAAGAAAAAGAAAAACGGAATTTTGAACAAAAATTGCCTGACATTGTCACAAAGAGGGGAGTCCCACCTAGATGAATAATTCCCCCAGCTTTGAACCAAATCCGTGATGGTCGTGTCCAAGTTTATTCTTTTCCGTGGTCACTTCGTATGGAATTATTCATTCATTTCATTGAAATCGGTCCAGCCATCTCTGAAAAAATCGAGTGAGATTGGGAGAGCGTTACACACACACATACAGAAAATGCTCAGCTCGTCGAACTGAGTCGAGTGATATACGACATCCAGCCCATTGGAGCACTTTATACCTTTAGTTTTTTCAGTGATTGCTATACCTTTCTAGGAGAAAGGCAAAAATATTATTTCTTCAATTCATTTGTTTGGTTGTCCTAAAAAGGACAGTTTATTGTTCAATGTAAAATCAGCTACTCCGATAGCGGAAATCACAGTGAATTTGCGTAGGACGTAGGCATTTTTTAAAATTTGATTTGAATAATATTACCTAATCACAATGAGACAATCTGAAAACAAAGTGGAAGGTTGTTTGGACATTGTAAACTAGACACAGCCGGCAGATTATAATTGCTTGTATCCCAAAAATGTTTGTGTGTTGCCAAAAACGGCAGAGCTTTTTACTGCAGAAAGTGCCGGCTATAGCACCTACAGCTGATGCTGTCGTAACTGCATAAATGCAGCTTTTTACTGAATGAAGTGCCGCTGCACCTACCGCTGACGCTACTAACACTACCGCTGCCGCTGCTGCTATTCCCTACTACTTAGTTAGGACTATCCAAGTGGTCATCTACGAGTAACATGATTGGTTTAGATAAAAACAGGCTTTTTTAAAACCCAAATAGTGCGATCCCGGCTCTCTAGGTGTATAATTCTGTCGACCGTGTTAACCGTATGGAGAAGCAGCTAATACATGGAGATGAAGTCGAAATTACAATCGTCGTCATGAAGAAGTTCCAACATTTTGAATGAAGTGTATTGAATAAACGAGAAAATATTAACTCTTCAATTATGTGTTTATTTGTCTCCAAAAGGACAGTTTGTTGTTTACTTCAATATCGGATATGATGCTGATGGCATCTCTATGCTATTCCCGACATTTCGCATTCTTCTGTTAACACAGTGGAAAGCTATTTTTACACTAAAAATTCGACGGCCCACAGATTTCGATTGTCAACATCACAAAACACTTGTGTGTTGTCAAATACTTCCTCACTGCGACCAGAATCGTAGATCTATTGTTAGAATCGGAAATGAGAATGTGCATTCCAGGTTAACTAGGTATAAAATTCTGTCAACCGTGCTAGAGGAAGAAAGTATCAAGCGACCAACAGAGGTCGAATTATACTTTTCAACAAGGCTTGAACATCAAAAAATACAAAAGCTCTAATCAAATAACCAAAAAAAATTTCTGTGAGCTGATATAAAAAAATGTTTATGAACCCGCAAATAAGAACGTGTGTCATATTTGTACATTTAATATTGATTTTTCAACAGTGACAAATTTACCTCGACAAAGAGGATTTTTTTTGTCTTATTTTTCTAGCTTGACTTAGCTCAGGTCTGACTGCACATATAACAATGAATCAAGCTAAAGAAGGACCGACTCATTAACTCCATATGTATAAAAATGTCTTAAGAAATTCCAAGACTCATCATGAAAGCCGAAAAGCTGTCAAACTAACAAAAAAAAAACATTGTGAAATATTAGAACATTAAAAGAAGATCTTGATTGACATTCTTACTCAGCTGAAACTTAGAATTTTAATTAGAAAAAATTCTCGAATCACCCGGTGTACTCGAAGCTTATGAGATACAACACCACAAAGCTTGTTCAGACGTGTCCGTTTCTTTTCTTCAATCATACACCGCATAAAGTTAGATAAAATAATGCAACGTAATAAAACAAGATAATTATAAATTAATAAATAAACAAAGCAATATATCTAATCATTTAAAAATGCAGTTCTTTCTGCCTATCTGTCTGATCCATATAAACTTGGAAACAAATGAACTGATCAGCGTAACAATTTGTATGTAGAGGATGGAATACCAATTCCTGCACAACTCAGGACTAATCAAGCAAATGAAACCAAATTTGGCATGTGGAGGTTTCCAGTGGCAAGGAAATGTTTCATTATTTGCGAATGAACTCAGGACTAATCAAGCAAATGAAACCAAATTTGGCATGTGGAGGTTTCCAGTGGCAAGAAAATGTTTCATTATTTGCGAATGCACTCCTTAGTGTCTAATTTTGTGATCTGGGTTTCCATTGAATTTTCGAAATTTCGTATATCAAAAAAGAAATTTTATCTCTGTGACAATCGCAACAAATCGATAAAAAGCTATATCATATTTACTAACGATTTTGGTTGAGTAAAAAAGTATTGCAGAAAATAAACCATTTGGTGAAATTTTATCTTTGAAATTGACTAGACACCCTGATACAATCCTTGCAGTAGGGGCCGTTCAATTATTACGTGAGCATATTTTTTCACTTTCTCAACTTACCCCCCCCCCCCCCCTCCATTGTAAGATATCGTAAGATTTTTTGATTCTGAATAAATATTAGTAAATAATTAATTCATCACAAAACATTCCCCCCTAAATAAAAAAATGATTTGAAAGAAGCAAACATTAACTTTTTAAAATCAATAAAGACTAGTATAACCATACTCATCATTGATGGTAAATTCATTCTTTGCCCCCCAACATGTGCTGGATGGATTTCAGCATCGTCCAAACCTTCAGGACACTCAATTACATCAGTTGTCTCTCCTGCATCAATACCCTTTGCATTAATCCACTCCACGTCTGAGCTCCACTTTTCTCATCCTAAAGCAAGCACAATACTTCGTTTCCACTTCTGCCCTTATTTCGAGTTAATCGTCCTTCCGTAATTTTCCTTTTATGAATTTTATTGTCCATTCTTTGA
Organism: Wyeomyia smithii; assembly: GCF_029784165.1. Taxonomy (NCBI): domain Eukaryota; kingdom Metazoa; phylum Arthropoda; class Insecta; order Diptera; family Culicidae; genus Wyeomyia; species Wyeomyia smithii. The sequence goes on along the minus strand of NC_073696.1, from coordinate 21,676,733 downwards.
ATAACATGGTTATTTGAACAGCTGCATTAGCAATATTTCTCTTACGTAAGATAATCAATTCACCCCCTCCCCCCCTTGTAAGTCAACCTTAGAAAATTGTACAGCTCCCCTGCACCCTATTTGATTACGTAATTATTGAACGGCCCCGTAAACCCGAAAAATTGATGATCTGTCCATTTACCAGATTCATAACTGTTTTGGCTTTCTCTTAAAGTATTTCGCAATCAAATCTAATAAAGAGTGATATGAGCTTTTTGGAAGTTTTATCTTTTCGATGTTTCTTAAAGTTCTTCATCACTCTGTTTTCAGTTTTGAATTTATAGGCAGTTTTTCTTCAGGAAGGTGTTGTTTTTGCACCCGTCAGCATTAGTTTTTCGGTATGTCTTTTCATCCCCTAAATAAATAAGAGACTTGCCTGTAAAACAAACTTTTCGCTACATGTTTTAGGGGCCATCCACATACCACGTGGACAGCTTAAGGGGGGGTTGGGTAATGTCCACGGTCCATACAATTTTTTTAGAATTTATATGGACAGTTGTCCACGGAGGGGGAGGGGGGAGTCAAAATCGTTAAAAATCTGTCCACGTGGTATGTGGATGGCCCCTTAGGCAACCGAATCGTATATTTTAAGGAGACAACCTTAGCTACCGAATTATTAGATGGAATCTGCCCTACAAATAAACTTGTAAGCGTTAAAATAGGAACGAGAAAAAAGCTGGAATTTATCCAAGAGGTATAAACCGAGTCTTCCATGTGACATTCCATTTCATACTGCTTTGAACTAGCTAGTACTTTCCGTTTTCGGAAATTAATCATCAATACATGCGTTAACTTTGACTGAAGTTGATTGGTTGTTGAATTATCTAACTAATAATATGACAGTCAATGGATGTTAAACACTGTTTGCAATCTGTAAATGTAAATTGACTTCTCAGTCAATTCAGTGTTTGCCATATCACTTCATAATCGATTTGATTTTACAGACTAATATGTTCGCTCTATAATTACGACATTAGCTCATAGTTTAGCTCAGTAACTCAACACCGAAAGTTTCAGTTCAAAAAAATTAACACACTAGGCTCCGGCGAGATTCGAACTCACGATCTCCTGTTTACTAGACAGGCGCTTTAACCAACTAAGCCACGGCGCCAGTACACCAATCGGCGGCTTATTTTCGATCTACTCAAAAGCGTTTATGTTTCCTCCACTCAGTGCTCCACAGGTCGCACGGCACAGCGGAAAAACAACGCGCGTGCCATCAGTCACTCACTCCGATGGCCCCCGCCAGATGCTGTGGTGGCGGTGATACAATATCAAAACAAAAAAATCATTATTTTATTCGCCATCTGCGACCGAACCGGCGGCGGCCGGCAGTCACCGGCTTATTTACAGCCTCCCCAGTCACGGTTCACTTTTGAACCACATGCTCGAAACCACCGCTACCAGAGCTATTTTTAATAAATCTGCCTATCACTTTCCGCGCCGCGGCCAGTTGCCGGGGCTGCTGGCGTGACAAACTGACGGCTAGAGCCGAAACTAGACGCGCGATCGACAGCAAAAATGGGCACCGAAGCAATCCATCAAACAAATTTCACCCTGGTCCCCGTGTTATGTAGGTACTTGCAGCAACAATAACGATGTACCGTTTGATGGCCGGCGTTGGTGCTAATGCTAAGTAATCCGGTTTCTCTCGGAGGCACAACCGAGGAGTACCTTCCTGGACTGGAACTGAATGATGAACGGCACGGTTGGGTAGCGTTCGCTATGATTAAGTTACGCAAGATACAGTCCGTGAAGAAAATTGCTACAGTCGAGGGATGGTCAATAGTGCTGGGCTGGGATTAATATTAGCCAATGAACGCGGAAGTTTTGCATTCACTCCGATAGGAAAAATCGTGATCGGGGAAGGGCGATAATTTCCTGCGGTAAATTATACATGCAGGCTGGATTGCGCGAGTGTATTATCAGCCGGCGGTTAGATTTACGTAACCCATGATTTACCGAGTGCAGGTCTCAAACGGGTGTTTGTTTATCAAATATTTGTCTCCGCCTTTTGCTTCTCTCTGTGTAAAATCCCAAGCAACGATCCCGTTCTTTTTCAATATTTAATCAACAAATAAACAGTAAAAATCAAATAGTAAGCAACTTTTTTGTTGAGTGTCTTTCGGGATGACAGCGCGCGGGGAGAGAATGTTAGCTTAGAAAGTTTCCGTCTTGCTTAAACGAGCTTGTTTATCCGTTCGATCATCACGTTGACTGATTTTGTGTCTAGTCTGGTGGTGACCGGTTCTGTTCTGGGTTGCAGTCCGAGACGCTCAAATTCCGCTCGTCAAGTCGTGCCTCCTATCAATCAACACGCCGCAACAGTTTGTTGACCTCTCAGTCGCTTATCGAACAAAGCTTGTATCGATTGGAAGGGTTTTTTTCTTCTCTCGACTGTACCTGTGAGGTAAGATCAATAGACTTTATATTTGCGATTGAACTATACACGTGTTTTGGGCGATAAGATCGCCGCAGTGACAGGCAGGTTCTCTGTAGTATTCAGATTGTTCGGGCTTGAAGTATAGGGACAAAAAATGTTGAATGAATGTTATGATCTTCGACTCAATAGAATACTCAGTACAAACGTTTCATATATATGATAAATCGATAAGCTTTCTTATCAGCTGGACTGAATTCAAAGCTTCTAATTTCTACACTTTTTACACAGTGCTTGGAAAAACTTGGAAAACCTGGAATTATTAGTAAATTTCATTTTGTGAGAAAAAACCTGGAAATGTAAGAACATGTTTAGAACGATTGAATCTGATTTAATCTAATTTTGCCTCTTGTGCAAATGTAATTTTTTTTCTCGTTCCTATTTTAACGTCAATAAGCATATTTGGAGGGCAGTTTCTAAATGATTTTTTGGTAGTCGTCTCCATAAAATATACGATTGGATTGCCCAAAAATGTTTGCGACCTCTGGGCAATAGCTTATGATATTTGATTTCAAAATGGCAGCACGCTTTGTTCAAAGATATGCGGAGTGATTCGCGATTAGGGCTCAACTAACAAAATGTAAATAAATGGTTTTATTACACTATTGAGTTTGAAAAGACTTACGAAATTCATGAGAAGAATCCTTTCTTTTGTATAAATCGATAAAATTATTTAAATCAAGCTTTTAGTGAAGGGCGATAAAGCAGTTTACCCAAAACAAAAGATACTTTGAAACTAGGCCCTTTACATTGTTTTGAAGCAACGGGCTTCTTTGCGGCTTCTTTGCGAAATATTTCGTAAACAGGCGAGAGTAAAGGGCGGATCAACTTTTGTTTTCAAAATAAAGACGCATTTGAGAGGCGCAACTAAACAAAAACAAGGCGAAAGAAAGATGGGCGTATCTCGTTGTCAGAATGCTTTAAGGCGAAATAGAGATGGGCGAATCCCGTTGTCAGAATGCTTTAAGGCTCATTAGAAAAAGGTTAGAAGAAAAGTGCAGATTTAAGCCATAAATGCACAAATTTAATGTAGTATTGTTAGGAAACTATAAGCCAGGTATATTTTACGTCGATTTTTGGTATTGATGTTAATGTTAGTCACTTCCTTTGAAATTACGGTTTGAAAATGTACTTGCAAATTTTCAAACGGATATTCCCCAATGTTTATCTTTTGCCAGTTGCGCCCTTATCGCAAATCAATCCGGATATATCAGGGTGTCTAGCCAATTTTAAAAATAAAATTTCCATAATAAGATTCTTTCTTGAATATAAAAAGTTAAAGGGTATGTGCCTAAGTGTATCAACTCGATACGACAGGATAGATCTGATGGTAATCCTACTGACGCAGGTACATTGGTAGTGTTGGCAGAATAAATGATTTTCAGCATGCAATTCGACATGCTCAACTTGGAACAGCCGTAACTTTTTTAGGAACTTCCTAGCTTTTAGTGTCTTTGTCAAAGTGCAAAAGGCATCCAAATTTAACGTAATTTGACGCAATGTAGAGCATTGTGAAAGCGTTACTGAGCTTTCTAAAAAGGAACATGCAAAAAAGTTGGTTTTTCCATACAAATTTGAAATGCAATGCTCCAAGCGAAGACAAAACCAATCGGCTTCCGGTAAGTTTAGGATTGTTCGAGACCCCAGATGGAACCAAAAAAACTTGGTTCTGAAAAATCGATCACTTTACCCTAATATGCATACATATAGGGCGTCCCAAAATTGCATTAAATCTGGAATCCTGGCGGCTCACTCTTCAGATGATAGGAAATGGTGTTAAGAACAAACTTCTCTTCGAAGGCAGCTCTAAAAAATGATGTTTTCAATAGGCCTCGATGACCTTTTTGGGAAAAATAGGGTTTCCTTATGTTTATTCCAAAAAACAGTTCCAATTGTTAATTTTCCAAGACACCTAATTCTTTTATGTTTTTAACGGGTTCCTCAGAGTCGAAGCAATATGGAAAAAAAATTGTTTAGGTTTGATCATCGTCAATTCATTTTCCTAAAAAATCATCTAGCCTTTAGAAAAAAGATTTTTCAAGTATATTTTGACATTCAATCGATAAAAGTGGGTATGAAGCCGAAAGTTACCATAAGCTGAATACAGTAAAAAGATGGGAAATTTCATGGAGAAAAACTTTGCCGAAAGACTGCATCGCTCTTAAATAACATGATCTTAAGTTATTCGTGATTTACTGTGAAATAAATAGTTACATTCTATGTTTTTCTACATTAGAATGTTTATTTGCCTTATCAGATAGTATGACAAATTCAGCTAAACGTAATTTTTTATATTCGAAAGCAAAAAGTGTAACAAAGACTAAGGTTAGATGAAAAAAAATCACAGGAGGGTTGTGTGACTTTTACAAAAAAGATAACCCGGCTGCTTACATTACAGTCATTTTTTCTAGTAAATAAACGTTCACTAATCAGATCAATCGAATTTTGCGCTTCAACAAGGATTGACCATTCTCAATAATATAGTAAGTTGCTTGTCATGATTGGGGCTTGACATTTTTAAAATTTTGGTAATGCGAAAATTAATTTTTATGCAGAAAATGAAAACTTTTCGGATGTCGTTTTCGGGCTCATGACTGAAGGAAAAGATAATGCAGTACGTTCTGAAACACGGAGATAAAGTAAAATTCATAACAAATTTAAAAATGTGAATTAACTCCTTAAAAAATATTAACTCTTCAATCAGGCTTTCATTTTATCCTGAAAAGGACAATTTGTTATTCAATTTAATATAAGATAACATGCCGATCACATCTTGGGATTATCACTGACAGTGCGAATAAAGTATTCCTTGTGATAAAATAAACAGTGAAAAGCTGATTTAACACTCAAAACTAGACGGCTCACGTGATGTCAACATGAGTCGACTTTTCATTCAATGCATTTACTAGTGCCCGCTATCGCACAGAGACTGCATTTCACTAAAGTGCCTCACTGCATCAGCTGCTATCGATGCTGATACCCGCTACGCTATCCCTAGCCATGCCACAGTTGTGACCGCTATACGCTGCCACTGGTATCCGCTGTCCCTGCATCAGCTGGCCCAGCTGCTATCGATGCTGAGATTCGCTGCAAGTAGTGCGTTATCCATTGCTATATATCGCAGGTGTCCTCTGAACTGCTACTACTGCTGCTAAGGGAGGACTGCTGTTGTCGCTGTCTAGAACTATTATGTGCGGCTTCGGCTGAAACAGGCTCTTATATAGGCCAAATAGCATATTTTCAATTGCAAGGTATATGATTCTGTCGACCGTGCTTGGGAAGCAATCATAGAACGACCAATCAGAGGTCGAATTTTTCGTTTTGACAAGGCTTGACTATTTTCAATAGTAAAATAGTTTGAATAATAGAATTACAAGATTCAAGTCACACTTTCCGTCCTTTTTATTTTTTTTTCATCTTCGTAAAATTACATACATTGCCCCCTTTAATAAACTTGATATTGTCAATTTTATTATTTTTTAATCTGACCTTGATTATGGTTATTTTTTTTAATTTGACACACACACACACACACACACACACACACACACACACACACACACGATATACATGCACACGCGCCATACTCACTTACTCGCGCGCGCTATACTCATACACACGTGCGCTCTACTATCACACACACGCATTATACTCACACGCACTTTCCGAAATAGGGTGACGGCTTCGTTCGATGTATTCTATTTGCAAAAATTCATAACTTTTGAACTAGTTGATCGATTTTCGATTATTTTAGATCAAATCGAAGGCATTTGTTTCTAGTTTTTAAAAAAAAATTTCAAAAAATAAATCTGTGTGCTTTAACATGAAAAAAAAATACAGAAAAACTTTTTTTTACAAAGTTACTTAAAATTAACGGAGCTATAACATTATAAAACAATTTTTTTCTTTTACTTACAAGGAAAAAAGGAAAATACTTGATTTCATCGAAAATTTGAGTCATCCTTATTGTTGATAATTTTTCAATAAGCGTTTTATTAAAGAGTAATAGCTCCTATATTCATATCAGTAATTATTTTCATCTCATCACGCCTTTTTGATCAATTAATCGTCAAATTTGACCATATTTTCGATGTAAAACTTTCAACTACTTGACAAAATCGAGAAGCAAATAGATTTGCTTTCAAAATTTGTAGAGATTTGACGGTGATTTGGACAAATTAGAGAAATAATATGAATATGGGTGCACGTAGCCGTTGAGATGAAAAACGGAGCGAATACTCTATGTAACAACTTTGTAGAAAAAATTTTTTTCCCCAAAATATTGATGTAGAGCTCTAAATTAAAATTTCCTCCTATAATCGGTTTCTGGAACATTGTGCATTGGTAAGAAAGTTCTCGATGGCGCTAAGAAAAATAAGAGCTAACATTGTAACGTTGTCCAAATGACTTACAAAAATCGTATAGATTTTGATGAATTGGAACTTGAAACCGAGGGATCGGAGATTGAAAGGGGTGTATAGATGTTTTAGAGCTGAGAAAGGTGACTAAGATTTTTCGAGAGACCCCCCTCCTCCCCTATTCCAAAAGGGTTGGGTCCCATTCAAATGAAACTCAAATTTCAGCACAGCTCGAGAACCAATCAAGCAAATAGAACCGGATTTGCTATGAGGATGTGTTAGGGTAACAAATATGTTCAACGCCCCTCCCTTTCCCTTAAGTGAGGGGTCCCATACAAATAAAACACAAATTACTGCACATCTCGAGAACTAATCAAAAGAATGGAACCAAATTGCATGGCAAAGGGTTTTAGAAGACAAAAAACATTTCAATAGTGATTCGACACCCCTCCTTCTTCTGGAAGAGAGGGCTACAAATAAAACACAAATTTCTTCACAACTCAAGAACTAACCAAGCAAATGAAATCGAATTTGGTATTTGGAGGTTTTCGGGGTAAAAAATGTTTCTATGATGGTTTGGGGGGGGGGGGGCTGACAAGCTCAGATATCATTTTGATTTTTAAGATGATGACTTCTTGGTTTCTGAAAAATCAAAATACCACTCAATATGAATATTTCCGTAATCAGGATGAGACATAGAAGCCAAGAACACTACCGTTCCAAGCATAACTGTCCCAGCGTCCATTTGGTTTGCGTAAAAGTCAAAAGGCGAGTATTTTTTCATTCCGATAAAAGCAATCATTTCCAACGATTTGTCTTTTGAATTTGATCTTATCCAATATTCGATTTGTCATGCTTAATAACTCTATGTTTTCCAAGTTTATAGGCTGTTTCTAAACGTCATTGTATTCTTTTGATTACTTTACACATTGCCAAATTTAACATAACAAATTCGGTCCAAAGATTGTTATTTACAGTAGCATACTCCCTTGAGACACCGGTTCTATTCCCTAATGTTCACCGTCCCTGTCATTGTTCGGTGTGTGGCCGCTCACCGTTTCAGCATTATGAATCGCCTAAACAAACTATTCCAAACCGTGTAAATATGCTTTTAATTTTCATTATTTGTTCCTATTAGATTACCAGTCGGAATTTATTATCCTCTCGAGTATACTCCACCTGTCGGCTGTGCAGTGAAGGGACCGCGAAGTAAATATGAATAAATTTAAAAATCCTGTACCTCAGCGAGCCATAAGTCACCGGCCAACCGACCGTGGTGCACTCCGCCGTAGGCCAGCACAGTATCACAAAACCGAATCTGGCCAGTGAAACCGGAAAATTATCCAACCTCCGACTGGAAGGAACGCGCAGAGACATATCACCCACACATAAGCGCATACGGTCTCCTATCTACCGGACTCGCTTCATTTATCATTGGCTGAAACTGGTCATTTTTCTTCTCGCTAATTACATTCATTAATTTTCCGGCTACTCGACGGTGCAGCAGCAGCAGCAGCAGTTCCGTCTCCTTCGCCGCCCCAGCCATGTCCACGTCTGGTTGCGCTTGTCTGCTGACTGTCTATCCGGATTGCAGCTTCGGAGTCGAAGCGACCCAAATGACTTTTACTTTCTACTCGGGGCTGAACTTTTCCCTTGTGTTGTTCTGAAGTTTCTAATGATTGCATAATCGAGGGATCCAAGGAATGTAAATGGTGCATTGTCTGTGGTAGAAGATGCCACGGAATTGGTAGGAAATTAATTGATTTGTGCTTCCAGGATTGCATGAAACCGCAAATGTATTTACATTCAATATGGTCATATGTTCTTTCCTAACTTGGGTATTTTTAGCCATACACCAACTGTGCCATGTTCCGCTTGAACAAACGGCGAATATTTCATAATCCGCCAGCCAACTTTGCGATGAAAGTTCAGGCTTGGAAATTCCTCGCCCAGAGCTCTTCATGCAGACGCAATGCTCGGGACGCACGGGTGTTTCTTCGGCGCAGCCTGTGTTATGCCGCGAGGTTTGTGCTTGCATCTGACTGTGCGCCCGGTTGGTATTGTGTTCGCTGACACCGACTACTTTGTTTGCTGATACGCTTTTGCACCTTGCTCCTTGCTTCCGCTCACGTTTTTCCACCTCCACCCAAAAACTTCACGATACGGATGGATCCCGGCTATTTGGCATCAGTGTCACTTTCATGTTGCAATGTTTTCCAACTTTCGCCCTACTCTCTCACTTCAGTATGTTGCTACTGTTTGCCAGCCTCCCCCGGGGCCCTGGGTTCCGGGAAAGGCATGTTTCCATGATTCGTCGTTTTTTGCCGCAGCCGCTATGGTGCCAGCCGTGCTGCGTTTCGCTCAATATTGCAACTTCACTGACAGGAGATTATTGTTGTTTGATCTTTTTCCCTCGCCATTTACAGAGCAGTCGATGTTGCTGTCGTTGTTGCGTTTGCTCAGAGTGGAACTGCAATTATTTGAACAAAACTGAGCCAATCTAGACGAGAAAGGTGTGGCCCGACACATTCCAGTTGGGTGCCTCTTCTCGATAGATATCAATCATCGCATACTAAAATTGAAAATTTTCAGGATATGTGATCGATATCGGAACTAAAATTTAAGTTCTGTATTTACATTTCATCAAAATTTCACCAGCAAAAATCGGCGAAGTCCTCTGAAACCAGCAACCATTCGTGTGGCAACTGAATCGGCCAATCAAAGTGGCATTTACTGTCCCGCTGATGTACTCTATGCAAGCGCTGAAAGGCTATTAATTATCCCGGAACCAAGTGTACTCTAAAAACCATCCATTGCACGTGTCTATCCGTCCATCCGTACATCCATCCATCCCGTTGCGATGGACCCGGATGGCGAGTCGCCCTCCGCCGCAGTGGATACGCTACCGATTCAGGATAATTAATAGCTCTCAACACTCATCCGCGACTGACGTGAACTGAGCTCTCACACGGCTGCCTCCAATGGCCACCGGGGAATCGTTCTCGAACTTTCGAGAAGCACACGACACGGTACCATGTACAATAAATTACGCCCGACGCCCATCAAAATTAAACAAATACAAACCTGGTGCGCCTTTTTGCCAGCGCGCCTGAGTCCCGTTTGAACCGTAGAGACCATTTCCGGGGGCGTTCGGTATCAACAGTATTGTTATTCGGTAACAAATAGACAGATAGATACACACTTTTTCCCATCGCACAACCAGCGTCGGGCGGTTACGAAACACGAAACACAATGACTGTGCAAATTTTATTCACTCGTTTCCCCAGAGTGCTGGAGAGTTTTTCTGGTGGGGAAAATCTGAATGGAAAAATGCACGCCATAAATTTTGGGATAAATGATGTGAAAATTCAGACATAAATAATGGACGCAACGCAGCAGCAGCACGTGGAACCATTTGAAAGCGTTTTATGTTTACTTGCTATTATGATGGCACTCGGGAGCAAGTTAGTTTCATAAAACTAGATAACAGCTGCATGGGTGTTTTGTTGAAATCTGGTAATAGATTGACATTTTAAAACACAGGACACGATTCAATTTCCTGATCATTCAATTTTGTAAAGCGTTTTGTGGAGTAACATCTAGCTTTGGGTACCAAGACTGTATTCATTTTTTCTCATTTTATCTTTTTCCCTGTGTTCTTACAAAACAAATTCTAAATCTCAGCATTCAGCTATGTTTTTTATCAAAAAAATTTCTGTTGCCTAATTTCAAATACATTTTCATAAATTTGATCCTTTCTCTGTGTCAATTTCTTTTGCTTTTAAATTGTTTGCCCATTTCCTTCTACATTTCATTACAACTTTTTCCAACTTCAAACCAGTTTTTTCTCCTTTTTTACGTCTATTTTTTACATTCTTTTCAATTTTTTTTTCGTACCACCAACTTCCTCTTATTTATTTTATTCGCTTTTTCTACATTTTTCACTGCATTCTCATTTCAAACATTTTTTCGTTCATATTTTGTGCGATGTTATTGCACCTTTCCCTATATTTAAAAAAAAACTACTACTTACTAGCCTTTTTCGCTTTTCACCGGCATCTTTATCCTTCTCTCATTTCTTTTTTTTTTTTTTTTTGTTTTTTTTTTATTTTCTCGCTCTCGGTTCTCTCCATTTAACTCTAAATCTTACTCTCTGTCTTATTCTATCCCCATTTCTCCTTTCATCCTACTTTCTACTATCTTTTTTCCTTGATTTTCGTTTGTCCATTTCTCACTTTTTTCCAAATGTCTTTTTTCTCTTCTCATATTGTTTCGCTCTCTTTATTTCTCTTTGTGCACATTTCATGGCAGCTTATCCCCATTAGTTTCTATCGGTTTTTTTACTACTTATTAATTCTTAATTTCATTTCCTTTTTTATTTTATTTCATTTTCCATTGAAAAATTTGATTTTGCTTTCTAACACGTTATTCGCTCTCACTGCACTTTTTTCACTCCTCTCTTCATCTTTCTTTTCGTTACCCATTTTCTGCATTCCATGTCAGAGTTTTTTTGATTGTTTTTTTTTTATTTAACCTTCCTTTCGTCACTCGCTGCAAATTTAATGATATCATATTAGTTTTTGCATCACTTTTTTTTCTCCAAGTCCACCCAATTCTACATCTTTTCAATTATTTGTTTTATTTTTTAATCTCACCCTTTTTTATCTTTTCCCTTATTGTTTTCATCTTGTTCTGTTTTGCTTTATAACTGTTTTTATATTTGTTTCTGTTACAGGTCGGACTCGATTAACCGGAGACTCGATTATCCGGAAACTCGATTATCCGGAATTCGATTATCCGGAATTTTAGACTCGATTATCCGGAATTTAATTTTTTTGGTGTCCGTTTTCAATTTTTATTCCGAAATGTTGCCTTTACCATCCCTTCTGGCATATTCGTTACCATTTAAGTCACTTCAGGCATGTTTAGGACATGTTCCAATCAGGTGAAAATAATCAATGTCCAATTTTTTTTTTTGGTTCTCAAGATTTTACCCCTTTTTGCCTCAGAAATAACTTTTGGTTACGCCACTGTATCATACAAGTAAATAAAGAAAAGAAATATTTATTTTATGTTCGTTAATCGCAAAATTTCAGTATTTTTCGTGTGATTCGATTACCCAGAAAACTCGATTATCCGGAATGAAAATTTTTTTGATGTTCCGGATAATCGAGTCCGACCTGAATTTGTTTTTCCTTCTCTACACTGATATCTTATTTTTTTTCTTTTCATCTTACTTTTTACTTTTTTGATTCCGTACATGCCTTCACAATTTATTTCCAACTTCTTTTGCATAACAGCTTTATACTTTTTTCCTTATTCATATTTTGTCCTTTCACTCTATTTTCGTTCACTCTACCCATTTCTTCTCTCATTTTATTTTCTCATTTTGTTTTCTTGATTTTCTCTTTCTCATTATTTTTCATTTTTTCTATATGTCTTTTTTATGTGCCTTTCCTTCTTTTTATTCTTTTATTTCTATTTCTCTTTCTCCTCACTCTAAGCCATTTTTTCCTTTTGATTTGCATTTCTATTCCTTCCTCTTTCTTATGTTTTTGTTTATCTTCATTCACTTTCTTCACATCCTCCCTTATATTTTCCATCATTTCATGTTCTTTTGATTGCATTTTCCCCTCGTTTTTTCCTCTTCTTCACTACTCGGTTTCGTTCTCGGATTTTATCCTCATTCTAAATTTGTTCTCTATTATGTTCATTTTTACCACATTTTTCATAAATTGTTACAACTCTAGCTTTCTCCCCAATTTTCCCCTTTTCTCCATCTTGAACTTTCTTACAACTATTTCTTTAGTCGTTCTCTCTTTATGTTTCTTTTCATCCCCTTCTTTATCCTCCTTTTCAAACTTGTTTCAATGTTTTGCATACTTCTTTTCATTTTTGGTTTTATATTTCTCTTTATCTCGTTCTCTACATTTTTATAATATTGACAAACAAATTCTAAACAAATTCTAAATCTCAGCATTCAGCTATGTTTTTTATCAAAAAATTTTCTGTTGCCTAATTTCAAATACATTTTCATAAATTTGATCCTTTCTCTGTGTCAATTTCTTTTGCTTTTAAATTGTTTGCCCATTTCCTTCTACATTTCATTACAACTTTTTCCAACTTCAAACCAGTTTTTTCTCCTTTTTTACGTCTATTTTTTACATTCTTTTCAATTTTTTTTTCGTACCACCAACTTCCTCTTATTTATTTTATTCGCTTTTTCTACATTTTTCACTGCATTCTCATTTCAAACATTTTTTCGTTCATATTTTGTGCGATGTTTTTGCACCTTTCCCTATATTTAAAAAAAAACTACTACTTACTAGCCTTTTTCGCTTTTCACCGGCATCTTTATCCTTCTCTCATTTCTTTTTATTTTTTTTTTTATTTTCTCGCTCTCGGTTCTCTCCATTTAACTCTAAATCTTACTCTCTGTCTTATTCTATCCCCATTTCTCCTTTCATCCTACTTTCTACTATCTTTTTTCCTTGATTTTCGTTTGTCCATTTCTCACTTTTTTCCAAATGTCTTTTTTCTCTTCTCATATTGTTTCGCTCTCTTTATTTCTCTGTGTGCACATTTCATGGCAGCTTATCCCCATTAGTTTCTATCGGTTTTTTTTACTACTTATTAATTCTTAATTTCATTTCCTTTTTTATTTTATTTCATTTTCCATTGAAAAATTTGATTTTGCTTTCTAACACGTTATTCGCTCTCACTGCACTTTTTTCACTCCTCTCTTCATCTTTCTTTTCGTTACCCATTTTCTGCATTCCATGTCAGAGTTTTTTTGATTGTTTTTTTTTTATTTAACCTTCCTTTCGTCACTCGCTGCAAATTTAATGATATCATATTAGTTTTTGCATCACTTTTTTTTCTCCAAGTCCACCCAATTCTACATCTTTTCAATTATTTGTTTTATTTTTTAATCTCGCCCTTTTTTATCTCTTCCCTTATTGTTTTCACCTTGTTCTGTTTTGCTTTATAACTGTTTTTATATTTGTTTCTGTTACAGGTCGGACTCGATTAACCGGAGACTCGATTATCCGGAAACTCGATTATCCGGAATTTTAGACTCGATTATCCGGAATTTAATTTTTTTGGTGTCCGTTTTCAATTTTTATTCCGAAATGTTGCCTTTACCATCCCTTCTGGCATATTCGTTACCATTTAAGTCACTTCAGGCATGTTTAGGACATGTTCCAATCAGGTGAAAATAATCAATGTCCAATTTTTTTTTTGGTTCTCAAGATTTTACCCCTTTTTGCCTCAGAAATAACTTTTGGTTACGCCACTGTATCATACAAGTAAATAAAGAAAAGAAATATTTATTTTATGTTCGTTAATCGCAAAATTTCAGTATTTTTTGTGTGATTCGATTACCCAGAAAACTCGATTATCCGGAATGAAAATTTTTTTGATGTTCCGGATAATCGAGTCCGACCTGTATTTGTTTTTCCTTCTCTACACTGATATCTTATTTTTTTTCTTTTCATCTTACTTTTTACTTTTTTGATTCCGTACATGCCTTCACAATTTATTTCCAACTTCTTTTGCATAACAGCTTTATACTTTTTTCCTTATTCATATTTTGTCCTTTCACTCTATTTTCGTTCACTCTACCCATTTCTTCTCTCATTTTATTTTCTCATTTTGTTTTCTTGATTTTCTCTTTCTCATTATTTTTCATTTTTTCTATATGTCTTTTTTATGTGCCTTTCCTTCTTTTTATTCTTTTATTTCTATTTCTCTTTCTCCTCACTCTAAGACAGTTTTTCCTTTTGATTTGCATTTCTATTCCTTCCTCTTTCTTATGTTTTTGTTTATCTTCATTCACTTTCTTCACATCCTCCCTTATATTTTCCATCATTTCATGTTCTTTTGATTGCATTTTCCCCTCGTTTTTTCCTCTTCTTCACTACTCGGTTTCGTTCTCGGATTTTATCCTCATTCTAAATTTGTTCTCTATTATGTTCATTTTTACCACATTTTTCATAAATTGTTACAACTCTAGCTTTCTCCCCAATTTTCCCCTTCTCTCCATCTTGAACTTTCTTACAACTATTTCTTTAGTCGTTCTCTCTTTATGTTTCTTTTCATCCCCTTCTTTATCCTTCTTTTCAAACTTGTTTCAATGTTTTGCATACTTCTTTTCTATTTTGGTTTTATATTTCTCTTTATCTCGTTCTCTACATTTTTATAATATTGAATGCAATTTTCTCTTCTTGTTTACTGTTTATTTTAAATTGTCTTTCTGTTACATATGTCATTCATTTTAACTTTCATACCGCATCTCAATTACGTTATAGGTTTTAGTTTTTAATCTCCTTTATTTCTCAATCCTACTTTCTCTCTCTCTTTCTATTTCTGTATATTTCTCTCTTTCTGTTTTTTTCTCATTCCCTAAGTCTTTCTTTTTTTCTTTCTCTCTCTCTGTCTTTCCTCCGCTCTCTCTATCTGTTTGACTTCTCACTCTCTCTCTCTCTCTCTCTCTCTCTTTCTCTTCCTATCTTTAACTTTCTGTCTCTATTTCTCTTCGTATCACTCTCTCTGTGTTATTTTCTTTCTCTTTCTCTTTCTTTATCTCTTTTTCTATCTGTCTCTCAATCTCTCTATTTCTCTCTATCACTTTTTCTTTATCTCGCTCTATTACTCTCTTTATCCCTCTCACTATTTCTCATTCTACCACCCTCTCTATCTCTTCTCTCTATCTCTCTTTTTGTCACTCTCTCTCGCCCTCTATCACTCTCTCTCTCTCCATCTCCCTCTATTTCTTTCTCTATCTGTATCTCTCTTTCTATCTCTCTTTATCTTTCTCTCTCTTTATCACTCTCTCTATATCTCTCTGTCTTTCTCTCTCTATATCACTCTCTCTATCTCTCTCTCTTTATCACTTTCTCTATCTCTCTGTCTTTATCACTCTCCATATCTTTCCCTATCTTTCTGTCTCTAAGTGTCTCTATGTCTTTCCTCTGTCGTTCTCTCTGTTTTTCTCTCTGTCTCTCTCTCAGTATTTCTCTCTATCTTTCTCTCTATCTCTCCATGTGTCTCTCTCTGTTTTTCTCTCTATCACTCTCTCTGTGTTTCAACCTCTCTGCCTCTCTCACTGTGTTTCATTCTCTCTGCCACTCTGTCGCTATCTATTTGTGTTTCTTTCTCTCTCTTTCTCTCTTTCTGTCGTTCTTTTAGTCAGTCTCTCTCTCTCTGTCGTTCTCTTAGTCTGTCTCTCTCTCTCTGTCGTTATCTTAGCCTGTCTCTCTCTCTCTCTCTCTTTGTCATTCTCTTAGTCTGTCTCTCTCTGTCGTTCTCTCAGTCTGTTGCTCCCTCTCTGTCGTTCTCTTAGTCTGTCCCTCTCTGTCGTTCTCTCAGTCTGTCTCTTTCTTGCTGTCGTTCTCTTAACCTGTCTCTCTCTCTCTCTCTGTCGTTCTCTCAGTCTGTCACTCTCTCTTTCTTTCTCTATCTCTTTCTCTTTTTTTCTCTCTCTCCTTCATTCTCTCTATCTCTATCTATCTCTATCTATCGCTCTCTCTATCTCTCTTTCTACTCACTTCCTTTCTCTCTTTCTCTTTCGCTCTCTTTCTCTCTCTCGCTACTTCTCTCTTTTCACTTTTTTCTATCTTTCTTTCTCTCTCTTTCTTTTCCTTTTTTTCCTCTCTCTCTCCATTTTTATTTCTTTTTTCAATTTTCCTTCTAATTCTAACTCTTTTTCATTCTACATCTTTTATTTTTTCCACATTTACTTTTCTCTGCTTTTCTCTCCCTATCTCTTAATTTTTCTTGTCATTTGATGCCATATATTCTTGATAATTTCCAGCTTTTTAAAATATCTTCCTAGACTACCGTTTCATTGTCTCTTTTTTCTATTATTTTTTTTTTCATTTTTTACCGCAAATCTCTCCATCAATTCAATCAAAGTTGTCTCATCCCTTTTTCCCCATTGCATCGTCTTTTCATTTCACTCGCTCTTTCTTTTCATTTTCGCTAACTCTAGTTGATCTCTTCCATCTTTTGCTTCTTCTCACTATGTATTTACCTTTAAGATTCCTCACGTATTTGTTTTCGCTTTTCTTAATATTACTTTCGAATTCCTTCTAAAGGTGCATGCGATATCTCGAGTTACTAGAAATTTAACTGAAACTACAAACTTTTGTTTGTTTTTTTTTTAATAGGTGTTATTTACCAATTTTCGAACCAGTATTTAAGCTGCTATAAATTCTGATCAAGGAAGGAGTTGTTTCAAAGTTTTGGTCTGTATGTAACTTCGACAAATTTGGAGTTTAAACTGCTCTTAATATCAGAATCTTTTATACACGCTGTTTGCTTAGGTTAACTCTGAATATTTCTGATTTTTTTTGTTATTTAATCAACTAAAAATTGGGCTCAAAATTTTCAATTCCTTTCTCAACTGCTTTTATCTTTTCATTTCATTCGCTTTATTCTCTATATTCATCCAGTTTTCAGCTTATTTTTTCATCTTTTAGCTTTTTTTCTCACCGTTGTTTATCGTTTTCCGTTATTGTTTTCAACTTTTTTTACATTGCCTTATAACTCTTTCTATGTTTATTTTTTCCTATCTTTTTTTTTTTTTTTGATATACTCTATTGTATCTTTTCGCTTTATTTTATATCTTATTTCGTTTCCTTGATTTCCTCGATATTTTTCCATTTTTCTTTTTTTTGTATATTTTTTGAAATTTCATTGCATTGAAATTAATATGACATGACATGAAGAGACCAAGGAATACAAAGAGAGGATGAGAAAAACGGGAGAATTGCAGAAAGAGAAAAAAAATCGGGAAATTTAACAAAAGAGCGAATAAAATAGAATGATAGAGGCAAAGATTAATGGAATAATGTTATGATTTAATTGAATTGATGTAACAGTTTTACCTTTTTTTTTTTTTTTCTTCACATAACATTTATTTGACACGGCACAAATACAATTTAATGTTTAACGGCGCCAATTATATCTGATGACTTAAAAACTAAAGCAAATTTTTTATCCTCGCTGCCGACTACGAGCTGAAATTAAGTCTAACTTAAAACTAGCATGGGATTTCCAATCAGTGTTTTGTTGTTCAATGGTCGTCTGATAATCGTCGAATGGCATGTATGGATTCGTTCTGCTGAGCCACGATGTCGTGAGTTGGGACAGAGGCTCGTAGTCCTTGGGTCCTGGTTCTGTTGTGCGGGGTCTGGTTGCTGGTTTTGTGCTTAAGGTTCAAACGTGTTCTTGTCGTTTTGTTGGGTGTAGACGGAGGGGAACGGGACTAGACTGGGGCGTGGATGGATTTCAGGAAAACGTATATAAGGGACATGTAGGATAGGTCACGGCTCGCCAAGACATCACGAACAGGAACAGCCGGCTGTCTACCCTCGGCCTGCAGGGAAGCTATTAATTTAGACCTGGCGTCACGGTGTACAGGGCATGACCAAACCACATGCTCTATGTCGTGATAACCTTCACCACAGGCACAGATACCACTTTCCCCGAGCCCAACACGACGGAGGAGCGCGTCAAATCTATAGTGATTGGACATAAGCCGGGACATCACGCAAATGAAATCCCGACCTACATCCAACCCCTTGAACCACGGGTTCGTCGATACTTTGGGGATTATGGAATGTAACCACCTTCCCAATTCCCCTCTGGTCCAAGCATTTTGCCAACTGATGATCGTATTCTGACGTACAAGTGCGAAAAATTCATTAAAGGCAATTGGTCTTTCATAAATATCACCGTTTGTTGCGCCCACCTTAGCCAAAGAGTCCGCTTTCTCATTACCCGGTATCGAGCAGTGAGAAGGGACCCACGCTAAGGTAATCTGAGTAGATTTTTCGGATAAAGCACTCAGATGTTCCCGTATTTTCCCCAGGAAATACGGAGAGTGCTTAACATCTTTCATCGATCGGAGAGCCTCAATGGAACTGAGACTGTCCGTAAAGATGAAATAATGGTCCGTGGGCATTTTTTCGATAATCCCTAGGGTGTACTGAATTGCAGCTAATTCTGCGACGTAAACAGAAGCAGGATTATCGAGCTTATGGGAGACGGTTAAATTGTTACTGAAGACACCGAAGCCAGTGGACCCATCAAGAAGTGATCCGTCAGTGTAGTACATATTGTCGCAGTTGATGTTTCGATATTTATTGGAAAAAATTTTAGGGATCTGCTGCACGCGTAAATGATCCGGGATTCCACGAGTTTCTTCTATCATGGATGTATCGAAAAACACAGTAGAATCAGAAGTATTTGATAAGTCGACACGATTTGGAATATTCGAAGAAGGGTTAATATTTTGGGACATGTGATTGAAATACAATGTCATAAAACGGGTTTGAGAATTAAGTTCGATTAACCTTTCAAAATTTTCAATCACGGGACGGTTCAAGACCTCACATTTGATTAGAATACGAGAAGACAGGCTCCAGAAGCGGTTTTTCAATGGTAGTACTCCAGCTAAAACCTCCAAACTCATCGTATGGGTCGACTGCATGCAACCTAAGGCGATACGCAAACAACGATATTGTATTCGCTCCAGTTTGATCAAATGTGTGTTTGCTGCGGAGCGGAAGCAGAAACACCCGTATTCAATAACAGACAATATCGTTGTTTGGTAAAGCCTTATAAGGTCTCCTGGATGGGCTCCCCACCATTGTCCGGTTATTGTACGAAGAAAATTCACTCTTTGTTGACATTTTTTCATCAGATACCTCACGTGACAACCCCAGGTGCCTTTAGAGTCGAACCAGACACCAAGATATTTGTGTACCAAAACCTGAGAAATCGTTTTACCCATTAATTGTGTTTGAAGCTGAGCAGGTTCATGCTTCC
This sequence comes from Wyeomyia smithii, assembly GCF_029784165.1. Taxonomy (NCBI): domain Eukaryota; kingdom Metazoa; phylum Arthropoda; class Insecta; order Diptera; family Culicidae; genus Wyeomyia; species Wyeomyia smithii. The sequence continues at coordinate 21,657,059 of NC_073696.1, read as the reverse complement.
TAGGAAAAACTACTATCTCAGTCTTCTCCGGAGAGAATTCGATACCTAGCTGTAAAGCCCAAGCAGACAAATTGTCCAAGGTATCTTGCAATGGTCCTTGCAAATCGGCAGCTTTGGCTCCTGTAACAGAGATTACACTGTCGTCTGCAAGTTGTCTTATCGTGCATGAATTTGCCAGACATTCGTCGATGTCATTTACATAAAAGTTGTAAAGAAGGGGGCTTAAACATGAGCCCTGGGGAAGACCCATGTAGCTAATGCGAAAAGTTGCCAAATCGCCATGCGTAAAATGCATGTGCTTTTCGGACAACAAGTTGTGCAAAAAATTGTTCAAAATTGGAGAAAATCCTTGTCGGTGAAGTTTACCCGAAAGAATGTCAATAGAAACGGAATCAAAAGCCCCCTTAATGTCCAAGAACGCAGACGCCATTTGTTCTTTACGAGCATACGCCAGCTGAATATCTGTTGAAAGCAACGCAAGACAATCATTCGTCCCTTTGGCACGGCGGAAGCCAAATTGAGTTTCTGATAGTAGACCATTTGATTCGACCCAATGGTCTAAACGACGGAGTATCATTTTTTCCATCAATTTCCGGATACAGGATAGCATTGCAATCGGCCTATAAGAGTTGTGATTAGAAGCTGGTTTCCCTGGTTTTTGGATGGCGATCACCTTCACTTGCCTCCAATCCTGCGGTACAATGTTTTGCTCCAGGAACTTATTGAACAAGTTCAACAAGCGCCTCTTGGCATTGCCGGGTAGATTCTTCAACAAGTTGAATTTGATTCTATCTAATCCAGGCGCGTTATTGTTACAGGACAGGAGGGCAACTGAAAGTTCTGCCATCGTAAAAGGTGATTCTATCGCGTCGTGGCCCGGAGACGCATCGCGAACAATATTTTGCTCAGGAACAGAGTCCGGACATACTTTCCTGGCAAAATCAAATATCCACCTACTTGAAGACTCCTCGCTTTCGTTGACCGTTACGCGATTCCGCATTCTTCGGGCTGTGTTCCAAAGAGTGCTCATCGATGTCTCCCTCGACGTCTCGTTCACGAACCGACGCCAATATCCACGTTTCTTTGCTTTAGCCAAGCTTTTAAGCTTGGTATCAAGCTCCGAATACCGTAAATAGTCGCCAGGTATACCTCCCGTCTGGTAGGCCTTAAACGCGTCGGATCTTTGCGTGTAGACATCGGAGCACTCTTGGTCCCACCACGGAGTGGGAGGCCGTTCTTTGATCGTTACGCCGGGATATTTCTTCGTTTGGGCTTGCAACGCGGCGTCGAGAATCAAGCCCGCGAGGAGGTTGTATTCTTCAAGTGGTGAATGATGTTGAATCGACTCGACCGCTTTTGAAATCTTTTCCTCGTATAACTTCCAATCGACATTTCGTGTGAGGTCATACGGAATGTCAATTGGTCGCATGCGAGTTGACCCGTTAGTAATTGAAATAAGAATAGGCAGATGGTCGCTACCGTGAGGATCGAGGATTACCTTCCATGTGCAATCCAACCGTAGCGACGTCGAACATAAGGATAGATCCAAAGCGCTTGGGCGCGCTGGAGGTTTCGGGATACGTGTCATTTCACCGTTGTTTAAAATAGTCATGTCGAAGTCATCGCAAAGGTTATAGATTAAAGAGGAGCGGTTATCATTGTATGGGGAACCCCAAGCCACGCCATGAGAGTTGAAGTCTCCCAAAATCAAACGTGGCGAGGGAAGAAGTTCTATTAAATCAAAGAGCAGCCGTTGCCCAACCTGTGCTCTGGGGGGAATATATATTGAGGCAATACAAAGCTCTTTACCTTGTATTGTCATTTGACATGCGACAACTTCGATGCCTGGAATCGAGGGGAGGTTAATACGATAGAAAGAATAGCACTTTTTAATCCCTAAAAGTACTCCTCCATATGGGGTGTCTCGATCAAGGCGAATAATATTAAAATCATGGAAGTTGAGATCAATATTTGAAGTAAGCCAAGTTTCACAAAGGGAAAATGCATCGCATTTGTTTTTATTTATCAAAACTTTAAACGAATCAATTTTTGGTAAAATACTTCTACAATTCCACTGTAAGACAGAGATAGAATCCTTCATATACGCAGTTGAATTAGGCATCGAAGGATACAATCGCTGCAAGGAGAGGCCATTGGGCAGTCAACTGCTTCAAAAATGATCTAACTGTTGGGAGGAATGCTGTAAGAAAAATTTTAATTGGATCGGGTACATTGAAAGTTTCAAAAATCCAGTCCACAATGTCAGAAAATTTCACTAATCCAGAGTTTGTTTCATCAACTGGGAGTGTAAAAGGAGCAACTGGGGTTTTAGATGTTCCTGGCAGTGCTGGGAACTCCTTCTGGGACTTTAAATTTGCCAGCCCAGGAGGAGTTTGCTTCGGTTTTTCCGCAGCACTGTTTGGTTTGTTTGTAACCTTCATTTCACTTTGAGAAATCTTAGGACCTTTTCTGGGAAGTTTAGGAGAGGAAACACTTTTCCTCTTTCTAGACTCCCCAGGATTGGCGTAAGATGCTCCCGCTGGTGAATCGTCAGAATCGGTTTCCTCAGAGGGCAACAGATCGAAGGGGTTCGAAGTAACGGGAGAAGTGGTAACGGTCTTCTTCAGCATGTCAGCGTAGGAACGCTTTGAACGCTCTTTGAGAGACCGTTTTATTTTATCCCTGCGCTGCATGTACACCGCACATGTCGAGAGCTCATGCAGATTTTCTCCGCAGTGAATACACTTTTCAGCGTTAACACTGCAAGAATCTTCCGCATGAGACTCCCCACACTTGCCACAACGTGCCTTATTGCAGCAGTAGGCGGCTGTATGGCCTAACTGCTTGCAATTCAGGCAGTTCATGACGCGGGGCACGTAGAGCCTCACAGGGAGACGAACCCGGTGGATCGAGACGTGGCTTGGTAGTGCAGACCCGGCGAACGTAACTCGAAACGAGTCTGACGGAGTGTATACTGTTTTGCCACCGATGATCGATGCTGACCGCAATTGCTTGCAGTCGAGCACCTTTACTTCGGGACACGTTTTGTTCTTAAAGCACCCTTTGGCACTTTGCAGTATACACTCGACGGACAGACTCGAATCGGTTATGACACCGTCGATCTCCACGTCTCGTGCGGGTATGTAAACGCGATACTCGCGTGTGAAGAGCTCAGAGCAAGCTATATCGTTGGCCTCTTTCAGGTTACCGACCACGACACGGAGCTTGTTAGGCCGGACCTTGGAAATTTCGGTCACGCCCTTGTACTCCTTCGTCAGGTCTTTAGAAATCTGCAAGAGGTTCAACTTTTTCGATTTCGGTCCTGCCTTTGGCCGAAAATAAACAGTATAGCTGCCCTGGGCTCCGTCTGGGTAAAGCCTGGGGCGAGGGGGGACTGAAGAATGAACAGGGGAGGGGGTAACAGAAGGGTCAGGGTCAGAGGGGTTCGGGGATGGTGGCGCGGGAGGCGAGGGATCTACATCCATCGCGCTATGTTTAGCGCACTAGCGCTGACAAGAACACGTACCTTTTTATTTCTCCCTTCCAGTAAGGTTGGTTGTCCGATCGTTCGAAGTAGCAGCCGTTACAGCCAGCAGCACCAATACAGCAGCACCAAACAGCCACCAGCAGCGAGCCAGGTGTGAGATCACTCCACACAGCGATACGACTCGCTGACACTGATGGCTTCTTCTTTTTCCTCGTTTGTGTCTCGTCCACTGCTGTAGCACAATCCAGCCAGCAGCCAAATCGGCTTACGCACCAGCTGGCAGTCACGATGCGAAACAGTTGCACAAAGGAACGACCTTGAACCCGGATTTATTTCACTCGACCAGGCAAACAATGCCAACACTTGTTCACACGTCTTTTGTTTTATACTCTATCGGACCGATCACCAAACACGTCCAGTACTGATGCGTGTTCGGCACAGAATGAGTTTTACCTTTGTTATACTAAAAAAAAGGTTATAAAACAAAGGTTATAAAATCGGTCGAAAAACGCAAAACAGATCCAAGGCCCGGAGGGCCGAACCGTATATACCATTCGACTCAGCTCGACGAACTGAGCAATGTCTGTTCGTGTGTATGTGTGTGTATGTGTGTATGTATGTATGTTGTCTGTATGTATGTGCCGCAAAATACTAACGCATCTTTCTTATAGAACGCAATATCCGACTTTGATGATCTTATACGCAAACGAAAGCTATTGTGGCCCTCCAGAATGCTACCGAGTGGATTTTTGATTGATGGCTTAGATTTTGAGATATTGTTCATAGAGTATTTTTAAACACAAAAAATGAATCTGTTGAGGGCCAAGTATACCAATCGACTCAGCTCGTCTAAATGAACATTGCCTAAATACATGTGTATGTGTGTATGTACGTTAGTATTTGTAAATTTGTGGTTTATATGTGTAGTATATCAAAATCGAACAAAAAAAAACAAAAAAAAATCCCACCTTTCACAGAATGCATTATTCGATTTAAGTGCTTACAAGTGCAAATGGAAGCTCCAAACCCTTTTGAAAATCATACTGAGCGAGTTTTTCATTGGTTGCATGATTTTCAGAATATTTAAGAAAGAATTTTTAAACATGGAGAATTTCACTTTTTGGATAATTTCTCTTTCTATCCTTTCTTATATTACTATCTCTCTTTCTCTCGCTCTATCTTTTTTTGCAACTACTATTTATTTCTCAGAAGAAACTAAGAGTAAAGACATCTGTTCATAATTTTCATACTCTGTTTAGTTCATTCTAATTTTTACTAACAATATTCAAAAGATTTCAGAGGAAACTGCAATGCTTATTTAAGTCCGGTTCTCGTTTACTTGATACACTTCGGTTTTGTATAATATAAATATTGTTTTTTTTTTTTTAAATTTATTTAAAGGTCAGTGCAAACAGAGTATCCATGTTATCCCGATCCTCGTTTTGCCAGCAAGTTTTATAAAGTTCTGAAATTGTTTCAGATTTTACCATACAGCCTAGGTCTCCAACAAGAGTTACGTTCCCTATTACACTCTAAACAGTCAAAATTCTTAAGTCTTGCAAAAAACTTTAATTTTGAAAAAATGCATTTGAAATAAAATAAATTTTAAAACTCCTAACAGCATCTGATGTGCACAGGAAATTGAAATTTCAACAGCAATTATAGGAGTTTCAATGAAATCTTTTAGCACTTGATCCTCAAAGATTTTATCAATTTTGTTGTGGATTTTTTGAAATAATCACACGTATGATTCAAGCAACTTTTCTATGGTAACAAAGCATTCAACGCACTGTATAACTCTGAACTATAATTCCTTGAGAGCAAGTTTGTAGGACTTTGCTGCAATTCGTAGGATATATTCGATGCTAATCCATAATCTATAATCATTATGTTCTTTTCTGGGACTCGCGATTTTTGACAACGAAGCCGTTGTGGTATTGAGAATGTATGTGAGAACCTCATCGAGGTTTGATTCAGTGATGTTATTTGGTTCACCCTCTGGAAAACTATCTTTTGAATTTAATTTTCAACGATTTATGGTTCACTAGCATAACAAATTTATATGTAGTAATAGTTAGTATAACGAAGGTTTCTGCACTGCTAGGTGGATTAATTCAGGTTTTTTTTTCCAGTTAAAAATGAAATAAGATAGAGAAAAATCTTTCAACTTTTTTAAATTATCTTTGTGTACTAGTGTCATCTTTATCATCCATGGTTTTTCAAGTTTGTTATCTCTGTCATTTCGCTTTCTATCTCATTCTTTCTTCAGTCTCACTCGGATTCATCGCGGAGTATCAACCATTGATATGTACAGTCAGACAGAACTCAGCTAAGCGAAGCTGAGCTATTTCATTCTGTCTTCTCTTCCCCTTTTTGTAAATATTTTCTTTTTTAAGCTTTTCGTTTCATCTCTCTATTCATTCTCTCGTGATCCGTTCAGCTTTTTCTTTCTATTTTTTGTTTTCGCTATCTCTACTTAAACATTCTCTGAAATATCTCGGAAACGGGTGTTTCAGGAAGATTTTGGCTGAGTATTTCCTGTGGGCGGTGAAATCCTCGATCCTCAAGGGTATGTATTTTAGTATACTCTTTATTTGTAGCATTGTAACTCAGCAACATGTAATTATAGAAGTAAACTGTCTAAGAAAAGCTTTGAGTTGTTTTTTCACAAGTAAAATAAAACTTTAATCCTACAAAAAAATATTTTTAATACTAAATTTTGATGGAAAAGATTAATTTATTTTTTTATGATATTATTTTGTTAAAACCTCAAGTTATTACAAAACTATTGGGTAAAAATCCAGGTTACAGAGAATGTAAGACAAATATTTACTAAGCGATTAGATTTCAAATTCTTTCAATAACTTTTTTCTTTTAAAATAGTGATGTTTCAGTGATGTAATATGACTTTTGTGATAATTCCATATCGCAAAGCTCTTGATGATAAATTTTTCTAAAAGTATCTGTTTTCGAAATATTTTAAAATTGTGTTAGAAATCTTCAATGTTATACGTAAATACACCTGTTACTCGTGATTTTTTAGTGATAAATTCATGAATTATACAACACAATTCACCGTTTGACAGCCAAAAAATTGAAATAATTCAGCTAACCCAAATACTTAGCCTTTTTCTGAGCAGTGACTTTCTAGCTTATTTAATTTGATAAAGAAATCGGATTTGTTGAAAAAATGTCGCATTTATATGTAAACTCTCCCATCTCCATCTTAGCATGAATGTCTAACCAAAAAGAATAAGAAGTGGGTTGAATTGTGTTGATCAATACAAAAGTAATTAATTAATGATAATTTACATTCGTGTTAAACACAGCCGAGCTCGACCATTAACATACTGGTACTCAGCCTACCCCCAATATTGTTCACTAGATCGAGTTTCATGAGCCGTGGCGGTGCAATATTTATCAACTCAACCGGCCATTCGTTGCCCACTTCATCAGCATCCGTCGATGACTGGGACAGAGAGCAAAAAAAAACCAATAGTAATTAGACGATCGTTAAGTTGAAGGTGGAATCTAGATAATATCTATAATGATCCGATGCGACATTGCACGACGATGATGATGTAGATTCTGCCCTGTCTCCAGCAAACCTGTTTTCTTATTTCAGTCAGGCAGTTACCCGCAATTGAATGAAGTTGCAATTTGCAAAAAGATTTCTATACGACACCCACTCGCCCCGGTAACAACCTCTTTTTGCAAAAGCTGGTCTCCTTTGTCATTACAATCACGCCACCGCCGCCGCACGAAGTCGTTTGCCGTGCATTCAAAAGAAGTCTCAGCCGCTCTCGCTGCTCGCTGTGTGTATGCAAATAACCGTAAGTCTTTATTCTTGACTATTGACGTCTTGCACTTGCACTTGATGCGGTCGGTAAGAAGTACGCGCAACGAACAAGTGCAAGACCGCGTGGCAAGATCTCAGAGCTCAGCCTCGCTTAGCTTAGCGGGGAACTTCGCCAGTTCGGGGAATGCGAAAAAAAAATCCTCTCCACCGCACAAAGAGCTTCAGCTCTTTCGTTTTGAAACTGGTTCTGAGAGAGAGAGGGCGTACATGAAAACTGGAACGTAGCGCTGTGTGCACTTGTTGGAATGTAAGGGGAAGAACAAACAAGCGGGTGGTTTGTTGAGTCTCACGTCGCTCGCTACCTATTTTATTAACTATACGCTTGATTGAACGAATTCAAACGACGGAAGCTATGGAATAAAAAAAAATGTGGAGAACGTATTGATACAAAATCGCGAAAACTTTACAAATTCCCACACACTCACACAACCGAACACAAACAGTGACGAACGACCTTGGAGTTGACTTCTGAATGCACTTACCAACTTCCTCACCGCTCCACCTCTTCCCATGGATCGATGATGACTTGGCGGTAACGATTCCATTAACTGGCGCACACCTGTAGAGGAGTATAAGCCACCTCTCGGCGTGCGCAAAATCAGGGAACACGCGAAGCAAAACAACCAATTTGTGGATGGCGAAGATAATCTATCTACCGATTCTACAGATGCGAAACTGTGTTGATGGAGAGCTTTGAGTGGTGGTGACCTTTGGAAACCGCACGATACATAAAAGCCAGCTGTCATCGATCAACTCCGGATCATCTATCATTGTGCGGTGGAGCTGATTTTTTTCTGTTTTCAGCTCACTCCAGATCATGTTTGAATCGCGGATGGTTGCTTTGTTCTTCTATGGGATTTTTTCCCTCTTAATCGGAGGACATTTTAAATGTGGCAGTCGATTTCGGATTAGCGAAGTTAATCCTACGCCACATTTGCTGACAGAGATTCTAATTTCACTCCGTATTTAACGTTGTTCCTTGATCCATTAAAGTCATTTCAAGCGTGCTGTTGCTCTCGACAGGTTAACTACCGAAGACTGTCTCCACTCACTCGTTAGGATCTAATCGCAGTCACGCCTCATTCCGGCGGTTACCATAATCATCATCAGCATCACGGTCGACAGCATCCCGCAACTACACTTCAATTTGGCCGCGCACCACGTGAAGATGTCAATTTGTCCCGAAATTAGCTTGTTGCCATTCTCGAGATCATTTCCTGTCGGCCCGCCGCCGCTGGGTGCCGAACGGGTGTCAGCAGGAACTGCTCTTCTTCGACCACAGCCATTGTCGGCCTGAATAATCTTAATTTACGACTACTTCGTAGCTTCTTCCTCTTTTTGATGAGGGGAGAGCGCCGAACAGCAAAAGTTCGTCGACTTTGCCGGGTGGCCCCTGGGCTGGCGAAGGTGATGTTAATCACTTTCGGTAGGTATGTGAAACGGGGACAAACACTTTGTCACGCGAAGGAATGTGGAAGTGCTAGATTTTTTTTCTCCTCTTGTCGTTCTCTACCAGTTGCTGCTTTATGCTAATCGGCCCTCTTGGTCAGGCTTGATTACGGCATGATGAAGTGGTTTAGTCATGTTTTTTTTTCTAACACATCACGTAGCAATCTGCTGGAAATGGTTCACAACAGTTTGTGAAATTAATGAGTGCTATCTTATCGTTGATTTCTTTAGATATGCAAACATGAACGTTTCGTTTTGTTTCTAATTTTTCTTGTAAGGTGCAACCACTTTCTTCCGAAGTGATGTCTTGATTGCGATCAAGTTTAGACAATCGCAATTTACTTCAGCGCGAGTAAATTAACAGGATAATGTTGCTAACTTGTCATTGAATTTGATTTAAAATAAAGACAGGGAAAGATATTGCAAAAAATCTTCCGAGATAATTCGAATTCTGTTCTCATTTTGACAAGAAAAATAAAGCCTTTAAACGAGTGCTCACATATTCCATCCCAAGCATCTAAACGAAAATCACAACCGTCGTAGCGAGAAAGCGAAACAACAAACCGCATCCGAGAAGTTTATTCCGGAAGCATCCCCGAAGAATTGTGCCAATAGGTCTTTCGCTACTAATGGTGTGCTGAGCAAATTTGATGTTGATGCAAAACTTTTTCCACAAGCTGATACATATTCAGGAGGGAAATTGGTGTGTCTAGTCACGTCTCCATCTGTGCTATGCAATCCATAATCCAATGTGACATATCATCGGAAGCTCGGAGAAAAGAGCAAGGAAAATGGGATGATACTTTTGCAGTGTTGCAGTACAGCAGAACGAACTTGGAAACGAACGGAACGACGACGAGCAGCGCTATCAGAAGTTATGATGAACGTGACTCCTGTTTATGGGCTTCCGCCACCGACCGGCTGAAGTGATCTCCAAACGCAATACGCATTCGCCTTCGTCGAGCATAATTCAGATAGTGCACTTGATAGAATATCACTGGCAACCACGAGGACCACATATGCTTTTTCTTCTTCAGTTGAAAACTTGAGAGGAAATGTGACGCAGTTTTCCTCTCCATCCGTAAGTCAAAATGTACAGTAGATAATTGCATTTGACATAAACATGGCGAATTAAACATAGTGCAAGTTGTACATTTGTCTGGTAAAGAGTCTAACAACCCACGAGCAGCAGCAGCAGCTCCTGTATAGAATAGTTTACCAGAGGTCACGTCATATTCGTCGTACATTATTTGCTCACCTCAAGCCCCTGCTAGTACCCCAAAGTCAACAATGTGCATCTGTTAAACAATTTGTAGCATATTCATTGCTAATATAACCTCACTATAAAACTTCCTGCTTCGCAGTGTTGCCATTTTCTACCATGCTCAAACAGGATAAAGTACCACCAAAATACGGCCCGCCTAGCGAAACAATGAACCCCCATTGAACTGAATCATCGTGTATTTCGACAACACTTTTTCCAGTTATTTACAAATCGTTTAACGATAGAGCGCGCCGCGCGGTGCCGTTCTCTAACGATCTAAGCTGCGGGGGCAATAAACAAACGACAGTGGTAATAAATTGCATCGTATTTGAATCTAAATTGCCGGATAAACATTCGACCGATTCTGCTAACTTCTACAGGACTATGGCAGTACTATTGCCGCCGGGGTTGACCATCACCCAGACACGCAGGTGGAACCGAACGCGCGGGTGACAAAACCACGCAACGGTCCCCAGAACTGGTGCAGACGGTTCGCGGTCAGATTTTTTACCCCCGTCATGTAATAACGAACAGGATGCGACGCCGATGGTCGTAATTGTTGGACACAGTGAAAAATTATTGGCTCTTTAGAGTGATAAAATGAACTCTTCACTGAGGAGTGGACGCAAACAGTGGCAGTTGACCACCATCACGCATATTGTGCGGTTTCTGTGTGTGTGCACCGATCGCTCCGAATGGCCAACATAAAAGTGCATTCGTTATTCACTGACTCTCCGGTTTATGTTATGCAACGCGAAATGCAATCCGGATGCTTTCGGGCCACAGCCACTCGCGTACGCTCGAGTGCGGCATAATGATTTTCGCATTATTATGAACCCATAAGAGATCACTCCATTCCCTGGATCAGGATCATATCACTGATTCCAATTGATGGCCACAGGATAAATTGAATAGGATTTCCGCTTCGAGCGAAGGCATCGTCCTCGGTTACGATTCAAAATGATGTTGTTTTAGGAAATAAGGGACGCCCTAGGCTCTGCCACTAGCAGGCAGACAGACTGCATAGATTAGGTCCAGCCAGTGGATAGAGCCAAGCGGATTTGGTGTTTAATGTACCTCGAAGCGAGTCCCAGTGTTCTATGCAGGCGGTTTATGTGTGGTGCCATTGGTTTGCCCTCATATTAACCAAATTGAGTCGAAACGAGGGTTTAAATGACTCAATGCTTGGCTTGTTTGGCCTGCCAATCGAGTGACTGGTTGCAGCAAACATTCGCGATCGTATTCGGTTTCGTTGACTTTTGCGGTCCGATACTGTAAATAGTAAATTGGACGCGAGATTGCCTTTTAAAAGGGGCATAAACTTGGGGCGCTTTTGGAGTATGATGTTTTGCTTAGTTTGCTAATATATACCAGCATCCTAAACGAAGGTCAATTAGAAGAAGTTTGCTAAAAGTATGAATAAAACTTACCGGAAAGTCCACCAGATGTTAAAGCACATCGTGTTCAACCAGAAAAACGCCGCCAGGAAAAAGAAGTGCATCATAATGGCTGGAATGAGATAGAAATATAAGAAGCAATTAATATTATTATAATCTACGATAAGCTAAAATATGTATTCAATGAAACAAGGCTGCAAATTAAACTTCAATACGTCGGAAAAGTATCGATAACTTCCTTGTTTATCAAATTAATAGTTTAAAGGCATTTTCGCAAGATAACCAACTCGATACTATATTCCTAACGCTGAAATTCGAGTTATAGGTAGATAAATAAAGAACCAAAATCAGATTTGATTAACATCCAAATGTAAACCATTCATTCAATTTCAAGCAAGCCCTTACTGTTGTATAGTTACAATGAAGGATTAAAGCATTGTTAGAGATATCAGCAATGTCCATCATATCAACAGTTGAAAAATAACTTCACGAGCTAAGTTTATTTTTGTGTTATAACTTCAATAAACGTTTATTCTACCAGACAGCCCTTCTCTTTTCGTTCCCTTTAAAAATGTGAATATTACAAAGGTTCAAAAACTAGAAAATGTCAAAAATACCAAGTATCTTAAAAAAAATTTAAAAAAGTTCAAACTGTCAAACCTATCAGCAATATCAAAGATGTCAAATATTTTAGAAATGCACAGAAAGCACATATGTCGAAAATATAAACAATATCAAAAATGTCAAGACTATCAAATATTTCGGAATGCTTGAAATGTCAATATTATCGAAAATAGGAAAAATATAACGAATGTCAATATCTTCTTCTCCTTCTTTCTATACAAATAAAAATAAGTCACGGATCACGGATTAACACAAGAACGAATAATCGGATCGGCGTGAAAATTTGTATGTAGCGGTTTTTGGGGTCCGGGAAGGTTTTTTTTGCTGGCTGTAAACCTCTGTAAAGGAAGGCTCCCACACAAATGAAACAAAAATTTCTCCATAACTATAAAACATATCAAGCAAATGGAACCAAACTTGACATGTGGATGTTTTTGAAAGCAAGAAATATTTCTATGTTGTTTTGACACCCCTCCCTCCTTTGGAGAGAGGGATCCCATACAAATGAAACACAAATTTCTGCATAACTTGAGAACTAATCGAACAAATGGAACCAAATTTGGCAAGTGGAGGTTTTTGGAAGCAAAAAATATTTCTATGGAGGTTTGACACCCCTCCTTCCTCCGGAAGTGAGGGCACCCATACATGTAAAACAATAATTGCTGCATAACTTGAGAACTAATCAAACAAATGGAATTAAATTTGGCAGGTAGTGGTTTTTGGATGCAAGAAATATTTCTATGGTGGTTTGACACCACTTCCTTCTCTGGAAGGAAGGACTCGCATACAAATAACATAAATTTCGTCAAAACTGGAGGACACCGATACAAAAAATACAAATTTTCAAAAACTCGAGGAAAATATAAGATTATGGAACCATATGTTGAGGTTTTGGGGGGTAAGACATGTTTCTTATGTTGGTTTGATACCCCTCCCTCCTCTGAAAGGAAAACCTTCCATACAAATGAAACAAACTACAAGTTTAGAATGTAAGCATTTTAGAATACCCGAAATGTTTCTTAGATGATTTGACTACTCTTCTTGCTCTTACCACTTCTTACCCTGAGAACCCTCAAACAAATCAACCATTTTTTTTTTTTGAAACATAACTTAAAATGATCGAGATGATACACAGAAGCCGTCACAATTTTGAAGTCTAAAATGGCGATTCTCGGTTCCAGGAAACCAGAATGATACCCAGTGGCCAGAAATCAACCATGTTGATTTCTCTCATGAAACCGGAAGTCGCCATATTGGATTCCAAATTGGCATCTAAAGTCGGTTTCCGGCTTCTGGGCATCATTCCGAAATTACTCATATTGAGTAGTACAGGCCGGACTCGATTAAACAGAAACTCCAGAGTTTTAGAATCGACTATGCGGAGTATTTCTCTTAGCAGTTTTTCTCTCAGTTTTCTCTATAAATTACAAACATTTTATTGCTTAATGTACAAATCGATCATCTTATCAATATGGGATGTAGCAAGGGCTGAAAAGAGTTTGTTCGTACCAGGGATGGTATTCTACGCGATTTTTCGGGACTCGTAAGTAATCTACGTATAACAAAAAAAAAAAAAAAGAAACACGAAGAAGCCAGAAAGTGTTTTTCCGGACTACTTTGTGATTATGGCGAAACAAGCAATGATAAAGAAACTCAAAAAAGTAAACAAAGTTTTTACTCAGTAATATCAATCGTAGCTCACGGTTCAACAACATATTTGTTGTCATGCAAAAATGCTGATGAATGCAAAATCGCATAATATACGTCACATACAAAATCAGTGTAACAGCAAAGGCGCATCTAAGGCCTGATTTCTGCAGAACTATGCTATCGCTGTCGAATCTCATATACTGTGGCGCCAGCACTAAATTGGAGTTCGGAAGTCGGACTTCCGACTTCCGACCTTTCTTTTGATTTTACAAACACATAGAACAACTGCGTGTTCACACAACATGGACTGCGGGAATGATTACAATGTATTTGTTTTTGTAAACCGAACTGACAGCGCAGTGGTGGCTGAGATGGTTGCAGTATTGCAGTTGCAGAGAACACCAAAAATAAACGTCGGAAGTGAGCCTGACTGGCAGTTTATCAGTTACGTTTTTGATAATTTTTATTTAAATGCACAATAGTTAGAGCGAACTCAACATCTCAACGGTGCATGGTTCTCCTGGCATATATAAAAAAAGCCCAACAAAACTTCCATGCAACTTTAAACGGTTGCAGGAAGAATTCTTTACACCCTCGGGAAAAATAGCTTTAAAATGAGTAAGATTTGACGCATTTTCGTAAAAAGTGGAACAACTCATAAACTGAGTAACTCCGTAAATACGCATAATTGAGAAAAAAGGCGTTTTAAAAACTGAGTGATTGTTTCTCACTTTTTGGGTATAGTATTATTCAGTTTTGCGTTAAGTAATTACTCATTTTTTTGGTTCAGAATTGCTACTAATTGCTTAATTTACAAATTTATATAAAGTTTCGGAGATAAAATTTAACATATCTGGGTTTGTTGTTTGTACTGGCTAGAAAGCCCTCGAATATTTTGCAAACGAAAACTTATGAAATACATCAAAAACAAATTCAATTGATGGAGATTAAAAGCAAGAATTTTAACTGTCAAATTCGTTCTTAATTCACAAAAAATAATCATCACAATTAAAAATAAATAATATTTTTAAACTTAAATTACGTTTATTCTTCATGTAACTCACCACAAATATCTCTTTGCAGGTTTTCATAGAATACTCGTAGTATACTCGTTTTTGGTTAGGTATTCTACCAGAGGTATTCTACGTAGAAAACTCGTCGAAAACTACATGAGGTTTTCTACATGACATCCCTGGTTCGTACCCATATTCGATGATTTTTTCCAACTTTGAGTGGTCTTAATCTACGTTCAAAACAAGACTCGACGTTCTCCATTAGTAAATTAGTATACTCATAACATCACTATTTTTCGCATTTTGATAGACGGTAGCGCACTAGTAAACACAGGTTTGGCCCTAGAGCTCAAACTGAAAAAAACATGAAGGATGATAGCCTTTTAACAATTCCTGTGGATTTTGGTGCCCCTAGAACAGATCACTTTTTCAGAGACTTAAATGAGTTTTTAGTGGACAACTGAAAACGGCGAGTAACTACTATGCGACACTCTGACGCACTTTGACGCACTTCTGGATACACTAGGGGTTCCAAAATTCACAGGTTCATGGTTAAAAAGCTATAATCTTTCTAGAGTAACAATTTTGAGGTTTGGGGCCGCATTTTTTTTCTTTTGTCGACTAGTGTAATTTTCGAATCGATTGCTGCAGAAACGTAGTAAAATAGTTGAAAACTAATCGAGTTATAAGCCTATGAAATAGGACAAAAATGGTAGAGGTTTTGATTCTTAGTTTTCATTTTACACCCTCCATCAGAATCAGCGAAAAATAAATAAAAGACAAAAAAAGCAAAATTGTCAAACATGTTAAACTTCACAAACGCCTTCAAAAAAATTAAAATAAAAAACAAATTATTAAAATAAGTCAATTTTTATTTAAATATTAATCATTTCACAACTATGAAAAAAATTCACAGCTGTCAGAAATGTCAAAATCTTCAAAAATATCATTATTATCAATAATGTTAAAAATGTAGAGAATCGAATGAATGAGAATCGTGGTATAAGAATTTTTCGAAGACGAAACTTTTCACTTTGACCGCTCGACATGATACCAGGGTACCCATAAATTGACATTTCGATAGACTTTGCACTAAAGGATTCAGTAACTTATCTACTTTCAAGTCAGTGGTGCTCCGAAAGAACTCTCTCTATCTTGCGGAAATCTGGTTTTCCGGGTTTCGAAACTGAGGAATTTTATGAGTATTTAAACAGAAATTTACAATTATCGCTTCAAATTTTAAAAAATATTTTCACATGCCATTTGTATGGTTTGGGGTACTTTGGTGATATGCCCTCGGAATAGTCCTTCCGGAAGTGGCCACATGGACAATTAAAAAAAAACTAGGTCAAATACCATAAAATGATGAATCCTAACGAATCTATGCGAAACTTATGTGTTCGTTCGGATATATGTATATAAATATATTCTAACCGGGACGTCAGTCATGTCGAACAGTTTGTCCTCGTTAGTGTTAATTCTAATTGTTGAATTCTCTCTAGTCACAATATTGGTTTAATCCAAGTTTTATAGCGCTTAATTCAGTCAAAACAGCGCTATAAAGCTATAATAAAACCGGTTTGGTTATTTGGGCTATAATTCGGTTCGCATTCCTAAAAGTTGAAGCAAACCTTTGCTTGATACTAGATGGACGCAAGATCCATGTACAGTCGCAGTGTTCAGTTTATTTTGCTGAAAAAAATGTTTATTTTTGGTTTTTTTGGATCATGTTCTTATGGTTTTAGCTTAGAGGAAGCCGAATGAAAATATTAATAGATCATTCCTGCTGAAATGTATTTTTTGTGATAAGAAAGGTTCATTTGTTAACAAACAGTTACTGGAGTGTTTAGTAAATATTACTTCCTGGCACAGGTTTTTATATTTTCAGAACTGAATTAACAAGCTACAGAATTGAATCAGAAAGTAGAACACTTTGAGAAGGGGATAACTAAGTTAAAATCTGTATTTCCTCAATCAAATCCACCTTCTTCTCAGAAACGCAAATCCGGGTTAGTTTTTCCAAGCAGTGTATACCAGCGCCTAAAAATGGTTGGAATGAAACCTGAAGATTCCTACAATTGAATTCTTGTGGAATCAATGGGATAGTTTTCTATATGCGATTCGAACAGATTCTGTCCGTATCGCAGAAACGATTCCCTTCACGATTCCGATACCGGTGCTCAGGATTATCTGTGTATTAGTTAGGGTACAAACATTTTTGAAGAAACTTTTCTAACGTCTTTCATATTGCTAAAGAAGTGACATTTATTTATAGTACTACGTTGCGGCTGAGTGTGTTTAGCTTTCTAGCGGGAATTAGACAGAAATCTACACAAACTTTCGTTTCAATTTTACAAAGAAGGCTGCATGTCGAGATACTAAAAATCAAGAGAAGCCACGACTCATGGCGTGACATGACGCTTCATGACATGTTCTCTAACGCGCTAAGGAAAATAGCTAAAGCTTAGAAAACTACTGCTTAAATTTATCTACATGAAAGTCAACACATGTATGAATGGGGGCAAGCTCAAGTAACTAAAAGAGCTTTGTTTTCATTCGTAGGCAAAGAGAGAAAGTTGGATATCCAGATAGATATAGAGAAAAAAATAGTAAAAGAAAAGATTGGAAAAAATTGAAAAAGAAATAAAGGAAGAGAGTGAAAGATAGTAAGAAAGAAAAAAAGCAAGGGAGAAAACACAACAGAAACAGCAATAGAGCGATAGAGAGATAGAGCAAAAGAGCGATAGAGAGAGAGAGACAGAGAGAGAGAGAGAGAGAGAGAGAGAGAGAGAGAGAGAGAGAGAGAGAGAGAGAGAGAGCAAAAGAGGGGTAGAGAAGGCTAGAGAGAGAGGGAGAGGGGGAGCAAGAGAGGGAGAGGGGGAAAGAGAGGGGGAGAGGGAGAGAGAAAGGTAGATAGAGAGAGAGGGAGAGAGATAGAAAGAGAGGGAGACAGAGAGAGAGAGAGAGAGAGAGAGAGAGAGAGAGAGAGAGAGAGAGAGAGACTAGTAATCCTTCTAGCAGATGCAAATGATGAAAACATACATTTTAGAAAAAAAAACACAGGAGGGTTGTGTGCAAAGCCACGACCGCAAGGTTGAAGTAGAATACTTTTACAAGAAAGATAACCCGGCTGCTTGCGTGTCAGTCATTTTTTTCTAGTAAATAAACGTTGACTAAACAGATAACTCGAATTTTGCGCTTCAACAAGGATTATTTTCAATAATATAGTAAGGGGCCATCCTTATACCACGTGGACAGCTTTGGGGGGGGGGGGGTGGTCTAATGTCCACGATCATACAATTTTTTAGAATTTATATGGGCAATTGTCCACGGAGGGGAGAGGGGGGGTCAAAATTGTTAAAAACCTGTCCACGTGGTATGTGGATGGCCCCTAAGTTGCTTGTCATGAATAGGGCTTGACAATTTTTAAATTTTGGTTATGCGAAAAATTAATTTTTCTGTAGATAATGAAAATTTTTCTGATGACGTGCTCATGACTGAAGGAAAAGATAATTCAGTACGTTCTGAGACACGGAGATGAAGTAAAATTTATAACTTTTACAAATTCAAAAATGTAACTTAACTCAAGAGAAAATATTAACTCTTAAATCATCAGGTTTTTATTTCACTCTGAAAAGGACAATTCGTTGTTCAATTCAATATCGGATAAGAAACCGTTCACATCTTGGTGTTATCACTGACAGTGCGAATAAATTATTCCTTGTGATAAAATAAACAGTGAAAAGCTGGGGTGGCATTGCGCAGCTCGATTCGAACGATTTTCGCTATTTTCGAGTAGGTCACATACCGCCAGTTATGCTTTAAGCTTAAAAGGAACTGTCATTGTCCTTTGTCCTGCGGCTCATCTAACCCGTAAAGTCGAAAAAAATACGAAAAACGAAACATAGCGCCCCCCAGCGATCATTTAGTTTTGTTCGAGTTGCTCGAAACGAAATGCGCAATGTCACCCCTGATTTAACACTCAAAACTTACTAGTGCCCGCTATTGCACAGAGACTGCATTTCACTAGAGTGCCTCACTGCATCAGCTGCTATCGATTCTGATACCCGCTGCAACTAGTGCGCTATCTATTGCTACGCCACAGCTGTGGCCGCTATCCGCTATCGCTGGTATCCACTGCACTGCTACTGATGCTGTTAAGGGAGGACTACTGTTGTCGCTGTCTAGAACTATTATGAGAGGCTTCGGCTGAAACAGGCTCTTATATAGGTCAAACAGCATATTTTCAATTGCAAGGTATATGATTCTGTCAACCGTGCTTGGGAAGCAATCATATAACGACCAATCAGAAGTCGAATTTTTCGTTTTGACAAGGCTTGACTATTTTCAATAGTACAATAGTTTGACTAATAATATTACAATTATCTTCATTCGGGAAGAATCTTAGAAGATTTTCCTATATATTGCAGCAAAAAAGAAGGAAATCCATCAAATACTAACCGATTTATTAGTATTTGAAATTGGACATATTTTTCACTTTTTTCGGTACTAGATTTTCATTTCACATCCCTATGTAGCCGAACTTCCTGAGAGAAGTATTCTACTTCAAAAAAATTTCTGGGCAATTATCTACTGTAAGTAAAATTTTTTAACCTTTATCATTCTCAACGTATTCCGAATTGTCCACGCTGAATGAACTAAATGAAAAAAAAATAATGAACAATATCTTGAAACCAAAAATGGTAATAATTTAAAATGTATAATAATACAGGTTTATACATGGGAGCGGAACTCGAAATTCTTCAAAAATACAAGAATGTTAAAGATGAATAGAATGTCATATATTAAAAGTATGTTAGAAAATTCAAAATATCAAATGTGTAAAATAATTCAAAATAATCAAAAAGTCACATAATATCACAAATATAAAAATTTAAAGAACAAATGCTGTATATAATGAAAGATGTCAAAAACGCCAAACATCTCAAAAATGTAAAAAAAAACAATATTCGTAAATATTAAAAATGATAAAAATATTCAATTGGCTAAAAATGGCAGAAATACTGAAAACTTTGAAACTGGGAAAAAGGTCCGAATTGCTAAAAATGAGAAAAAGGTAAAAATACTCACAAAGTGAACAATGCGAAAAACATTAAATGAGTCAAAATTTCAAAACAAAATAAAAACATATATCAAATTTTCCAAACATTAAACTTGTGAACTCAGCATTTGGATGTTCAATACTAAAATCGTACCGGTATTAAGCAGATGGCGACCGAGATTGCAGTCTACTAGCTATCCCGAAGCAAAGACGAGCCATAATGAAATCGCACAAACAACCACAATACCCGAGGCGTGTAGTCAATCTATTTCCGTAATTGCGTGAACCGGAAACTTCAAAAGGCGCCAGGTCACACTGTTATTGCTTCGTCGTTGAAGGTGAGACTAGGATCGAACCACATGTACAGAAATATGCGAGCGGTCACTTTCATCCGGCTGTGCTCTTTCTATCTAACGGTCAGCGAATGAGCCGAAAATTTCCGGTGTCGCCATCACTCGAACAAACAGGACTAATTTTGCTGGTACCGATACACTTTTTTTCATTCTTTATCCAGACAGTGCAGAGGAGCCAGAGCGAACGACCATCAACCGGGCGTAGCCTTCGGCGCTCGCATCGACCGGGAAGAAACCGTTCCCGGAAGAGAATAATTTGTTTGTATTGTTATGTCTCTGTTTGCCGGTTTCGCTACTGTTTCGAGTGTGTTCCGAGAAAAAGGAAAAACTTTTCAAGCTGGAAAATTTACCATCCCCAATCCGGTGCTTCCTTTCCGGGATGGAAACGCGTAGGAGGCGAAGACGAGAGAAAACATGCTATCTATCTGGAATATTTTTCCCATTTCCCTAACTCTTGTTCCACTCTCGGTGACATTTATGCCGGAGACAGTTTCGCTTTCATTTCCTTCTATATTCCGGCTGCCTTGCCATGTGGTCGATCCGAACAAGTCCGCAGAGCACAGAGCAAACAATCCGGGTGTGGGACCTTTGAACGGCGATGGTCGTCGGTTCGGTTGGTTTGCCTACGAAAATGGTTTGTGTATTGGAGAGGGGGTGGTAAAAGTGCACAGTAGATGGCCCAATTCTAGTTCTGGAGCAATCACCGATTGCCCATTTTAGGTATGATATTACCAGCGGCAATAAACTGCTGGGTGGGAGAACGAGCATTTCCGGTTACCCCCTACCATACCACGGGAACACGTACTTGTGTAAAAGTTGTGGTGAAATTGTATTTCCTCGCCAAATAATGAATTTAATTTCGGGTACTTGTCTCCGCTCGTTACAGTGAAAGCGGAGTCTGTGTTCAGTTACCGAATGGGATGAGTCAATGATGATAGGTTGATTTATTGCAATTTCTGGGGGATCTGTTATAGTAATAGTTTGTGCTTCCTGCTGGGACTGCGTGTGGGTGTTTGTGTTCAGACAATGTGCTTTGATAGTAGAAAAAGAGGAAGAAACTAAAAACACGAACCATACTTTGGCTGTGAAACTTTCGAGAGTAACGGATGAAAGGTAAACTAGATATAAATGAAATAAAGTATTCCTAGACCGCAAACATTTTTCTGATTACGCGGAATTTCAAGGTTCGTGTTAGTTTTGTTATAATTTTATACTCGACAAAAAATTGATCGCTTTGTCATTTTGCAAACATTTATTGTGAGTTTTCTTTATACGCTTTCAGTTTCCGGAAATAGCTTTCAACTCAAATGCTACAAACAGTTTTTAACGTATGATTTACATCTAGCGATTTCTTCGTCACCGCTCTTGTTGTTGCTGCTGCTGGCACACATTTCCTGTGTTGCACAAAAACGATACCAAGCATGCGCGCCCGGGACAGAGAGGCAGCCAACTTTCCATTGCTCATTATTTGTAAACATTTGTACGACGCAACGCATCTTGCATAAATATTGCCCCGGTCAGCTCACAGTAGTTCTGTTTTGTTTCAAAACATCCCGAGAACATAACAAAAACAAAGATTCACTCCAACCCGCGCGTCGCTGTCGCTGCAATATCGATAAAATACTTCAAATTTTACCGGTCAGCCTTATTTTATATCACCTGTACCACGTGAAACGAAAGAAGAAAAAAAAAAACAGCCACAGATCATCCAGTCAACTCGGAATGCAACGATTGCCCACGACAGACCAATCCGCCGTTGTAAAGTTTTTGGCAAACCAATCGAAAGCAACAAAATTGCTATCCACCCACGGCTAGAACCATTCGTTTCAATAGTGCAGCAAGCAGCCTCCATCCACTCCTTAATTGAACTGTCACACAATACAGCCATTTTCTTTCTTCTTTTCGCACAATCACTAAATTCAGAGGCCACTAGCCCTCGGTTAAGTCTGTTCCGAAGTGAAACTTTTAAGGCCAGAGTGTTTGCTCAGTTGGCTCTTTCCTCTTTCTATTGTTTATTTTCCTGCCGAGTGCAGTTTTCCAATTTTCTTGCACAGCGTAGTGCTTCGAGCCAACAACAAAGGCAGAGACTACCCCAAAGTAGCTAGTAGAAGTGAACGTGGGAGGATAAATTTAGCGAAAAGCCGGAAATGAAGCGAACCTCGTTTCCGCAAGGCGCAGAAAAACTTTCATGTTTTCCAGCAGGAGGTTGTGTGTCTAAGGGCACCGCAAATGCAATTTTCTTGTTCTCCGTTATGATGCGATATGCCTTCATAGAAAGTAGCCTCCTTGCAATATTTTTTCCAGGATTGCTCTCAAGATTGTAGGAGGAAAAAAGTGCTTTGACAGCATGAATTTGTGTCGCACTTTCTTCATTCAAACAGGAGCAATTATGTGTGTCGTTCCCTTGGAATTTCTGGGTCAACGGGCCCATAAAGACGAGGTCTGCTGTTGATTTCGCTTGCATCCTTCGAAGCAACATTCCGGGTCCGATATTCATCAAACTACCGCGCAACTGCGAGAGCGAAAAAAAAGTGGTTCCCTTAGCTAACGACCGCGCGCTTCGACCGTCACGATCGGTTATAAAAATAAACGAATAAAACATTCACACTCCCAAATGGAACCGATCATGGCCAACCTTGAAGATCAATCAGCACCCGGATTGCCGGATCGATGATGTGGTAAGTAAGGGAAAAAAAAGCGCAGCCACAACAGCAGGAGGGCGCCCGGTTAAGCTGCAGAAAAGTGCGTCGAGACGGCAGACGCTGCTACTTGAAAAGCATTTCCTCGAACAACGTCGTTGCGCTAACGCCCCTTCTTCCCTCCAAGCAGCGCAACGTGGTTGTGATTCAGCCTGTAAAGTGGGTCAGTGGCAGCCGGCTGAATGATCTCGGAAGACCGCGGAAAAAAACGCGATGATGATTCCGGAGAAAAATGTTTCGCTATCGTGTGGTTGTTTATAGAAATCGATTATTGCAGTTTGTTTAATATATGGAATGAGTTGAGTTTATGCGGAAAAAACGGAAAAAAGCGGATTTTTACGAAAAAAGCAAACTCAGCCAATAAATGACATCTGATCGAAAACTTACCTAACGAGTGGTATGAAAAAAGCCTTAGAATTGTGACTTTGCTTCGACTGCTCAGCAAAATTTTTTGCAGTTCAGTTTTCGGGAATATAATCTACATTTTTTTAACGTTGGACTAACGTCTATATCGAAGTTAGGCACCTGAATTTGAAAATTTAGTAATTCAACCAGGGGAAACCAGGGAAAAGTGGTCAGGTTTTGAGCGCTTATATATCAGTCATTTCTTTTCAGAATTTCGAGGTTTTGGCATCAACCGATCAGAAATTCTTTTACGGTTGCATTTATGTAACAAAAAAACCTATTGTTCGAGATGCACTATTGAAAAATTGATAAATCACATCGATTGTCTAAATCATACCGAGCAACCAATCACCACCTCTCGTGAACTATTGAAGATTGTTTGTACGCGGATTCCTACGAAAAAAAATGTCTGAAATATACTTCTCTCCGTTACTTTTTATATAAGAACAAGCAAAAAACTCAATTATCAACAAAAACTAAATCGGAAACTTATCTAACGGAACACGAATAGGTGAAGCTTCTTAGCGAGAAAGAACAGTTTCAAAATGGCCACGGAATCGTTCCTTCGTTTCGATTCAAACGCTGACGATGAATTATTAACGAACATGTACGATAGTTTCTACGGAAAAAAAAGGTTTAAAAAATTCTTCTCGCTGTCTCGAAATCAGAGCCATCAACTAACATCTGACCGAAAACTTACCTAACGAGCTCCTTAGCAATGAAAAACAGTATTAAACTAACCTACGAATTGTTACTTCGTTTCGACTCCATAGCAATACTATTTTTTGGTTCGACTGTTTGCTTTAATTTGTTTCACAGTTTTTTCTTTCATCGTAAGTGCTGTCAAATTTCAGTGGTAAGTACTGAAAGAAATCTATGTTTAATTGGAATTTTAATTTTAACTCCTTCTTCGCTTTTTACTTTAATTTGATGGGATTTGAATTAGAATATGAATTTGAATTTATATTTGATCAAACGAAAGCCGTGAAGGAAGGACCAAATCAATCTTATATGATATCTTGAGCGAAAAGTCCAGGAAACGGCCAAGTTTTGAATGAATCACTGAATATCTGAACTATATTGCTTTTATTCTATTGCAGGAAACAGAACTGGCTAGTTTGGATGATGAAATAGAACTGACGTTCAACCTCGCACCATTTGCGTTTATTTATTTTCTTTTTTGACATAGGACTACTTCTTTCTTCATGTCAGTCCCACCAAATGTTTTTCCTGAGTATGGCCATATTTTTCTCTTCGATCCATATAACAAATACTTGGTGTTGTTTTTTAAGCTTTTTACTGCTAAAAAATCATCAAATAATCAATAATTGCAAGATTGCTTCAAATGAATTCCACACAAAAGATAAGTTCAAGTAGACACTAAAACTGCATTTTTTTCTGAAAGTTTGTTCCTGAAAGGTTATTGGTTTCGTCAATCCGAGGCCTTTAGTAAAGCTGCTTTCTGTGAGGGGTTAATTTCCTGTGGGCTGATCTGCTCACTTCAAATGATCATTCAAGTTGAAATTTTCAGAGCTCAAAAGAAATCGTTTTTCGTTGCTTAGCTAAAAACAGCTTGTACCTCTTTTCATCGCCGTCGTCTTCCGTCAAGGAAATCGCTGTTGTAATGAAATTGGAAACTTCCCTTTCTCAATGCCATTTTTCTAATATGATAAATGCATGGGCTAATGCGGAATAATTTCATTCAGCACTTAATGCGAAACGCTGAAGACGTAAGAAAGGAAACTATCCAGCAGTATATCCAAGACTCCAACCTTATATTTTGCTTTTTCAACGACGACCCTAAAGTCGGGGTAAGTACTGGGTGGACGTCTACGCCATTCTTCATGCAGCATATTTAGAAGCTGTTTGAGAAAAAGTTAAAGGGCATGTGCTTGAGTGCACAAACGTAGGCTTGACGTGGGACTATTGTGAGTGTGAAGATTTGATTCTGCCATAGCCATAGTATATAACACACACCAAACGTACAAATACCAAATACAACAATCCATGAACACTTCACAAAAAAACACATACACCTTTCATAAACCATAGTATACAAACTAATAGGAAAAATAATTATCTTGTTGCCTATAAAAGTATTCTGTCATGAATAAATTTACCTCGGATGAATGCATTTTTGCACACACACATACACGTTATACACACACGCTATTTACACACACTACTCCCAAGCACACGCTACTCAGACACACCCACGCTACTTACACACCCACTTTACTTACACACACACATACACACACCACTAACATACACACGCCACTTACATACACACGCCACTTATATACACACGCCACTTACACACATACACCCACACACGCCGCTCACACATCCACACACACGCCACTCACACATACACACACGTCACTCACACACACACATTCACACACACATTTACACACACATTCACACACACACACATTCAAACACACACACACAGTCAAACACACACACACGCCACTCACAACACACATTCTCACACACACACAAACATTGACACACCCACAAACTTGACACACACACACACAAACATTGACACACACACATTCACACACACATTCACACACACACACACTAACACATTCACACACACATTCACACACATACACACACATACACATTCACACACACACATTCACATACATACATATACACACCCACACACACATACACACGCTAACGCTACTCACTCACACATACACACGCTAACGTTACTCACACACACACATACACACGCTAACGCTTCTCGCACACTCGCGCACACACACACACACACACACACACACAAACACACACACATACACTCACCAACGCTACTCAGGCACACACACTTAGTATACGACACACTCTACCTACACAAATTACTATCGGCAGCATCCAAACGGCTTCCAAGTCTTCCAATGGTCCCTTCCAACGGCTTCCAAAGGTCCCCAGTGCCGATCACGTCCAGTTTCGGGCTGTATTCCAACAACGATATCTGAATTAGATAACCAATGGTGGGGTCAAACTCAGATCGAAAGTCACTCAACACGAAATGTCCTTTTATAGTGTCACTCAGTGTTGGTTGGGGAACTTGGGTGATTGGGGGAAGAACCAATCACGTGGAAGCATCTCTGCTTTCTTTCTTCGTCATTACGTTGGGTGATTAATGCGATGCCAATTGGCTGGCATTGCTGGCCAATGACTGAATGCGTGAAATCATTTCGTCTATGTTTTTGAAGTCTGCGTTAGGGAAATATACCAATCGTATGAAAAATGTATGTGGATATTCGACCTTCAAACTTTCCCGCAATTTTCACGGAGTAATAAGAAAATGGTAACTGAAATTATCATGTTATACAAATCTTGTATGTTTTAGTTTTCCAACGGTATATTAACTATTGAAATCGGAACAGTTGTTTGAGTACCTTAGTATAGTGAAGAAAGACGTAGTCCCACGTCAAAATATGACTGCTACTATACCGAGCGGAAAGTGAGACTGGTATGCGATTATTTTGCTACTCGATAGCCTAAATAATCGCGTATCAGTCTCTTCCTTCTTTTTCATTGTAATTTTCACGAAAAAGGCAATTCTTTGATGAAGAAGTTATGATAGAGGTCTATTTCGTTACATTATGTCGAAAAAATAAGAATAACCCACCCCCAACAGGGGAAATACCCAAATTTCTTAATTCGATGATTTTCCAGATGGGACTGATATACGATTATAGGCAGAATAGCTCTCATACAACTGTCTCGAGTTTATTAAACAATATGATTACCACCATTTTCTTAATTTAAAATTAAAAGAGTCAAAATCGTATATCCACATTAGGTATGGAGAAAATTTCATCATCGAATTTCAAAAACAGACCATGTACATTTTGTTTATTGTTTCAAAAGAAATGATCTGTGCAAAATTTCAGCTCAATCGGATATGGTTTAGAGGTGCCTCAAGGCGATCAAAGTAGTAATTGAACCCCTCTACACGAAATCGGGAAAATCGAAAAAAAATATTTTAAATTTTATTTTCATTGTTTTTGGGATCACTCTAGTAAAAAATAAATGAACCCAATAACATATAATCAAGTTTTATATGCCTAATAAACATTATAATAATTTACATGTGGCTTGAAGCGAGTTGTGAGGCATTTTAAAAGTCAATTCTAAAATATCCCATATGAGGCTCTCGGTTGCCCAAAAAGTCCCAGAGAGACGATTTTCGGCCAAAAACTTTTTTTCGGGAAAACACCAGATCTCAACGCTTTATGCATTTTTAAGTCATTTGTTTTTCGATTTTGTGAGGGCTAAAAAATCACAACTTTGAGTGCTTTGAGGCGTCCTGAAACCATGTCCGATTTAGTTGAAATTTTGCACAGGTTTTTTTTTGGGCCAATAAACAAAATGTACATGGCTTTTGGAATTTAACATGACCCTTTTCGCTGCCATATACATTTTTCATACGATTGGTTTATTTCCCTAACACAATCCCAGTCTAGAGTCCATCCAAATGCCCCATGATCAAAAATCAGGATTCAGAGTCCAGCATATAGTTCAAATTGTTACCTAAAATTCAGACCGCAGTTCAATCAAAATTCAATACAGAGTCTATTCTCCTGTCCTGACTCCAACCTACGTTAGGATTCTGAATATAATGCGGAGTACACTTCCAATGTCTTCGTTATGTGAAAATTTTTGTCAGTTCATGTCATCCTGTTAATCCGTACACAGATGTTTATGCAGCCTTTACAGCAAATTTCGAATGATTTCTTTTGTAGAAAAGTTATTTCTCTAAAACAAATTTCCCAAATGCGGACATCAGAAGCGTACAAAAAATGACTTCAAGTATACTTTTATTGGCTAGAAACGCCAACTGGATTGTTTAACTATACCAGTTTTCTTTGAAAAAAAAAAAACGCGATTAAAAATACGTGGTCCTTAGTTTTCTTTGACCACGAATTAAAATTGCTCGAAATCCATTACCATTTTAACAAACAAAAGACGGAAGAAAAATTTGACCGCAAATCATACTTGGAATCGATGTAAAATGCTTCTCAAGGTCAGGGAAAGCGAAGAATGAGTTAATCTCAAATTAGGGTCTCAAATTGTTGAAATCGCTTCTAGAGGCCAGAAAAAGCTTAAAAAATTTGACCTCAAATTAGAAATTTCTTCTCAAATTAGCTGAAAAACGCTTTTAAAGAGCTGAAAAACGCTTTTAAAGCTCAGAATTTGCTCACAAATTGAGCTCAGATCCACTGAAAACCATTTCTAAAGTCCAGAAAAGGCAAAATAATAAATTAATATCAGATTATGATCAGAATCTCTTCTTAAAGCCTGAAAAAAACCTAAAAAAATTGATCCCAAATTAGGAGTTTAACCTAAAATCCAGCAATACAAAATACATTCAATACAAAAACACTTCTCAAGGCCAGGAAAGGTACAGGAACATCATAATCCTAAATAACAAACTAATTTCAGATTAATTTCGGAACCGCTCGAGAATGAACCTAAAGGCCTGGAAAGGCTAAAAAAAATTGATTCTAAATTAGGAATTTCATTACAAATTTAGCTAAGAATGCTTGAAAAACGCACTACAGGCCAGATGAGGCAAAACAGTGAATTAATCACAAAATAAGATTAAGGCTTGAAAAATTTGATTACAAAATAAGAATTTCTTCTCAAATCGAGTTCAGAATCACTGAAAAAAGTTTCTAAACATCAAAAAGGGTGCGAGAATAAATCAATCCCAGATTATGGTCGGAATCACTCAAAGATGCTAAAAGTAAATGCTCCCAAATTAAAGGTTAGCTCATAAAATATGTTCAGATTCACTGGAAACCACTTCTCAAAACCAGGAAAGGCAAAATAATGAATTAATCTCAGGTTAAGTTAAGGCTTGAAAAGGCTTGAAAAGTTTGATCCCAAATTAGAAGTTTTTCCATGAACAAGTTCAAAACCACTAAAAGACGCTTTTGAGCAATTTAAAAATTTTCATTTAAAAATCGAAGTGTAACGACGTTTTTTTTTAAATTACGTTTTGTTCAGAAAATTATACTCTTTCAGCTGATATATAAAAATCGTAGTACTACGTCAAGCTTGCAAGATTCAAAAACAAACCTTGCGAGAGCCTTAGAGTTTTTTTAAAATTTTTCTCCGAGAGTCAAGGTGTTTATTAATTTTTCCTATATTTAAGACTGTATTTCTATTAATGATGATGTTGATTGACTTTTCCAAAGATCTCAATTGAATTCTGTTTTACTTTAGAAGATTTTTTTTGTTAGATTTGATTTAGAAGACACATTTGAACTTCTTTTTATGATACCAAATAAATAATTTAAGCTGACTAAAAAAGTTGTAACTGAGGAATTACACTTTTCATATTCGGTTTAAGCAGCACTTTCGACACAGAAACAACAGCCGAATTACCATTTTTGATCCAATTTTTGACGCTCGAACCACAGTCCTGTTGTCGTCATCACTGCTGCTGCTACTGTTGCTGACTGCTTTTGGACGAACAACATAAGCCGGCAATAATCTTCGCCAGAAGCCCGTAATTCGCACTTTTCCGCTCGCCCCACACTAGTGTAAAGTGTTCCGCAACAAAGAAAAGTTGTATTGGCCCTAGCGACCACGAACTGCAGCAGCGCGCGGCAAAGTGCAGAACCGTTATAAAATAAATTCTACGCTAAATACCATAAATTACAATGCAAATTTATTCCACACGGCGTTCGGTCGTTCGTTCGCTCGTGGTTTGCCGTCTCGTCTTCGTCAGCTGTAAAATCAGCATCATATCTGCGCTACTCACCGCGCCGCTGTTTGCCACCGACTATGTGGCAGTATGAATTTCAATATTTTTTTTTCCGCTCACAATTTCTCTCTATTAAAATGAAATCGTTCGGATCATCACCATCGGCACTCGACTCGTCGTGAGTAGGCCAGGGAGGAAGCGAGAGAGTCCAGAGGCAGTTCTTGCTGGCAACCGCGGTTGGCGTTATTTACATCGACGTCTTCTACGAGCCGAACGGCATCAGCAGTGGAAAGCGATGAACAAGAAAAACCGATAATTTCATCGAATTGAATTAGCTCTAATTGCTTATCATTGTTTTGATTTAATAAACTGCTTGAAAATGCTTCGTTTGCGGGTTTCCTCCTCCGAGCGCTGGAGCTTCATTAAAAGGCTATGAGATATGTTTTGTGCCTGGACGAGGCGGAGTCTGCAAAAACGGGAGGCCGGAATCCGGTGGAGTTTATCGAAAAGATAATCAGGTTATAGTTTTGATGGAGGTGCACCGAGAAAAAAAGTGTGTGGAAGATGTTCTACGATTGTGGCGATCAGATTTTGCTACTATTTGTATCAGTGTTAAGACATTTATTCCGCTGAAAGCTTCCTACGAGGCTATGCTCTGGTATTTTCCCCGCAGACGTGGGTACAAAGCAAACTACAGCGATGAATGGAGCCAACTAGATCTTTGCAGACTGGATGCTGGACGAAAGCACTTACTGGATCCTCCCTTTACGAGAACATACGACATTAGTGGCCTTCGTTATTACGTTGAAGAATTGTGAGCCCGGTGCTCGAGTTTATCGATGGGGGAGGTAGAAGTTGTTTCAAATTCAACATCACAGAGAGTTGAAAGGGTTTAAGCAAGCGGTCCTGATTGAGCCGGTGATTCGAGAAGCACGACGCTAGGCCTTCGTTAACAGCGCACAATAGTTTCATTTGTTTTAGCCATGTTTTTACGTGAAACAAAAATTTGAGAGATTCCGCATAATTTTATCCATTCTTTGGAGGCTTGAAAAAAATTAAAATTTTATAATTTTCTCTAATATTCTTTTATTTAAAATTTTATAAACTCCATAGACAAGTTTGCGTGAAATCCCTCCCATCAAAAAGCTAATTTCTTCGAAAGACCATTGCACCGACTTACCGGTTCGCGAACCTCGGTTCTGATCATCTGATGAATTAGGTGGAGAAAACAAAAAGAGAGCATCAATCGTCAAGTCACCAACAAATGGCACTCCTCGTGCAGTGCTTCGCGACTATTCATCGCCGCCGCAGCTGCTGCTGTAGAAAAGTTGTTTTCACGTCTGACTGGCAAGCCAATCAGTGAATCATTTCACCGTTAGATCGCGTGATGACTACCAGTATGGTGCTGCAATCAGCGGCGATGACGGATAAATAATTCTAGAAAAGAACTTTAATAATCGCTTTTATTAGACTCTTATCCTCGGCTAATTGGACTCGTTCCAGGCTTCCCCGAAGATAATTGCTCAAATTCCTACAAAAAGATATTTCATTTCCGACAGAACAAAACGCACTCGAAAACAAGTAAAAACTCATAACTTTATCCGCGCCATAATAACCCGGCTGTCTCCATAATAGCAAAACAATCGTAACTTGTTTTGCTTGGCTTTGTTTTCTGGCTGAAGAATTTCCGAGAAACAATGAAAAAAAAATGCAGCCAGCAAAGCAAAACTTTGCAGACGTTTCTCGCTGATGAAATGAATGCCGATTAGCAATGGTTTTTGGCCCTTTCCCCCGAGCCCGGGCAGGAATTGGCTATACGGAACTAACCGCGCGCTTTTGTTCCCAGCCATTGTCGCAACCTGCTTAGCGGGGTTTCTACGCTCGAAGTGCACGGGTGCAAGTACGAAAAAGTTCTCCATTCATAGCGGTACAATATGCGGCATTTGTGTGCCGCCGCGAAATAGTGTGGTGCCGGAGCCAGGTCACCCTTCTGGATTCCACAGCGCCGAGAGCGCGTGAAAAATCAGTTACATAATCCAGAAACTCGGCGACGGCGTTTAATTTTTTTTTCGCGTTTCTCCACTACCGGCTTGGGCACTTGTGATGGCGACTCGATTGGCGGCGGCGACTTACAATCCGGAACCCGTTGCCCGCGCGCTGTTGAATACTGACTGAGCGCGGAGCGCGGATTGAATTGATGACTGGACGCAGATTTAATTACTATCATTGCTTAGCATGGCTTCCTAGCTCTGCACGGACGAGCAGCCGGATTATGAAACGTTGAGGTCTTTTGACGTGACGCCACCGCAATATCGAGCTGATAGATCAGTGAAATGCGATATACGGTATCAAGGACGGTCTGTGACTTGTGGTGGCGACTGGCGATCGTACTAGCGAATCATGGAATCGATTGTAGTTGAAGTCAATCGAGGTCTTGCAAGTATGTGCTCTTCCAAGCCTCGTTAGGTTGGAACATAAATTATGATTTGCACGAACATCACTTTCTTTAAAACAACATACAAATACAAATTTCCAAGAAAAGGTTTTTAGAATAATTAAGGAACAATGCGTAGCATTTGATAAATGGCAAAAAAAGGAACGAAGGTGCCAAAAAACGGGAATAACGGGTCGAGAATTATGACATTTTCACAAAGCGTCGACAGTTGGAAATTCCGTTGATATTTTAAAATGGACGTGACGATCCAAGCTGAAACATTAGATAAACCAATCGCTTTGACATGCAGTGATTTATTTGTGGCGTAACATACTTTCAGTCGTGTGAAAGTATCTAATTTTGTGTCTAATAATCGTTATTTGCTGGAAGTATTACTTTCCTAATCTCAATCAACAAAAACGGCGACTGAAGCGCATCGAGAGTTAAAAAAAATTTATGGAAATGTTGCTCTAAGTTAAACAACATGCCATGATTGATTACGTCGCTTTGAAGACGGTCATTTCGATGTTGACGACGATCCGCGTGAAGGAAGGCTAAATACCTTTGAAGACGCTCAACTTGAGGAATCGCTCGATAAGGATTCATGCCAAACGCAGGAACAGCTTGCTTTGGTATTAGGAAAACCCGACAAGCCATTTTTACGTGATTACAGGCCTTAGGAATATTTAAAAAAGAAAGGATACCCCATAATTCGAAGCCGAGCATTGTTTTTTAGTCTGTGTACAACTGCTCCAGCTGAAAAAAGGAAGGGTTTTCTTTATCGCATCGTTGCGGTCGATGCAAAATGGATTTGAGAATAAAAAAGTTATGGAAACTTCGTAGCCACAAAATTACAGAGTCCGCTTTGACAAGCGGGTGATTTTTGGTTCGAATCTTAGCAAAATCAGGCCATTTGATCACAAAGGATCATAGATTTAATCATGTATTTATTGGAATGAATCATGGATTTATTCTCAGGCTCCTCCACACGAAAAGTTTTCTCCGAACTGAAAAACTCTCATCTAAACTTTCGGAAATTTCATTCGCGTATTCATAGCATGTTATCCGCTTTAGTAGCTGGTAACTTTTTAGTAATTGACGCTGCACAAAGGAAAAATAAACAAAAAACCTAAATTAATCCACCTAGCGGTCAGATCCAGCCTTTCTCATTCAAACTTTTATTTGTTTAAATAGATTCACATGAACGCTTCAATCCAATAAATGTATATACACTCTATAGGTTCTAAAATATTGATGTTGTAATCTTTACATATAAAAATGCAGTCAAGTCTGTCTGTCTGTCTGATCCATATAGGCCCGAAAACTTTCGAACCGATCGACGTGAAAATTTGTATGTAGGGGTTTTTGGTGCCGATAAAGGTTCCTATGATAGTTTGAGACCCCTCCCTCTTCTGGAAGGGAGGGGTCCCATACAAATGAAACATAAATTTCTGCACAACTCAAGAACAAACCAAGCAAATGAAACCGAATTTGGCATGTGGATGTTTTAAGGGGTAACTAATATGTCCATAATAGTTGGATGAAACACAAATTTGTGCACATCTCGAGAACTAATCAACCAAATGGAACAAAATTTGGCAGGTAAATGTTTTTAGTGGTAACAAATATGTACAAAATGGTTTGAAACCCGACTCCCTCTTCTATGAGAAAGGGATCCCATGAAAATGAAACACAAATTTCGCACAGCTCAAGAACCAATCAAGAAAATACAACCAAATTTGGTATGTGAATGTTTTTAGAGGTAACAAATATGTCCATAATGGTTTGACGCCCCTCCCTCTTCTGGAAGTACATGTTTCTTCACAAATTTTTGCACATCTCGCGAACTTATCAACTAAATGGAACCATATTGGCAGGTGAATGTTTTTAATGGTAACAAATAAGGAATGTTCATTTTATAAAACGGACATTTTGAATAGACGATAGGAACTAAACGAAACGAGGAATAACATCAGAACCTACAAAAAACAGAAGACACCGAAACGGACTGCGGAACAGCATGAACGGGCAAAGGAACGATGTCAGAGGTTGGATAGGATACTGAAAAAGCAAAGAAACTGTTACATTTTAATGGATGACGAAACTTACTGTAAACTGTACACAACAACACTTCCGGGGCAACAATTTTTCAATTCTATTGTAGGCAGGGAAGTACCAGATGTAGAATGGACGATTAGAATGGACAAGTTTGGCAAGAAAGTGCTGGTATGGCAAGCTTTTTGTTCTTGTGGAAAAAAAAATTGCCATATTTCACAATAGGAACCATAAACGCTGAGGATTACCGGAAGGAGTGCATCGAAACCGTCTTGTTGCTGTGTATCGTCAACACAAGACCCTACCGATGTTCTGGCCAGACCTTGCATCCGCCCACTACGCTACTGCCACTCTCGAAATGCTAAAGAAATATACGATTAAATTCGTCAAAAAGGAGAATAATCCACCAAATTGTCCAGAGCTACGTCCGGTTGAACGCTATTGGGCAATTATCAAGCGGTATCTTCGAAATGATGGTAGAGAAGCACAGTCAATTGATGAGTTCAAGAAAATGTGGTCATCTCCAAGCCGAAAAGTTAAGCCAGAAACTGTAAAGAGGCTTATGAGTGGAGTTAGAGGAATAGTTCACCAGTTTTATAGTTAGATGAACTTAGTTAGGTTTTACATTTTATACTTTTTGTTGAAAAATAAACCTTCATTTTGTAAAAAACCGTTTAGAAATTGCTTGAGAAATAATAAAGATATCACCAAAACAAAGTGTCCGTTTGATAAAATGAACAGTCCTTATGTTCCATAATCGACCTCAGACAACATTTTGGATTGTAAGATGGCAACTTCCGGTTTCTGGAAAACATACGAAAATGGCCGATTCCCACCCAATATAATAATATCCGGATCTAGAATAATACACAGGAGCTAAAATCAACCACAGAAAGCATTTTAAATTCTAAGATGGCGACTTCCGGCTTCTGAAAACAGCAGAAAATGACCAAATACCACCTAATATGAGTTTTTCTTTAACCAGTATGCCGTTCAAATCCAGAAATTGTCTCCAAATGCCATTATGAAATCCAAAATGTCAGAAAAACAGCGGCAAATGACCAAATACCACCCAATATGGGTATTTCCGGAACCGTAATGATGCACTGGAGCCACAAATCGACTTCAGACAACATTTTGAATTGTAAGATGGCAACCTCCGGTATCTGGAAAACAGCCTGAAATGGATGATTCCCATTAAATATTAGTATTTCTGGAACCAGAAAGATGCACAGAAGCTAAAAATTGATCACAGACACAATCTTGAATTTTAAGATGGTGACTTCCGGTGTCTGGCAAACAGCCGGAAATGACCAAATACCATTCAATATGAATGTTTTCGGAACTAGAATTACGCCCAGATGACAGAAATTGATTTCACATGGATATTTCCGTAAACGTGATGATGCATAGAAACCAAACATTGACCTTGGACACTATTTTGAATTTGAAGACGACCACTTTTAGTTTCTGGAAAACAACCAAAAATACCTCCCAATAAGGGTATTTCCGGCGTCAGATTGATGCCAGAAAGTCTGCTGATAATGACAGAATACCACCCAATATGAATATATTCAGAATTAAGGCGATGTACAGAAGCCAGAAGACGAGGATGTTGTCATTTCGATAAAAACCTATCATTTCAAACGATTTGTTATTTGACTTTGATCTTATCCTATGGCTGATTCGTCGTGCATTTGCAGACTTCAAACAAACCGCAAGGAATCAATGAACTTGGAACGTTAAACAGTACGACACAACATTTAAATTATGTTGAGGCCACATATATCGATCAAAGCAGGTATAGTTTTAAATAGTCTTTGAATTTCTCTTCTTTCCATAACTTTTGAGCCACATATCAAATTGTTATGAAGTTTGTTATTTGTAAGTGTGAGAGATGACTCGTTCGTATGACACTAGTTATGTTCAAATAAGTCGTGTAATCTTTGAAATAATAGACTTTCGTTGTTTTATTAACAATTTAAGTTCAATTATAATCAAATGAAATGGGAACGTATAGGACAGCCAAACTTTGAAACCACATGTTCAATCACAATTCATCAGTTAACCCTTAACTAGCTCGCTCATCTGATAATAATAATCAAATCGGTTGTGTAGTTTCTGAGATAATGAAGTTTCGTGATTTCCACAAGTCGACATATTACAAATGAAGTTACAGTTCGATTACAGTAAAATTCAATAGGGTCTTCTGAGGCAGCTAGACCATTCATTTGACACTAATTTTGTGGAAATCGGGTCGGCCATCTCTGAGGAAAGTGAGTGAGTCCAAATAGTCTTCGGAATATGTTCCTTTGCATAGCTGGATTTCACATTTTTAAACATAACAGGCAAAGTAATAGACCGACTGCAAAACAAGTCAATAGGGTCTTATGGGGCAACTAGACCTTCCATTTGACACTGACTTCATGAAAATCGCTACAGCCATCTCTGAGAAACATGAGTGAGATTAAACAGTCTTCAGAACACGTTTCTTTTAATAACTTTTGAACCACAAGTTCAATCTTTATGAAATTCAAAACTTGAGGGTTTTCTAGGTAGCCCGTTCTTTTGAGACCAATTTTGTTCAAATCGGTTGTGTAGTTTCTGAGATATTGATGTTTCATGATTTTCACATTTTTAAACATAACCTCTAAACTAAAAATCCTATTACAATGAATTTCAATAGAGTCTTATGGGGCAACAAGACCTTTCATTTGCAATCAATTTCATGAAAATCGGTCCAGCCATCTCTGAGAAAAGTGAGTGAGAATGAAAATCTGCACAGACACACACACACACACACACACACACACACACACACACACATACAGAAAATGCTCAGCTCGTCGAGCTGAGTCGAGTGATATATGCCATTCGGCCCTTTGGAGCACTTTTATACTTTCGGTTTGGCAAGCGATTGCTATACCTTTCTAGGAGAAAGGCAAAAAGTGCGAATAGCAAGAAACGTTCCGATAATGCCATAAAATATCAAAATTACTGTTGGCAGTTGGGTCTGTACAACAAAAAGAGGACTGCCAGTTCATGCTTCTACGGCTCAGCAGAATATACTTACTGTGAAGGCTATGCTGTGTGATTAGTGGAACCAGGTCGGTGTAATTTGTTATAGGGGACAGAACGATATCATCACTGGGGAACGGTATCAGTTCAATGGATGCGATTAAGCTGAGCACAATACGAGCAGAGGTGCGAAAAAGTGATTCTACTGCATGACAACGCTCGCTCTCATAATGTCAAACTTGTTTAAGATGGTGGGGGACTTACAACGCTTAAAGGGCAAGTCCTCGCTCGAACAAAGACATCGTATTGTATATGGATCATTCCATACGGAAGTGTACATGTCACTTGGACACGACGATCACAGATTTTGCTCAAAGTTGGGGGAATTATTCATCTACTGTCTCTTTGGAAAAATCCCAATTTTGGTGTCTATTCCAATCGACGAGACCCCCGCTCTCCAAGACCCTCCTCTTTATTGCAAAGTCGCGCAATTTTTGTCAAAAAATTTTCTTTTCTTTTTCTTACAATTCATAGACGTAAGATGTCCGAAAAATACTGATAGATGATTCTTGAAGAAAATAAACCAAGGAATCCAGAAAAAAATATAAGTTTTGACCGGAAGTGTTGCCAGATAAATTATTTTTGTATTTGAAAACAAAATTTACATTTTTCGGCAAATGCAGCCATTTTTATCTTAAATTTGATAATTTCATCGTGTTCCTTGGAGAATTTCACATAAGAAACAACAATCATCCCGAGGTAATATGAGCCAATCAGCCAATCAAATCAAAAATAACATTTTTTCTGGATTCCTTGGTTTATTTTCTTCAAAATTCATCTATCATTATTTTACGTGTGTCTTACGTCTATACATTGTAAAAAAAAAATAATTACGAAGTTAACAACTTTTTTCGTAAAAATGTTATATCTCGAGATTGGCTCATATTACCTCGGGATGCTAGTTGTTTCTTTTGTGAAATTTTCTAAGGAACACGATGAAATTATCAAATTTAAGATTAAAATGGCTGCATTTGCCGAAAAATGTAAATTTAGTTTTCAAATACAAAAATAATTTATCCGGCAACACTTCCGGCCAAACTTTTATTTTTCCTGGATTCCTTGGTTTATTTTCTTCAAAAGGGGGTGTGATTGAATGTTACAAAAAATATGTTTCATCTTCCGCGTGACCCTTGTTTATATGAGAGAGTTATTACTCTTGCATAAACCGTAACTACACACTAGCTCAATTTCAGTAGCACAATGAAACCACTTCTGTCGTATCTATATTAATTCCATTGCCATTGCGACGCAAACACTTTTGAAGTAGTGTGCGTAAACACGAAGACAATATTCATTCATGCAAGTATTTGTGCCAGCATCAATCGGATCGGCTTCCTTTCAAAGGCTCTCATTTTTCATTCGGCATTGTTTACAAACGCTGTTTTCCGGGACAAAGGTAATATCGACCTAATTAAATCATAAATTTCGACAGATGAATAAGGTGGCTGTTGAGAAGTCGAAGCGCAAGAGCTTAACGCTGATGCAAAAAATGGAAATTATTAAAAAATTGGAGAATAATACTAGAACCAAAATAGCAATTGCGAAAGAGTATGGAGTAAATCGTGCTACCATTCGGAAGATTGAGCTTCAAAAAGGCAAGCTAGTGCAAGCGTGATCCAGTCGTGGGTTCAAAAGTTCTAAAGTGAAGTACGCTACTCTCGGTAAATATCACCTGTTAGAGCATGCCTTGTTTTATTGGTTTGTTTAAATGCGTGATACCGTGCTGGATCGAAACGCGTACAGTATCGAAATCCGTACACCTTGATGTTTTTCTGTGCCGATGTTTTTCTGTGCCGTACGGATTTTGATTCTTGTTATTTGCTTGAATCGAAATCCGTACAGCGTGTGTATCATGCATATATTGTTGAACTTTCTTCTTGTTTTTAGCATATAATGGAAGAAAACAAGTATAAATATACGGCAAACAATTTCAAACGTGCTGTGACTGAGGTGCGCAAGGAAAAGTCGTACCGGGAAGCTTCGAGAGGTTCCGGCGTTCCGGTTACTACGAAACGCTACGAAAATTGCACTATTTCAGCTGATATCAAAAATTAGAAAACCGTGTGAAACTTTAGGAGCCAGTTCATCCTCAAAATATATTTTTTCGTTAATTTAAAGATCAATTATAAATAAAAGATGTTCATTTTTGTACTTCTATATCTATACGGAGTTTGATTTATTGTTGTATGGACTTTGATCCTATATCGCGTGTGTGCGGATTTCGATTCAAAAGTGTAGGGGTTTTGATTCAGACAAAAAACTGTGTACGGATTTCGATTCAAAAATTGTTCTATTTAAACATAATTTTTTCGAGTTTCGGAGTGATTTTAATCATTTTGCTTGAAAACAGTGATAAAATATAAGTAGACCTATAACTAAACATGTCAGTTTAAAGCAATATATGATTTCTTGATTTTATATTAACCGTCGAAGATTATCATGTGCTTAGGTGTACGGATTTCGATCCAGCACGGTAAACATCAAATCATTACAAACAATTTGATTCGTGCAAAGGCCAGGGTTTTCGCAAAAGAGTTCAATATTCCTGCAGATTTTAAATTCAGTGAGACATGGGTGCGAAACTTTAAGAATCGTTTCGGCATTCGGCGCCTGAAGATTTCAGGGGAGAAACTGTCTAGTGATGCTGCCAGCGTGGAACCCTTCAAACTGAATTTCTTGTCTCACTTGCAAGAGCGAAATTTGACCGCGCAACAGGTTTATAATGGCGATGAATCGTCTCTTTTTTATAAGGCTCTCCTCGGGTACACTCTGGTTCACGCTAAAGAAACTACTGCTCCAGGGCTAAAGATGGCAAAAGATCGAATAACTTTTATGCCATGCGCGAATGCTACGGGTACTCATAAATTACCGATGTTAGTAATTGGAAAATCAAAAAACCCAAGAGCTTTCAAAAATGTTCAAATTCCTGTAGATTATGCCTCATCGAAAAATGCTTGGATGACGCGCGAAATATTTCAGAAGTGGTTTCACGAGTCTTTCGTACCAAATGTACGAGATTTTTCCAATAGAGCGGAAATTGAAACAAGGGCCGTTCTCCTTCTTGACAATTGTACGGCACATCATTTTCAACACGAGCTGATTTCGGATGACGGCTTGATTGAGGTAAAGTTTTTGCCACCAAACGTGACTCCGTTGTTACAGCCCATGGACCAGCAGGTCATTCAAATTATTAAGACAAACTACCGCGACAAATTATACCTTGAAATCGCTAATGAGCCTGACTTCGAACAACGTATTAAAAAAATCAACCTTCAGAACGTTTCTTTTTGGCTGCATGAAGCATGGATGGATGTCTCCGAAACAGTGATTCAACGATCTTGGAAAAATATAGGCCGGATAGTTGGAACGAACCTGCTGCACGAAGACAGCGTCCCTTTGCGTATTTTGTTTAATCCTCAGATGAACATCGAGATAAATGAAATAAAGAAATATCCCGAAGAAGAAATATGTGTTGATGAATACTCAGACGCTGAAATTATCGCTCTGGTATTCAATAAGGGCGACAAAAGCTCCGACGACACATATGAAGAAGGAGATTACGTGGATGCCGTGGCTGAACACAATGAAGAAGATTTAATTTTGCAGAGCATCGTACCTCCAGATCCAACATTGACCCGAACGCAGCAAGTCGCACAAGAACTGGCCCGAGTGATCGAATGGGCTGAGGACAAACATTTGGAGATAGCCGATATTCTCCACCTTCGAAAAATTCGCAGTGTTGCGCTGCAGTTGTGCTTAAATGAATAAACTTTTGACGAAACATTTCCGAATATAACATTGTTTATCATCAATTAAAATATTGTACATTGTTTATTATGGATTATTATGCCCTGGGGGAAAAACGAAAGATTGAATTCAAAAACACCTTTTATGGGTGAGGGGGTTTACATGCAAATGATGCTAGTGATGTCCAATGCCCTATTATGGTTACAAATTGACTATACTTTGAGTTCCAAGTCTTTGGGTGTCGCTTGATGAGTTAGGTTCAATAATTAAATAGCCGCCCCGAGAGTATCCGAAACACAACCGGTACATGTCCGCATGTATGACGACCTAAGCACCTAATATGACCACTAATGGATGAGTTTTCAAGCCACATAGTGGTAATGGTAAGATTCTTGGCACTGCTTTCTCATAGCCATTATATTACCGCAACATGTTTAAGCCATATATCCGGAACTTGCTAAACGATTCCGACGATCCTCATCAGTAACATGTATGACCATCGTAATCTTCTTCTGGTGGTTGCTAAACTCAAATTGGTTGAAGGAAAGACGAGAAAATAAAAAATTTATCTACTATAAAAAAATGGAATTCAGTAACGTTTGATCTTATTGTTGTTATTGCTTCCGTCTCAGTGGTGTACAGTCACCACCATCATTTGAAATCGTTCTAAATCAAAAAATAAGCGGTGATATGTGGGTTTTTTACATGAAAATGTTTGTTAACGTTCAGGAAAGACATTTGGGGAAAAATAAAAAGTATCTGATTACTAAAACTTGAGATTTTATCCACAAAACTACGTAAAACAAGCAAAAATATGACTTTTTATGCTGAATTTGCCTCTAAATCAAAATTTAAAGCGATGACATGTTATTTTTTTTACATTAAAATGTTTGTTAACGTTCAGGAAAGACATGTAAGGAAAAATATTAAGTATCTGATTACTAAAACTTGATATTTTATTCACAAAACTACGTAAAACTTGCAAAATCATGACTTTTTATGCTGAATTTGCCTTTGAATCTAATTTCAAAGCGATGACATTTGATTATTTTTGCATTAAAATGTTTGTTAACGTTCAGGAAAGACATGTGAGGGAAAATAATTAGTATCTGATTACTAAAACTTGAGATTTTATTCACAAAACTACGTGAAACATGCAAATTCATGACTTTTTATGCTGAATTTGCTTCTAAATCAAAATTTAAAGCGATGACATGTGATTCGTTATCGATATTGTTTTTAGCACATTTTGCATGTTGTAGGATGAGTACAACGGTACACCGTGCCCCAGAGCTGAGTCAAAAAAAAATCCGGTTCGAAAAGACTCTCGACCTGATCGGGGACCGAACCCGATATCACAACCGTGTGAGAGACAATCGACATCGCTAACCACAGAGCCACGAGGACCATATACAGCATACAGAATACAGAAAAACACCTGAAAATACTTTTTTTTAAATTTATACGTATTATACGTATACATGCGAAATCTTGACTTTTTATGCGCAATCAAAATTCAATTATTTGTGTTTTTTTTTTTTCAATACAATGTTCGTTGTTCTTCCACCATTTACATTTTTTTGCAGAATAATCCATGTCTCAAGCATAAACATTTTACATTTCTGATGTTTTCGTAGTTTTGTGAATAGTTACATATTACGGCATTCGATTTACTTTTGTACTTTTGAATTTGAATTTGATTTTTATTAGAGAGCTTTTAACCAGAAGGTCATTCAGCTCTTAACCTTAGGCGTCGTACACAAATTACGTAACGCTAATGATCTAGATTTCAGACTTTCTTCCCCCCTATGTAACGATAGGTAACGTTCGACATGACTCCCCCCCTAAAATTACGTAACGCTGATCAAATTTTCAATTTCGAGCAAACATCACAGTTACGTAACTGTCTCTACTACCCCCCGTCCCCCCTACGTAACAATAAGTAATGCAGACTCAACCCCCCTCCCACCCTTCATGCGTTACGTAATTTGTGTAAGACGCCTTACTGTTTTACTTTTTTTACGTTAATCCAAACTAGAACTCTTGGGACATTTAGCTGGAGGAAAGGTTAAGATTCATTGGTTTGAATATCGATAAAGAGGCAGCTTAAGCATTAAAAATCTTTTATTTTCTTATTTTCTACGAAGTTTTGTGGATTAAAAAAAGGCGACTTCCGGTTTCTGGAAAATAACCTAAAGTGATATTTGGCCAACAATTCCAATACTTCCGAAAGTGGAACTCCATACGTCGTTTTATAGCGATGACACGTGTTTTTTTTTTTCATCAAAATGTTTGTTAACGTTCAGAAAAGAGATTTAAAGAAAAATAACAAGTATCTGATTACTAAATTTGAGATATTATTCACAAAACTACGTGAAACATGCAAATTTCTGACTTCTAAAATGATATTTGGCCAACAATTTTAATACTTTCGAAAATTGAACTCCATACGTCATTTTTAAATCCAAAATGGTGACTTCCAGTTTCTGTAAATCAGCCCAAAATCACAAAAAAACAATCCAATACGGGTATTTCCGTTCTGTGCGTTCTCAGAATATTGAAGTACTTGAAGTGATGATGGAAGTATAAGATGTAAATTATATTTTTGAAGTGAGTTGAGCTAATGCAGCAATGAAATATAAAAAAAAAACTATCTTTAACACCTTTGATCCCGAGCATCGCCGGGAAAGTTCAACTAGTCATAAAATAAAACCGTTCATTTTTGGCACATGTGCCAAAATCGAACAGTGCCAAAAGCGAACCGTGCCAAATACGAAACGTGCCAAAATCGAACGGGGCCTGTATTTGCATTTTGCTTTGGACTTCAATCTCTATAATTTTTTGACGTAGGATTGCGCTTATCTGGAAGTTACTGGCGCAAAGCAACCCCGGGATTGAGCGAGTTCTTTAATACAACATTTTGCTTACCTCGTCTTCTGTAATTGGGGCCTATATATCAGTCATTTCTTTATCTGGCGGCTCTTATGGAATATCCAGCTGCACGAAAACGAAAATCATCCTGTGTCAGATCTCGCTTTTCTTCTTAGTGTTCAATGTTCGACCGCAACCGATACAACTATCGAAACTGTTTCATTTTCTATGTCATTCCATTGCCTTCGAAACCACGCTCGCACTTAAAGTTTATTTAAACAGCCTGGTATGGAAATTGTTTATTTTTTTTTTCAATATTTTCATTTATTACAAAAATTTAACGGCGTTTTAATTTTTGCCTTTCTCCTAGAAAGGTATAGCAATCACTGGAAAAACCAAAGGTATACAAGTGCTCCAAAGGGTCGAATCTCGTATATCAATCGACTTACTTTGACGAGCTGAGCATTTTCTGTATGTGTGTGTGTGTATGTGTGTGTATGTGTTTGTGTGTGTATGTAACGCTCTCCCAATCTCACTCGATTTTCTCAGAGATGGCTGGACCGATCTTCATGAAATTAATTGCAAATGAGAGGTCTAGTTGCCCCATAAGACCCTATTGAATTTCATT
The DNA here is from genome assembly GCF_029784165.1 of Wyeomyia smithii. Lineage (NCBI taxonomy): Eukaryota > Metazoa > Arthropoda > Insecta > Diptera > Culicidae > Wyeomyia > Wyeomyia smithii. The sequence goes on along the minus strand of NC_073696.1, from coordinate 21,612,239 downwards.
GTAATCGGTTTTTTAGGTTAGAGGTTATGTTTAAAAATGTGAAAATCACGAAACATCATTATCTCAGAAACTACTCAACCGATTTTAACAAAATTGGTTTTGAATGAACGGGCTACCTTAAAAACCCTTAACTTTTGAGTTTCATGAAGATTGAACGTATGGTTCAGAAGTTATTTAAAGAAACGTGTTCTGGAGAGTGTTTAATCTCACTCATGTTTCTCAGAGATGGCTGGACCGATTTCCACAAAATCAGTGTCATTTGGAAGGCCTAATTACCTCATAAGACCCTATTGATTTTTTTTTTGCAATCGGACTATTACTTTGCCTGTTATGTTTAAAAATGTGAAATCTAGCTACGAAAAGAAATATATTCCGAAGAATACATAAACTCACTCACTTTTCTCAGAGATGGCCGAACCGATTTTCACGAAACTAGTGTCAAATGAAAGGTCTAGCTGACTCATAACACCCTATTGAATTTTACTGTAATCGAACTGTAACTTCGTCTGTAATGTACCGAATTGTGAAAATCACGAAACTTCATTATCTCAGAAAGTACACAACCGATTTGATCAATAGTATTATCAGATGAACGGGCTAGTTAAGGGTTAACTGACGAATTATGATTTAACACGTGGTTTCAAAGTTTGGCTGCCCTATACGTTCCCATTTCATTTGATTACAATCGAACTAAGCAACCGTTATTATTACGTAGCCGTAGCGCGTAGCCGCAAGGTTACAGAGTCCGCTTTGTCAAGCGGAGGTCGTGGGTTCGAATCTTAGTTAGAACCAGGCCATCCGATGTCAAAAAGGACTTAAACATGGGTTTATTCTCAGGCTCCCCACCAGTTACCCTTCCTTTACGCTGAAATCTACAATACCTTTGCGTAAAATCCTCTTAACAAAAAATAAGTCCCTCTTATCAATAAAACTGGCCAGAAGGACGTACAACGAAACTTCTCCAGGGAATTATAATTGGTGATATTTGGCAGGAGGAACGAGTATCGGTATAGTAGAACAGTAAGCGTGTAAGGAAGAGTATCACATTACACACAAGCACTGATGAACAATAATAATAAGCATGCCACTCCTCAATAGCGGTATTGCTATTAACAGAAGTGCGGGATACAGCAGACACCCGAGCATATCTCACAATAGATCTACGATTCTGGTCGCAGTGAGGAAGATCCATACAGGAAAAAAAGCAACCGTTATGTATTAAATTGTTAATAAAACAACGAAATTCTATTATCTCAAAGATTACACGACTTATTTGAACATTACTAGTGTCATACGAACGAGTCATTTCACAAACTTATAAATAACAAACTTCACAACAATTTGATATGTGGTTCAAAAGTTATGGAAAGAAAAGAAATTCAAAGGCTATTTAAAACTATACTTGCTTTGATCAATATATGTGGCCACAATATAATTTAAATGTGGTATCGTGCCATTTGAATGTTCCCGGTATCGCTCGTGATTGAATTGTTCGAAATTAAGAGTCATTTCTTTTATTACATTACATTACGTCAAATTTCATATTTTATACTTCTATTATAACATCATTATTTTAAAATCAAAAAAGTGAATACACATTTATTGGATTGAAGCGTTCATGTAAATTTATTTCTACAAATAATAAGTATGAATGAGAAAGGCTTGGGTCTGACCGCTAGGTGGATTAATTTAGGTTTTTTTTTTCAAATATTCATCCCATCAATATTGTTTTCCTATTTAAATTTGTTGCAGTTTTTAATAAAGTAACGGAATACTGTTTATGTATATGTAAGGTCTAAATATGAATTTGAGTGCTGATAACCAACAAAAAATACTAAACGGAACTAATGCGCTATTAAGAGGTATAGCGTTGAAAAATTGTTCGTGATATGACAGCAACATAACAACAACATAACTTTTATTGTAGCTAAATTTATCGCACATGTGCTGCCAACGGTTCTCCGCCAAAGTTGTTCGGTCAAAGTATGATTCACGGTTTGTGAAATCCCGCACATCAGGTCGAGAGGCAACAACTATCCACAAGCTCCGTAACTCGAACAAACAACCGAGCTCACGATACCGTCCAATCAAAACGTTATCGACAGTCAGCTTCAAATTTACTTGACACAAGCATAAACACTTTAACTGCGGAGGGTGCGCGGAAGGAAGGAAAGGGTTTGTATGTGTGTAAATAATACAAACAGCAGATAGACGATTTTCTGCAAATGGCATGGAATGGAACTCTGGAAAGGGGGTGTCAATTTACTAGCTGGTGCTGAAGGTGACGGTCAGTAAACGGATTTTGCCGGTGTCCGGTCCGGTGATAGAGATGATGATGCTGATGACAGTCAATTTCGTTTTCCGAAAGCTAAAGTGAGCGGCCCAAGTGGACTGTTCGAATGCGGTTGAAATGTACACAGCGAAAGGATTGTTTATCACATTTTTAAATTTTAAATTCGCCGCGTTCTAAACGTGTAGAAACGAAGAACAAAGTACAGTTACCTTGGCGGTGAATGCGTTACCAATTGAAAGTACCGATACAATGGCAACAACATTTTGTGCGACTTCGTCATGCCGTCTGAGTCAGCGTCTTTTGTGAGCGGTCCCTTTTTTTCGCTGCAAACTGCAAGCCTTGCGAAAAACATTTGTTCCAATGAAACGTGACTTTTCATCTGTTCATACTTCCTTGCCGCCTACAATAGAACGCGCTCGTCATCATAAAATCTTTCCTTTTGTATACAGCAGACTCCAAATTAAAATGTGTCTGCGGCCGATGGCAGTCCTCGGCTTCTCGACGCAGGAATAATTATGCCTCATCCTATAGTTGGTGTTGCAACAGTAGCATGTAATTGCAACAACACTTTTCGTTTGGAATGTCATCATCATCTTCTCAGACAGTTTTGCAACCTGTCACCGGGGCGGCATGCAATTAATAATACCATTTTATCACGTTACAAAATTCCAACCGTGCGGGCCCAGGGTCACGAAGAATGCTATTTTATTCCCACTAAATCGGCGTCCTCTCTCTGCGGACGGACACCCTGATCGAACGTGGTAAGATAGATTGGCAGGGGAATCCAATCGGTGTCACTATGCCAGTCAGGTACGCTGCCAGAATAGTAATCAATCGGAGAATTAGTTAGGGACAGCCATTCCGTGAGAATAGCTGACCATCTGGCCTTGGGAATCTAGCGTGGCAAGCCTCCTTTCCTTGCAGTTGGTATGTTCCCAGAAAAACAGACGGAAGGGAGCGAATGTTTAAGGCAAGGTTTAATGCAATTTTTACCCTTTCTCTTTGGAGGGATTTCAAACCAAGCCGTTCATGGAGTTTCAGTGAGAGTTCTGACGTAAAATGCCTCTTCCGTGTGCCACAGTTCCTACTCTTGCCAGTTCGATTAGTAGGTTACAGATCGTTCCGCAAAACCCGCGGGGGTGCAACTGCTTTCCGACTAATTCAGCGGCAATTCGCCCCGTTGACTACCAACTAACAGTGAGAAATTGGCTGTCATTAGGAGGAAAGTTAGTTGTTGCGATTACCGGCAAGCAGCACCAGCAGCAGCAATGCAAGCGAATTGAAAGTGGAAAAATAATTGTGTTTGAAATAATGATGGATATTTTGCAGGCCTGTCTGTGTTTGTTAGTGTTGTGTTGGTTGGCTAATATTTCACTGTGTAATTCCCACTTTCTTCTTTCTTTGTAGGATGCTTATCCGGTCGAGTGTTTTTTTTTTCTCTGTTTGGTTTGTTTGTTTGTTTGCTTGAAACACACATCGGGGTTGCTGATTGCCACAAGACATAACATGGCGAATTAGTTTGTTAGAGGCGAATCGAAGCTTCTTTTTTCGGCACAAAAATATAATTGCGAAAAATATGTTTTAGTCTCAAATGAATCTGTTATGACCGGTCGCATCCGTGTTTTGTTAGCCCGAAAACATCGGCCTTGTCAACGTCGTCGTCGTCGTTGTCTAGTGGCAAAAATGTTACTCTAACAATGGCGAAAGTAGTCGGTCTCGATTTGCACAACATTTCAAACTATTATGACAGCAAACGTCGCGCACGGATGGAACGACGACGTGTGCGCGTTTAGTGTGCGATAATTGATCTCGATGACGAAGACCATTTGCTGCTTGCCTCACTTTCAGCCGAATGTGTGTGCGCTGCTGTCAGTCCATCTGTTCTGAGTGTCAGCCACAGCTGCGGGATCCAAGAAACTAAAAGTCACCGCAAATAACAGTCACTTGTGGCCGAATCGTATGAGGTAATTTTTGTGACTGTTTCGGCTGAAGGTAGACAAAATCTCCACGGATGATTTGAGGTGAAAGTGGCTGAGCGACTTTTAATTGTTTCGATTGAGTAACTGCCTGGAGTTAACGATTAACAACAACCGGACCTGGAGTGGTTCAATGTCGAGGCTAATTGCAGTCAATTTTGTGGCGATTTGATGGTTGTGGATTGCGTCGAAACGAAGACAAGCTCAGCTAATTTGAATTGCTGATGCGTTAGGTGTATGTCACAGACAAAGTTCGTTTCGAGTTGCTTTCTCTATACGAAGATAGATCCATTTCACGAAACCCGAGCGCGAATGCGAACGGAGGGGTTACGAAATGTGTGCCAGTGGAAATCCAAAATTTTCGGCAAAAGTTTTCATTTCGGCACTCACTTGACAGGTTAATCCCACGTTTGTGGAGGCTGTAAATTCGAAATAATCTCGAGAATGGCGTACGTTGTAGTCTGTCGTCACCTCGCTTTTTTCCGCTGTTGACTGGCGGTCGTTGGATTCATCATGTAATGCCGCACCTGTCAGACTATAAGTTTACGAATGTTGTACAAAATTGGCGGCGCCGTTCGGGTTATTAATCTTGACAAGACAGAATGGAACACCCAGAGCACACATTCTGAGAGTATAAACTGGTTCGCTCCATAAAGTACCGGATTGGCATGATCTTCGTCATTGTCAATGCGACTCTAGCAAGGGCCACATTAAATTTTGTTTGTTTAATTTGGAAGAGAACGTAGAATTACCACAAAAGAAAACAAATAATGATTGCACAGATGGAAAATATTTTCACAAAAGTAAATCATAATTCTCCTTCGAAAAGTTCTGACAATTTGTTAGTGAAACTTTCATATTTCACATTTTTAAATTAAAAATTCAAAGTCTAAAACCCTACTTTGCTTAAAAAAAAATAAAATCGGTTGGAGAAAAGTTCTAGGCAATGTAATAAAACGTGATCAGCGTCTATTGATCAAATTAGTGAATTTTATTCTACAAAATGTTCAAATTGAGTAACGGAGCGCAACCTTTGGTGGTTGCGGATTGCGTCGTAACGAAGACAAACTCAACTAATTTGAATTACTGATCTGTCTGGTGTATGTCACAGACGAACTTTTCTAACATAAATATTTTCATTTACATTTTAAGTTGATGATGATGATGATGATTTAATTACAAAAACTATAACGTTAATCACATTTATTTGATGAGCAAACATCAAAATACGTTGAAAATAGCACTACTTTTCAACATTTTTGGTTTCAAAATGTTATATGCTGCATTCATTCCGACATGTTATGCTTGTAGAATGATTTAAAAACTTTTTAAACTTTTTAGGCCAACAATTTCGAGCTTTAGGGTAACATTTTTTTGCTTTTGATGAACAGTGTCATCTAACCGAACAATTGGCATTCAGAAAACTCTTTGCCAAGATGGTCTATGATGACGAGAAGCAAATCATGCAGTGAAAAAGTAATTATTTACTCATTTAAATTCCAGTTGCTTCTGGCGTAAACCACGATTTTGTTTGAAAGTTATGTGCAATATTATTTAAATTCGCGTGGAATATTAGCGAATTTTCTATCATAAGCGATGAATTTCGTTGAAAGCGGTTCGACATAAATTTTGGCACTTTTTCTAACAGTGCTAGAGCGCTAAGAACGATAATGCTATCCACATCAGCTGACGAGAACCTACCACGGCTCGACTGATTTTCTACCGGAATCTTTCTAAGAAAACATATTGTTTTTAGCGCAAAACCTTTTACTGTATGCAACCAAGCTAGAATTTTGCTTGAGTTTGAAGTCAAGTCTTCCGCTTGGCTCGGATGATGAAAAGTAAGGTCGCCGTCACCAGTGCAAAATGTAAGTAACTCAAAGGTAGGCAGAGTACGATTCAAAGTAAACGCTAAGATCCTCTTCCAAAGATTCACCAAAGAAAATATAAACGTTGTCATTATACAAGAGCCATGGGCTAGTAAAAATAAAATACTTGGGATCCCAGTAATACCGGTAAGCTGATCTTTGACGATGCGCAGTCTCTTCCTAGAGCAGCCATTCTGGTAAGTGCTTTGACTAATGTCACGCTAATTACAGAATTTATAAGCAGAGACTTAGCAACCATACAAGTAGAAGTTCCTACTGCTAGGGGAAGAGCGGAGCTCATCATCGCCTCGGCGTACTTTCCTGGGGAACAAGAAGAAGCCCCTCCAACGGAAGTAAAGGAACTTATCAACTACTGCGAACCAGTGCTGATAAAAGTCATTTTCCCCAGCAAAACTCTTCGAAAATTACAGCCAATCATTTTCAATTTTAACTTTCAATGATCGCAGCACTCTTTCAGATACACTAGATTTTCGTCCTAGTAACGTGTTGTTATACTCAGATGAAATAGATCGCGCGCATCGTTCACGGTTACGGAACAAAGTTTGACGACAAATCCAACCAAATGATCTTCACTTCAAAGCGAAAAAGAAAAACAAACAGTCCACTCAACCAAAATGAGCCTCACCGAAACACTTTTTCACTGACACTGATCGATGCCTTGACAATCTTCGTTAACTGATAAACTGATTTTGTTGTCTTGCTTCCATCGCATGAAATATAATGAGGTGTTTTGACGATTTACTTCCATACAAAAAGCGGGAAGGGAAAACACTGAAAGGATTGTAAAAAAATAACGTTTATGAATGCTTTTTTTCACTTTCACTCAAGAGTGTCAACAAATATCAACCCTGCTGCAAACAGAACAATAAACAGTTCGTAATAGGATGTGATGCGAACTCTCATCACACGGTTCGGGGTAGTACAAATATAAGCAAAAGGGATTACTGATTACTGTGCAGGAGAATTCTTGCAAGAAACCTATAGAGACCCCAGGAAAACCAACTGGGATCTCTACAACAGTAAACTGTTGATCTACAAACATATCTTTGAAAGAGAAATTAAAACCAAAAATGAGCTGGAAACCTGCTCTAATTTAATCACAAGTAAGATAATTAGTGCATACTACGAAAGTCGTCCTACCAAGACGCGAGTGCCAAATAAAGACTCACTTTGGTGGAATAAGACCCTAGAAGGACTTAGAAAGTCCTCTAGGAAACTGTTCAATGAAGCGAAACTAACAGGTAATTGGGAACATCACTAACAAAATACAACAAGGAAATAAGAAAATCCAGAAGAAACAGCTGGAAATTGATGAGTGAACGTATTGAAAACACATCCACTGCAGCCAGGTTGCAAAAACCCTGTCTAAAGAACATTCCAACGGTTTAGGCAGATTAAGAAAAACTGACGGTACTTACACCACAGATTCTCGAGAAACACTGGAAATTATGATGGAAAATTACTTTCCAGGATCATATTCGGATACTGATAAAGTGCAGGACTGGAGAGCAGCTAAGCTCACGTGCGACTTGGACTGAATCCCAGGAACTTGCTTGTTCTATATTCAGTAAATCGAAGGTTGAATGGGCAATAGACTCTTTTCAACCATACAAGTCTCCGCGAATGGATGGAATACAGCCAGTTATGCTCCAAAAGAGCAAGCAACTGTTTATTCCAATTATTACGGAGATGTGTAAGGTGAGCCTAATACTAAATTACATTCCATCTAGTTGGAGACAAACTAGAGTTATTTTCATACCAAAAGCCGGAAAACGAGATAGGACAATCCCGAAAGCGTTTAGGCCAATTAGTTCAACTTCCTTCTTTTCGAAAAATATGGAAAAATTAATCGACTACCATATTAAAACATTATATATGAAATCCAATCCGTTAAGTAAATTTCAATTTGCTTACAAAAACAACGTGTCAACCACTGACGCGCTACATATGTTAGTGGGAAAAATCGAAAAATCCATCCATCCCTGGCAGCCTTTCTTGATATTGAGGAAGCATTTGATAATGCGTCTCACAACTCAATGAAAATACCCATGGAAAGGCATGGCATAGACAGGAACACAATAATGTGGATTCATGCCATGCTAATAAGTCGTGAAATAACAGCTAAACTCGGTGGAACGTCCCTAACAAGAAAAACTACGAAAGGATGCCCTCAAGGAGGGATATTATCTCCCCTGTTATGGTCATTAATCGTAGACGATCTTCTTCGGAGCCTATCGGAAAACGGCTTCGAAGTGATAGGTTTTGCAGACGACGTAGTGATTTTAGTTAGGGGGAAGCACGACTGCGTTATTTCTGATAGAATGCAAACTGCGCCTAATCTCACAGCTCAATGGTGTAGGCGAGAGGGGTTGAGTGTAAATCCATCCAAAACAACTATTGTTCCTTTCACTCGAGAAAGGAAATACATTATTCCTAAATTGCGATTGGAAGGCATCGATATAAAGCTTTCCACTGAAGTCAAATATTTGGAAATCATACTTGACCAGAAACTAAGCTGGAACACTCAAATAGAATAAACAATTACCAAGGCCACAAACGTCCTATGGGTATGCAGCAGAGCCATTGGAAAAAGCTGGGGTCTCAAACCCAGCATGATACATTGGATATATAAACAATAATCATACCCAGAATAACCTACGCCTCGTTAGTTTGGTGGCCCAAAACCACTGAAACATCCACTTAAGCTAAGCTAGGTAAAATCCAAAGATTGGCCTGTGCATCAATTTGTGGAGCTATGAGAAGCACTTCATTAAAAGCTCTAGATGCAATACTTCACCTTCTTCCATTTCATCAGGTGGTTCAACTAAAAGCGGAAAAAAGTGCTCTAAGGCTACATCGACAGTGCAACCTAAAAGAAGGAGAACTAACAGGACACCTGAGAATACTAAAAGATTTCCAAATAAATAATCTAATAAAAAGTAAGGAGGATTGGCTGGAGAGGAAACCAAATTTCGAAATTCCTTACAGAACAGTAGAGATAGAACGAGAAAGTTGGCAACAAGGTGGACCCACAATTCGGGATGGTTCACTTTGCTTCTACACAGACGGTTATAAAATGAATGGTTCCGCGGGTGCGGGATTCACAGGACCAGGAATTAATAATTTTTTTCCCATGGGACACTGGCCAACAGTATTCCAGGCGGAAATATACGCGATAATAGGATGCATGAATACGTGTCTGGAAAGAAACTATCGACACGCAAATATTTGCAAAAGTCGAAAGTTGAAAAATAATAAATTTCCGTATTTCTTTTTTCGGATGCCTAGAGTAGAGTGATGTGTTCGGATATTGTGGCTATTGATTAAGGTATATTTGAAGATATATTTTGCACGTTCTGGATACAAATATAGTGAGGATTACGCTGTAAGCAGCGTTTCTCTCGAAACCATGTTTTTTCAACTGGTGGTAAATTTTTCTCAGCATCTACTGAACCGATTTTGCTGAATTTTTTTTTTAACATATAAGAATGGATTATCTTACTTGTTACGTAGCCGTTTTTTGATATCTGAGTTTTTTTAATGTTTTATAATTTTTAAATAGTGATTTTTCATGAAAAAAAAAAACAATTTTTTTACTAAAATGGCCACCATTTTTGCAATTTTTGGAATTTTCAAAAACGGCTACGTAACAAGATAGATAATATGTTTCTATATACTGACAAAAAATTTCAGCCCGATCGGTCTACTAGAAGCTGAGAAAAACTTACCACCAGTTAGGTACTGATTTAGAGAGAGCATACACGTTCCCAGCTGCCAACAGTGTAATACTCACTATATTTACATTCACGACATGGAAAATACATCTTCAAATATACTTTAATCAATAGCTAAAATAGCCAAACACTTCACTTTACTCTAGACAGCCAAAAAAAAATTTTAAAATTCATGGTTTTTCGACCTTCTAGGGTAGGGTCCCCCCTTAAAGCCCTGAATTCTCCTTTCCGCCACTCTAAACTAGTGTGGGAATGCATCCTGTCGCTCCGAAAGTTAGCTATGAAAAACCAGGTTAACTTATACTGGGTTCCTGGTCATTGTGGAATCAAAGGAAACGAGAAGGCCGACTTAACAGCCAAAGACAGACAGAGGTCATCTACTAACTTGTCAGACAGACAAAGGTCATCTACTAACTTTGTTGGCCCAGAACCTTTCTGTGGAGTCTCCCCGAGCGCTCTAAAAGCTGAACTCGGTGAATGGGAGAAAGCGACCATCAAAGCAAACTGGGATGTCATAAGCAGATTACGACAATCGAAAAGATTCAAAGAGCCAAATCGCGAGAAGAGCCTCGTGCTGCTCAGGTTAAATAAGAAAGACTTGAGGACATTCACAGGTCTTATTACAGGACAGTAAGTCCGAGTAAGTACCATCTTTAGAAAAAAAAGAAAATTTGATGATGATAAATGTCGCCTGTGTGGCATCGAAAGCGAAACTTCAGAACATCTACTCTGCGAATGCCAAGTATCAATACAACGCAGATTGCGTATCTTCGGTAAGGGACACATAGAACCTACCGAAATTTGGAGGGAAAGTCCTGGTGAGGTAATAAACTTCATACGAAGTGCGTTGCCCAACTGGGATAAATGTGCAATGCAGTGGTTTAGTCTTCTACAAGGGAAAGAAACACTAAGTAATAAAAGAAGTGAAAAGTGGTGCTAGAAGATTCACGAGGGGAAATTGTCTCTCACGAAGTCTTGCATAGTATAGAAATCGAGTATTGTTTAATTAATAAATTAATTGCTTACTAGAGGTAATTCCGTGCATGTTACCCACCACGTCGAGATACCATATCTCGATTTTTCTATCAACGGTATCACAAGTCTCGGTAGTGGGTACAACACTCCACTACACATTAACATGTTGTTGATGTACCGCAGTAGGCTCGAAATTTATTAAATTTTACCTGTATTTTCACTTAGAACATGTGTAGCTCACCTGTAAGAAAAAGAGAAAAAAAGATTGGTATAACCCTTCAAAATTTACATTTGAAATACAACTTTTCTACAAAAACAAAATTATTCTCTATGATATTTCAATAGCTTTCAAATTCTCAGATAAAACTATTTTTCATGTTAAGCCTTTGTATCAACCAAACGAACAGTGACAGCTCGTACTATAATGGACCGCTTCGTGATCAGTAATAGTTGAACAAAATTCTCACACACGCTAGTTATCATCCTTAACAAACATATTCACTTATAATTTTACTTCCGTTGACATTGACAGGGACTGGCAGCTAATGCAAATGCAATTTACCTCTTCAACGAATTACCATAGCAACAGCAGCGGAGGCTTGAGAAGATTCTGCTACTTCGCTGACACACACACAGTCACAAACAACCACAGCCGACAGTCGTTCGTGCCTAGAGTACAGGAGATATCTTCCGCAATTCGCTCAAATAATTTTGAAGGAATTTCCACTTCGACTGAGGCAACATTTGCGGAAAATTGTCGGCATTCTACGACGCAGAGGATGTACACGATTAAAGGTGTACAGCATCATTACGTAACCGTAGCTTAGAACTTTATCGTACAGTTTTCTTCGTTCACACTCTTTCAATAAGTAGTTGCCGTTGGTTATTACTAGTGAAGAGCCACTCGTCTATCTATGGGTTATTGCCCATCCTCTTTGGCTGTCTTTTAATAGAAAGCAAACTTTAAATTACATTTATGTATTAAAATACTAGCGTATTTCACTCGAAGGGAAGACGCAACCTGCACAAAATAATCGCTTTTTCATTATTTTTTTCATTTAGATCCGATATCAGAACTGACCCATAAACGGAATATAAATCACTTTGCGGGGGTCGGGAGGTTATGCCAAACCGATACTGTCACAGATGATACAATAGACCACGCCGGCAAACATTCTATAGAGAAACGAACAAAGTAGGCTTACGTGCACAATTGTGAATTTATCGACCAGCGCTGCCAGATCTTATCGCGAATGCAACCGCAACTGGGCGACCCACGCACCAAGGGAAACCGATCGCGCGGCGGTACTATGATTTATAACCTTCGTCGGTCGACTTTGCACGATTAAACAGTAATTAATTAGTCCATTATTGTTTTAAATACCGACAGATTTCAGACTCCGAAGCGGGGCCAATTATTTACAGCGATTGGCTGACCTGTGTTTGTGTGTGTGTGTGAAACGGTTTAACAGCGGTGTTTAACATGCCGCTGGGCGCCACCACCGTCATGCTGGTCGCCTTTTGTCGAAAATGTGATTAACCATTGTGAAACTTGTCGGCGGTAGACAATAGGCGCCGCGCTGAAATTAAATGCAAACAAATGTCAACCGCTTATTATTCCTTTGAACTTGCATATATTTTTTTCCTCGTTTCCATGTTTGTTTGCACGTCTCGTTTATATTATTGTTTCAACGCAATTACTTCGTTCAAATTTAAAATTTATTTATCCAGCAGAATTCATGTTCGCTCTTCCGACAACCATTTTTTTCTGGATGAAAATATCCTCCAATTTCCACCAGCCGAAGTTGACAGGTAACGTGGAGATTTTTCATGTTTGTCTAGCAAATAGAGATGAATTATTACCGAACCAATAAACAAAGGCCAGCGAGAATGGCGTCTTTTTTACAGCGCTGCTGGCGTGAACGGCTGCGAAAAACTGATGACCACCGTGGAAGCGATCGGAAATCGGCCATTCGCTTCCTGCACGACAACAACATTCGAACGCGGGCCCCTTCTGCACTGCTGGGGTCCATAAATCAATACAACATTCCCGACCCCCGGCCCGGGTCCAGCAATTTTTGGAACGTGATTTTTTAAATCATTGGCCAATTTTTTTCGTTGCTCGGAATCACACAGCAGGGCTGTCGCAGATCTGAGCTACGCGGAATGTTTCGTAACTACGGCGTAATTTGGCAACGCCATCTATCTTTCGGATGGTTCGTCCGATGATTGCCGCCACCGAATTGAACCGGGAAGCGGAAAACGCTACGATGGAGGAGATTCGCGTTTGAAACTTTGAACACACGTGTGTGTTTTCTTTTTTTTTTCTCTGTTGCCGCTTTCATTGTTTGTTTTCCATTATCAAGCATGAATAAATCACCCGATAGCAGACGAAAATGACAGTCCGAACGGACGCATTGAGCAATTGCCGGTAAGGTAAACCGTGATGTTTCATATCGGGGAGAGCGATGGCAAAGTGTTTGCAATAAATATTACTGAATTACTGGCGGTGAGTAACATAGCTAGAGTATGCCTTTCATGAGCTTCTGTAGATGACATATATTTAAAAAAGTAATTGAAATATAGTGAATAAATACGCAGCGTGAGAATAAAAACCGCGAAAATACCGAAAGCCGCGGTCAACAACCTCGTGAATCCCGGAATTCGCGAACAAAATATCAGGTGAATGTCAAAAACTATACTTATTACAAGTTTTTAAACATGTTCTATCTTTTAAAATGAAAAAATAGTAATGTTATCCAACCTGCGAACCAGAATCTGCAAATCTTCCTTAATTTTGAATAAAAGTATACATTTTTTTTTTGTTCAGAAGCGACAAAAAAATTAAGTTAAACTATCGTTCCAAGCACCAGGTACGATCAAATCATATTGAACTTTCATGACTTGGCTTAAATTAAAATATCTTTCTATGGGAAAAGTCTTCTAACCACAGTAAAATAATAAAAATAAGGTATTGCCTATCGCCTCCAACGCAGAGAACAATGCTAGGTTGGTTTATCGGCTGAACCATTCCACGCTGAAATAATGAGACTAGAGAATAAAACCATACCTACGAATCGAACGGCTTGAATTCTAAACGCAATTGAATTTTACAGCCCACATAAACAACAATCGCGAAATCGCAGAAAAGAACTTCGCCGTTCCACAAAAAAGCAGCGCGCAATTCTGCTGAGGATTTAATTAGCTTTTTTCCCTCAACTCCTCTATCTGTCCATATCTCTCTTTCACACACTCACACACAGGGTAGCACATTCTAAATCAGGGCGGAACGGGCGCGAGCGTTGCGAGGAGATAAAGTGCCTCCACACCTTCGAGTAACATAAATTGAACCGCATCACCCTGCCCCCACCGGTCAGGACCACTCCGTCTTCGGGGGACAGACGGATCTGGCCGGCCGGCAGTCAGACAGGAAGAGCGATTCGCATTTTCTCCAAACCGTACACTCGGCCAAACTCGACTCAAAGCGAATAATAAATGGCGGGAAATCTCGCGGGAGTATCTTTGGTACGCCCACCATCGCTGAGTCGGTGGTTTTCATGCACCAGCATCTCGGCGGCGTTCTTGGAACGGAGGAAAAGAGGATTGTAAGGAAAATCTTTCTCTCAAGTGCCTGCCTGCCTGGTTGGCTGCCTGGTACATCGTAAAAAGTGTAAAGTTGTTTATACGTGATTATCGCGTACGCCTAATAACTCTTTCGGGTCGTAAAATTTATATCGAAAAACGACGCAACCCAGGCCCGATGGTTGTTTGCCTAGGACTGAGTCTCGTGGCGGACGGGGGGGGGGGGGGGGGGGGCTCGAGGCAGGTCCCCAGAAACAAAACAAACGCTTGTGTATATATACCTAGATGCAGTATATTTGGATAAGCTTACTTGCCGTTAGTCGTCCGTCCAGCCACAAATTTGCTACTTCAAAGAGAGAAATTTTGAATGAACTGTGTTGCGGTGCACTGTGGAAAGTAAATTTTGGCAGTCTACTTTTTTATTGATTTTTTAATCTTAACATTGCAGTGAAATGTGTTTGGAACTGTATTTTTGTGGCTTCCTGTCGGGAAAATTGCGATCTCGTTGAAACGGCTCAAAGCGTAATCCCTTCCAGTCGTGACTGGTTTGGATGGTGTTGTGGCCACGTTGTATTTTATTTACTCCACATCCGAAGCTGAGTTGAGCAATACTGCCAGCTAAGGGACCTTGGAAAACTATGTTGGGACTGCTTCGGCGCTATGCTGCTGCTCCAGCTCCGAAAACTGTGTTGTTTATTTGTAAATTCTATAATTTCACATAATTTATTAATGACGAAATGCGAGCGAGGTCCAAGATCAAGAGCACTGTGGAAAAACCAGAGCAGGCAACAGAAATGTAAATCAACGGCATCCGAAGCGGGCGACGAAAAACTAGGGACGCATTAACATAAACAAAATGAGCATAGAGTGGAGAAATGGAAAAGTCGAGTGAAAATAAACACCAAATCTTGATACTTTGTTGATGGCTGAGGTCGGTTTCTGTGCTCTCACTTTTTCCTTCGCAGGGCTTCATCTTTTTGATTTTCTGAGCTGCTGTTGCTGCTGCCCTTGTTGATGTTGTTGTTGTTATTTATTTTTCTACGCTACTTTGTACGACTGGATTTAAAACGGTCCGGAGGAATGTTGAATGAAAGAGGTTTCCACAGCTTGCAAGGCAGATGTAAGAAAAATACTCGAGATGTCCCTCCGCCCCTTTAGTAGTAACTGGAGCACTTGAACCAGGCAAGCGGGAAGAAAATAAAACCCGAACAGCAGTTGTTGATACACTTTAACATTGTAATCCCTTTGTAATGCACATGCACTGCACTGGGGGAGATACGCTAAGCGTATCGTATTTTCCTTTGTGTGTCCGCAGGTTAACAAGTGTACCTGGGAAAAGCGTACAATGAGGATGTGTGCTCTGAGAAACCGATACTCGAGTGGAACAGATTAGAAGGTAGCAGGCAGTTTGAGATGAAGTAGAATGTCGTCTTACTATTGAAAGGGTCAACATCAGATCTTTAATCCTTTCTAGCACAAACATCAGTATATGCCATGATAAAAAAGAAAGAATCTAGATCATCTCACTGAAAATTTTTTAAGATAAAAAATGTTATCATCTTAGATGATGTGGAGGTTTTTCTTTTTTAGTTTTTTGCAAACAATCGTCATAGTTTTGAACGTAAAATCCAGCATTAGCTAAAGCACCGAAAATCGCATTGGGATTTAATTTACCACGAAATTGGACGTGATTTTTTCATCATGTTTTATTGTACATCATAACACCGTTAATAATTAAAAAATAATTAAATTCGTTAAGCAAAACATCAACAAATTAGGTTGGTTTCTGATGATGGTCAACTTTTTTTTGATGTCAACAAAATAAAGTGAAAAAAATTTCCTGAACTTGTGGTTTCATCCGAACAATGAAAAATCAGTTTTATACATTCTGTTACAATTGAATTACGAGATTTCCTTTTTTATCATTTTTTCTTATTTCTAGAAACAGTTTCATACTATTAGCGTTACGATCATATCGAGCTCATAATACATGACCGTCAACATATAAAATAAAATGGAGTGATTCCAATTGAGAGCCTTGGGGAACTTCCGACAACGTTTCAATAGAGTTTGATTCTGCTTATGAATTCTCACTATTACTGGTAAAATATCGAAAAACACTTTCACTGATACGGTCGCCATATGAAACTGTAAGAGACAACAAAAATTCAAACAGTTTGCTACGAAGTTTGTCGAATGACTAAAAATCAAATTTCTTAAGCGAAACATCTTTTTATATATGCACCAGTTATGGTTATGCTAAACTTCCAATATCTTCGATGACAAAGAACGTATTGTGTTATATCGATCGTATATTTCAATAAGTCTATATTCGTTGCTGGAGAACCACAATGACTCACGAAAGAGCGTATTTTCATGAAAAACCTAATATTAAAATATCTCAAAAACGGATGCACAAAAAAAGTTAGTCGCTAAGAGCATTATGATTTAAAATTACTATTCAAATCATACTGCATCATCGGGATCTGATTATTCTCAAAAATGTTGAAACTTAAGGAAATCCCTGAAACTTGACTTTCAAGTCAAAATTTGTCTTACATTTTTCCATGCAGGACTTTGTATAAAAAAATTGGAATAAAAATTGGAAAATTCAATCCGTTTTTTGTTTGATGTAAAATTTAGTTTATTTTCTAATTTTCTCAACTTAAATTCAAAATAACTTTAAAGGCTGATGCATTTACGAAGTTAATTATTAAGAGGAAGTCCTACTCAGGAAGGTCGAAAAATAATGAATTTTCCTGATTTTTCACCGGATGTGTAGAGTAAGTGTTCGGGTCTTTTGGCTTTTTTCCAGGTTGGTTGGTCACTATTCAAATAAAATCATAAACCGATAAAAAACAGTTATCGGAAAACGGCTATGTAACATGTTAGATAGCTAAAAAACTCAGAGAAATCGGTTCTGTAGATCCTAAGTAAAACGTATCAACTGTTGAAAAAACATGGTTTCCAGAAAAACACATGCAAAATACATCTTCAAATATACCTTAATCAATAAACAAAATACACGAAAACTTCACTATACTCTAAACATCCGAAAAAACCAGGAAAATTCATAGACACGTTTTTTGTACTCTAAAATCCTCACTTTCTAAATTGTGTTTCATTCGCTAAATAGTGCTTGAGTTCTATTGAAAGTTGTGCTTCATTTGTATAAAATCCCTTTCTTTCAAAGGAGGGAAGGGTGTAAAGCCATCATAGAAAAATTTCCTGCTACCGAAAATCTCCACACACTAAATTAACTTCCCTTTGCTTGATTAGCTTCCGAATTATGCAAAAAATTGTGTTTCATTTGTATGAGAACCCTCCCTTCTAGAGAAGGGAAGGGTATCGATCTACTACAACAATATTTCTTGCTCTCGTAAACCAGCACACGCCATACTTGGTTTCACTTACTTGATTAAATCTCGAGCCATACAGACAGTTGAGTATGAGAGCCGTTCCTTCCAGAGCAGGGAGGGGTGTCAAACTACCACAACCATAAAACATCTTCATGCCGAAGTAGATTTCATATGCTTGATTAGTTTTCGAGTTATACAGAAATTTTTGTTTTTTTTTGTATGGGAGCCCTTTTTTACAGAAAATCAAACTATCATAAGAACCTTTCCCGGCCCCAAAATTCTATATATACAAACATTCACGCTGATCGGTTCAGTCATTTCCATCCATAGGCAGACAGACAGACAGAACTCCATTTTTAAATTTATAGATTTCTATTTTTTTGTATTTTTTTGAATTTCTTTAAATTCTCTATGTTATTTATTTATTTTTAAATATTTTCCAGTGATTTGTTTTAAAAATTTTGACGTGGGACTACGTCTTTGTTTTCTATACTGGTATGCATTCAGTAAAATTGGAAATGAAACTAGCAAATGTTGCGTCAGATGATGGATAACAATAACCAATATGTTGTTGGATAGATAAAATGTTGAACAATTTTGTAATATGCTAGTTATCCTTATTTTTTCATTGCAAAGTGGTTGAAATCGATAAAAAATGTCAAGGATAAATTTACGCGAACAATGAATCAATCACATGTGAACATTCCTAGCAGAGACGACATGAATAGACACCAATCATTCCCTGTGATATTCTCTGTATCAATATCCAAAAAAAATTTGACAGAGTCTTCCCGTCCCAATAGGTCAATTGCTTCCATGAACCTAGACTAGTTGGATGTCTCGAAGGTAAATAGTTTTCGACAAGTTGAAACGACCCCATTTCTTGAAGTCTAAGTTATAAGATATTTTCATCAGATATTATCTTTGATATTCACTAAATAATCGTGACCGACATAATATCGAACGAATAAGTTCCTGACAATACTAATTGATAGAAGAGTAAGAGCCGGCGAGTGCTTGTGATTTTTTTTCCATTTACTAAGATCTATTCAGAATCTTTTTTTTTACATTTCAACATTGTTAGATGATATTTTTTTATTTTTAACTTTACAAATAATTAAATATACTTATATCAGCTGTCTTCGTGATACATTGAATGTAATTGTTGGCAAATGAAACAAACTTGTGAAGCAAAACTCTAACTTCGTTGTAATTGTTAAATGTTGCTTCTTGCACACACAAAAACATTACAAGCACAATATCACCAAGTGTGAATGAAATTCTTTCGAGCGTTGTTAAATATATTACTGAAAAAATGAAGGGAAAGCTGAGAATTAAAACACGTAAATCACTGAAGAAACAAACTAATTCTATCTGTAATTACAGTAATTACAGTGTTTAGTTCCACGTCACCATTTCATACAACCCTAGGGTTCTATACCTTGTAGTATTTGAATTTTTTTTTTATTTTATGAATTAACTTTTAATGAATTAGCGTCGATTAATTACGCACAGCCTGTCCTGTTGTTTAGATCCGCAAAATTTTCCACATGGGTTGCAACGATTTACCAGATAACCTCCTATCTCCTTCCACTTCTAGAAGCGTTACGTATTTTATGGACGTCCCTTTACGACATTTCTGCTTTAGATAAGTCATATTTAAAATAGAAAAATATCCTACTACTTTATATAAACGGGTCCCAACTGCAATAAGCACATTTTCCAAACAAAAACGTATAAAAAGTCGATAAGAATTTTATACGAAATATTTTATTGGATTCAAAAAAAACTCGAAAAAATGGAAAAACTCTAAAGAAAATTCGAAAAAAAACTATGACAACAGTAATTCAAACAGTTTGCTGTGAAGTTTTGACGTGGGACTACGTCGTTGTTTTCAATACTGGGATACATTCTGTAAAATCGGAAAATGTTCCGTCATACTTCAAACGATAATAACAGCATAACCACATTGTAGATACCAATATCCATTATGTTGTTGGATAGATAAAATGTTGAACAATTTTGTATTACGCTGGTTATCATTAATATTCCATTGCTAAGTGGTGAAAACCCGATCAGCCAAATATATCAGGATTATAACATATCTTGATATTTTGTTACGAATAGTTTTGCATCAACTTGTGTTCTAAACTTGGTCTCGTTAATAGTTACAATATCAAAAATCGTATCAAACTTATTTACTGATTATTGCTAATTACAACAAGTTTTAACCCTCTAGGCTTCAGTCGAAGTTCTGAAAAGCTTCAATAAATACTTAAAAAGTGTTTATAATATAGTTCATAGTGATTTCACCGAAGCCCGTCTAGAAATTAACTTGGACATTAGAGGGTTAACACTGGAACATTTTTTGTGGAACTGCTCTTTTTTGTTAAAACGATTCACTCGTATGCCGATACTGCGAATGCGATATGGTTTCAAATATATTGTCTCCTGATAGTGGGATGCCCGGAGACCATGGAGTACTTATGTCGAGCGCGAATTTGTATATTGGAGATCGAGATTGGTCGTGAAGGTACATTTAATATATTTGCGAGCAAAATTTGAATGTTTTTAGTACAGCACTCGAGTGTGTGTGTGTTATTCTTGAGATCGTTAATCTCTGGAACTTGAACTCGTAGTTAGTTATATAAATATATGCTTCCTGAAAAATTGTCATTGTAGCCAAGTGCATAGACATATCGAATTCTATAATATCTATTGAAATAAAACGCAATATATAACTAACCCAAATTACCTATACCCGTGATACTTGTGGAGTGTGTTGGACTATATCCGGCCTCTAGTAGCAACAGGTATCGAACTAACACCCTTTTCCTTTCTTTCTTTGATCAACGTTCTGGACCGGCAGTCGTCGGTAGTAATCAGCATTCAAGGGTCATTGGAATTAAACATTGAATAGTCTAATCCCAAGAAATGATAGATAAATTCGATGTACATTTCCGGCCGATCCTGATCAGTAACGAAGTTGCAACCGGTGGTGATCAATCAAGTGCAAGCTCAAGCTAAGTAAACTTGCATTCTGCAAGAACGAGAAGGTCGAGGAAGGTCTTAAGCATGAGAAAAATTGAAGAAAGGCTTAAGTAATTTGAAAATTAATCTTGATTTATCGAGTGTTTCGTGTGGTCGCGTGACCGCTCGTACCGGACTTCGTCGCGAGTTTTATTTTCGAAAAGAACCGATCACGAGTTCCGGTCGGGTATTATCCACTGTTCTAAGCAAAACTGTATAATACAAAGAACTTTTGAAGTGTGCTGTAGTAGATCTATGTTAAATTGTTTACTTAGAAGGACACTTAATAACTACTGTACAGGTTACCGTAAAAATGTGTTCGCAGATGCTTTAGAATGAAATCGAAAATCGCGGTCACGGTCACCGTGCGAATGCGAATGACAAATCAAATAGGGTTTGCAATATTCCCGGAAATTGATTTCCCGGGAAACGGGAACGAAAACTCTCACTTCCCGGGAATTCCCGGGAACCGGAAATAAAAAAAAACCACCAAAAAGAAATTTAAAGCAAAGTTTCTTCAGAAAAGGTAACAAATAAATACTCGTTTACATTTCATTACCAATTCGCATAAAAAACGAATTGAAAAAAAAAGCATATTCAAGTTCAGAATTTTGCGACCAACTTTTGTTGCAAATATTTGCAGAAGAAGAGGTTTCAGGGTTTTCATGTCGTCAAACAATCGCTTTAGATCCGACGACGCTTCTACGTGAAACCAAGATAATGTAATTTCTTCCGTAAAACTTTGCTTAAAATCACCGCTGGTGTTTGAATTTTGGAATACTTCCAAATCACTGATTTCAGCTCTTGCTACATTTTATAAAAAACTGAAGTATCCAATTCTTACACATTGTTGAAGAGAAAACTGAGTGTAGGCAGGCAGGCAGCTGGGTTAAATAATCGCTATATTTGGTACGGCATTTTTTGGGCATAATATTTCTTCAGGATAATATTTTCAATACTATTAGACTGTTCCAAATTTTTGCTTAAAACTTTGTTTGCTTGAACAGAAGCCTCCTCGTACATTCAAACTTTTTTGAAGTTGCTCTCACCATTGATTGAAGAGTAGGATTCCGTGTAAAAATTTGGATTGATTAACTTTAACGTTATTACGCCATTTCCTGGTTTCCTATGGGTTTCAAAATTGTTTATCAATTTACAGGTAGATTTTATTAATTTTTAAAATTCACTCATTAACTAGCAAAGGCCAAAGAACTACATCAAAAAGCAAATCATGGCCTGATTTTTCGGTTTCTGAATAAAACAGCACATATCAATGACAAAAAATTCGAGCAAGCAACTCGATATTACAAGGCGAACAAATATTGACAGTCATTTCAAGCAAATATTTGCTTCGTGTAATGCTCACTTTAGTGCTGCTATACAGTTTGGCGACGCACAGTGGAGCATTTAGAACATCAAACCTGATCAAAATTATTTTAAAGGATTTTTGGACTGAAAACGTATAGTGGATCGAAAATATAGTATAATACATAGTTGTGACTGAAAAATTTGCATGGAATAACCCACCTTTGAATGATTTGTTACTTTTCTGATGCTGTAGTTGGGATTCAATAGTAGTTTTTTTCTACAATATATGGCTGAGCCTTTATGAATGTAATATAACTGTTTTTTTAGATCAGTGAGGTTCGGGGTTAACATTGATTTGTTTGTTATTCAATTTGAGCACTCAGAATAATCTGAAGAATCACTAGTATTATCATCATTGTCCTTGCAAGAATATTTCACTCGAAACATTTGCATTGCTTCGGACGAAAAACTTTTTTTATTGATTTTAATTTTTTGTTTACTTTATGCAAAGTAGGAGCCTTTGGATACCAAGGATAAAGCCGGATGTAGAGCTAAGCAGTTTTAAGGACGTAATCTGCAAACTTCGATGTATCTATATGTCTTGGAACCAGAGCCTGACAAAGTCATTTTCAATTGACAATTATCAGGTTATAGTGACGCTTTGACCCGTCGCTTTCAATTGAAAAGCTTTTGTATCATTTTCGAGCACTTTGTGAGTCACATGACATACAGTCGAAAGCTCTTGCTGTGATTCTGACAACTGAAGGGCCTTCAATTGATACAAACGCTTTTCAATTGAAAGCGGAGATCAGGGTAGAGAATTGTACTGGTACGCGACAGCATTCACACGACAGCAGCAAGATTTTGTGATTGCCATTGTGGAATGAAACGCTACGCGACAGTAGCCGCTCTCGAGGTATCATACGTTCTGCTGTTATCTCTTGCTTTTTGTCACGAATTCAGCATGAACAACAATTCTCTCTCTCACTTGTATTCATATTGTAGTCATTGTGAAGACAATCTCTGGCTCAGTGTCATTGCCTGTAGCTCTCTGTGCTATATATGGCATTTATTACGCATTGAGGTGGATACAATTTACTTAGCATTGATTTTTTATTCGGGTCCGCGAATGTTTATTGAATATGTAAGATTCATGCGTTTATTGTACTGCTCTTTATTTGAATGTCAAATGCTTAATTTAAATAAAATTTTACCTACAGCGAACTCTTTCTGAAAGAAAAAGTTCACAAGCTAACCCATTCCCCTTCAATGATGCTGCATGGCATCATCAATCATCATCAATATACAAACTTAGATCACAGCTTGGGACTAAGCTTGAAAATTTTAACGATAGAGAGCATACTACTGGTCAAGCTTAACAACGAGCTTATCGAAAAGACTGTTCCCCTGATTTGTAACATGAGAGGATGGGACATTTAACTATATAAAATTTTTCTGTATTTTTTCTAAAGCTTTCAATATTCATACCCAAAGATTCACGCCACTTAAAACTCTAGTTGAATTATGCTTAAATACTTAATTAGTTTGATCAAATGAATGATTTATAGATAAATATTAAAATACATAGATTTTCTGACTTCTTTGTATTAACAAAAAACAGGAATAATAAAATAAATATAATATCGGGTCACGGGTGGTATTCTATCGTATATGTTGTGTCGTACTTGTAACTTTTTCATGTACGCGATTCAGCACGAACGGCTGCTAACTTAAATATTACTTTGCTCTAAGATATATGTAAGGGAGCTGCGTAGCCGCAAGGTTACAGAGTCCGCTTTGTCAAGCGGATGGTCGTGGGTTCGAATCTTAGTAGAACCAGGCCATCCGATGTCAAAAAGGACTTAAGCATGGGTTTATTCTCAGGCTCCCCACCAGTTACCCTTCCTTTACGCTGAAATCTACAATACCTTTGCGTGACTTCCTCTTAACAAAAAATAAGTCCCTCTTATCAATAAAACTGGGTAGAAGGATGCACGACGAAACTTCTCCAGGAAATTATAATTGATGATATTTGGCAAGAGGAACGAGTATCGGTATAGTAGAACAGTAAGCGTGTAAGGAAGAGTATCACATTACACACAAGCACTGATGAACAATAATAAAAAGCATGCCACTTCTCAATAGCGGTATTGCCATTAACAGAAGTGCGGGATACAGCAGACACCCGGGCATATCTTACAATAGATCTACGATTCTGGTCGCAGTGAGGAAGTCCATACAGGAAAAAAAAAGATATATGTAGCTTTCACAAGCATACGTGTTTCAAGCTACAACCAGTTTAGATCCAAACTAACGACGAAGTTATTAAGATTCAAATCTTCTGGTTTACACGATTGATGATATTCTTCGGCAGAATACAGAAATTATATATTTTTCATTATATTGCTGTTCTAAACTGTCGCGTTATTGCTAATTATTGTCATTCGGAGAGTGCGACAGTCGAGATGTCGCCCGGGCCGAAGATCGACACAAAAGAGAATCGTTAACCACCCGTGTTGGCTTCTCGTCACACGATTCTCTCAAATAAAGAAGCGTACAGTTGAACGCTGCTGTCGAAGTCTGCGAGTGAGGCAACAGTACTTTTCGATACGGTGTCATGCAGAAATGTCAACTGTTCTACACACTGGCGGCGATTATCACTATCACTCTCACATGACGAATCTCAAATGAAAATGGCAATGAGCGCTGACGGAGACAGAAGGCTTCCATACAGTAAATATATAGGAAAGAGGAAGCAAATATTGATCGAAACTTGCGTAACGTATTTATTGGATGCCATTGCCGTTCTAACTACGGCCTGCGGTATTAGAGAACTACCATCAAACGACGCGATGCGGTACTAATTTCAATTGAGACGCTGAAGGAAAGGAAAGAGTCTCTTCCTCCGTCACTCTCTTCGTCGATTGAAATAGTCGTTAGTTTCATTTGAAATGATCCGAAAGAAGAAAGAGGGAAAGAGAGAAAGAAGTGATTCGTTGATAGTAGCCGAAAGGAATCAAGGGAAAATGAAACTGTTCGAATCGAAATGACAGCGCGAGTATATCAGTTTCATTGTTTTGTTCCGAAAATGTTGAGCCCTGCTTGGAACTAAGGCAACAACACTGCTGGAGGCTGAAAATTTAAACTTCTCGATGATTTTCAAAATGATGTAACTCACGAGTTCGGATTGGTTCGGATATTCTGATACCACCAGTTTGACCAGAAACATACAAGCTTTCATTTGCAATTGACTGCTTACATTGAAACTCATTGATACTTAACTTACTTCATGTAGTATGACATTTAAAAAATCTCATTTACAGCATTTTTGTGTTTATTAAAATGTACCCTGGCAATATCGAAACTGTTTATAAGTCTTTCAAGTTCACAGATTGATTAAACTAACCTTCTTTGACAATAACCATAGTTGGTTTGATGATAAATCACTACGTTGCACTTGATAGTTTTGAAAAACAGTGAACGGTACGAGAGCATCGAATGCAACAACATTTTTACTTGATTTACTCCTATGTGCGACGTTAGTTTCGTGTTTTGAGAGAGTATTTAGTTTCTTGCACTTTTGCATAGAAAACTACAGTAAACTTTGCGGAATTTTTCAAGGGACTCGGGAATCCCGGGATCTCGGGATTGCAAACCCTAATGACAAATAACAATTCAAGTTATTGTTTCCTCGTTTTGGTTTCTATAACTATAACAGCCCATCGCATAATTTATAACTGAAATTCCAAAGCGGAATATTCTTGTATAGCGTAATCGGTCACAACAGGGACGCGTGGGAAAATTACCTCAATAGCCGATGTTTTTGCGAAATGGACTCTAGTTGTAATCATTTGCAGGACATTATTCTGGTGAAACGATCGTAAACTTGGAGAGTAAGACGGTCCATTCGTCAAAGTCAATCGGTCATATTAAAATCGAATTCGATCGCGTTAATTGCGCCTTTATTATTTAAGCTACTAACGCTTTCTGTTTTTCGCAATTGCAAAATATTGTTGGACTTGTTACTTTGAATTCTTTGAGGAAAAAATATATTATATTCAAAAACTACCAAAAGCATTAAAATCAATCAATTATTTGCAGTATCACCTATAATTGTTATTTGAAGATATCAACTGAAGTTTGTTTATCACATTCTGAAGCAGGTTATAATTTTGGTCTATTCGCTTTGGGAATCGAAATATATTCTAGCTTCGGTAAATGATAATTAGAGTGGCACATTTGTACTTCAATTTGCATTGCACAGCCTATTAAACCGATCCGCATCGTTTTCAAAACGCCTGAACGGCTCGATTTAAAGGGGCCTTCGTGCACAGACGAATCGAATCCCATCACCAACCCGGCGCTTTTTTGCAATTATCTCAAATTGGCAAAGCAATTACACTTTCATTATTGATCCCGGGAACGGGGGAAGGTAGTTTTCCTACCTTTTCATGTTCATTTATGAGCAGCAAAGCGGTGGAACAAACAACTGCGGCAGCAGCAGCAGCCAATTTCCCTTTCATTTGCCTACCAGTTTCATCTGACAGAGCTCAATTTTTCATCCCGCTTGTTTCAGTTCGCTCGCATCAGAAAACTGCGATATAATTACCTTCTCGCGCCAACAGTCAATGAATGCAACGAGGCTGTTGTGTGCAGTTGGCGTGGCCTTTATGAGTGGGTGATTGGTAATGATTTCACTTTTCAAGTGAATAGGAATCGTGCTTAACCCTTTAGCCGTCGAAATGGCGCGGCACAATGCATCGATTCCCGTTAGTTAAGTGCCGCGGAGCGTCGGCTGCGGGTTAAGGTTACTATCGAGAACAGTTTCAGTTGATCTTTTACAGCATCATCCTATCTTTAAACAAATTGCTTGCCGCAATGAGCAACTACGCTCTGGCGCCAGGGAAATGCAGCTCAACTACGCCGATTGCCACATCTTGTGTGCAAATGCTTGAGCTCTCGAGACCGACACGGAAAGAAACCGGCTGCCAACTGCGACGTTCGACTGGCTGAGCAAAACACATGCTACTAGTCTTGCAGTGTTCCGGCTTCAATATTGTAACAAGAGCAGTCATTCAATTAACCATTTGTACGGCGAAAGGGCAAATCTGACAAAGGGCATCTTTCCGGCCACTTGGTTATGGTTGCTTTCGGTTTGTACGATCGAATGAAAATTGACCGCTTTTAATACGCGTCGGTTGGTGTAGAAACAGGCCGCCACTGGAGCTCTCGGTTCCATTTGTCTAGATCTAGTTTGCGGAGGGTGTGGCCGATTTGATTTACGAACAGACGTGCATTTATTCGATGAATTAATTCTTGTCATAAACACATCCAACCGAACCGTCAACAAAAATCCTTAAATTTATTTATCAAACTTTGGACTGAGTTTAAACATGCCAAACCCATCCAAATGTCGACTTGCACAGTGGGGACTCCGGAGCTTCCGAACTGATGCATTCGTTCCGACACCGCCACACGAAACGCAATCAAATTGCTGTTTGCGAAAGTGAAAGCGAAAAAAAATCCCCCTTCAATCGTCTGCCAAAAAAAAGTCAGTCAGCGTCCAGGAAATGGGAGCAGTTCATATATTACGACCTCCATCGTGGACTACCGCCAATCGTCGTCGTCAGCAATCGCCACATCCATCCGGGCTGCTCAGCGGGATACGAAAGTCCCCTTCCGCGAAAGGCCTTGCGCGAGAGGTGAATCAGAACAAACAAACAGAAAAAAACGCAGTCAGGCTTTCACAATTTGCAGCTGATCGGTGTCCTGCTGCGAAGGTTCGATAAGTGGCTTTTCCCTGTGCTTGTGCGAATGTGCGTGTGTGTGTGCGGTCGAAATACCACAGGAGGTCCAATCGTCTACGATGTAGGTTTTGTCAATAGTTAGAGACTGACGGGAGTAAGCTTCAAATGGCTGTAAAGCACGTCCTATTTGGGCACGGAACTACGGGAGAGCATAGCGCTGTGGTGATGGGCGCGTGCAGATAACAACTCGTGAGCAACTTCGCGTGAAATCTTTCGACAATGCACAAATCGAACGCACATGCAGCCATCAATTCGTTTCGATTGTCCTATGAATCGAATAGAGTTGTATGATGCTGTTACGCGTGGTAACTAAAGAAGTTAACTCATTTAGTTTAGTCAACTGGTTACTATCCAATCGAATGAAGCGTAAGACTCAACAATCTGCACGACTCTGTGTATTTAAAATCTTTAAATTTTTTTTTTCATGGTTTATATTGAATATTGATAGCAGGTATGTCCTCATCCGGAAGCCAGCTATCGTGAAACGTTTTTCATCCAGATTAAGTATCAATGTTACTATTGTTGTTGCTAACAGTTCGATTGTTGTTGGTTGTGTATTTCGACTGAGTAGTCTCAAAATGTAAAATGACGTTATTTTCTACTATCCAACGTTTCGTCACTGATCTTTAGATCTTCAGGAGAAACTGCGAATTGATATAATAATTTCTGAAAAATGTTTCATGCTCAGTATTATTTTCAATATTCGTTTAAGTTTTCATCCCTCTATCTTCTTTTAAATTAAGAATCGGTTTTCCTTTGAGAAAGTGTCTTCCAATTGAAATCATTTTTCATTGCTCCATTTTTCTGTATATCCTGAGTGAATTAACTGAACCCAGCGATTTTTCTGTATGAAAAACCTTTTGCCACATTTCTCGGGAAATTGAATCGCATCGCTAGAAACCGCCTTTCAAATTAACTTCTTTAAATTGGGAGGAAAAAATCAAAGACTAGGTGCTTCACTCCGATTCGAAACTTGACCTTCTGTTAATTATACACAGACGGCGCAGCCAACTATTTTTTGTTAATTGCGGGGTAATCGCTATGATCCTACTGACGCTAACAGTCTATTCCGAGCCGAGACTCCAACCTATGACGATTGTTTACCCAGCCTGAGCGCTGAGTATAAAGTTTTTTTTTGCACTTAACTTCTTTATTTTGCTTTGTGCTGTGTTTCTGCCGCTCGCAGAAAAATAATGGACTTGCTGCTTTTTTTTTTTGTATGGACCCCACTGCGACCAGCAATTTTTGATCTTTTGTGACATTGTCCGGACATTTTTAATGTTCGCACATTCAATTATTTTTCGCCCTTTTGTAGTACTACTTATTAAGAATTAACCTGCTCCGTGTTATAGTGCTTTTGTCTTCTCTTCTAGACTTAGTAACCTACTTCCTTTCTTATCGACTTTATCATATCCTCCTGCAGGCTATCACTCTAACAGCGTATAACGTGCTATAGTCTATGATATTATCGAAGCTTTAGACCAGTGGTTATTAAGTATGGAGGGATGTTTTGTGTGGGAGATCCTGAGAATGAGAACACACAGAAGTACACCGCGGTGATCACTGTTGAGATAAATTCGATAATTATGTCTTAGGAGATAGTTCAGATCCCACCGCAGGGTTTTTCTGCAAGCACACGATTCGCTGCTCTCTTCAAGCAAGTGCGTCGCTTTGCCCAACAGTGTGAGAGCAGCTGTTTTCGCAGTGAAGGATATTCTCCTACACGCTGGTGATTCTCTGAGGAGAAATGACAAGCCTTATTACAACCATTGATTTTATTTTTCCCGTGCCTTTTTGTGATTTCTCAGCCATTCTTAATGTATTTTTTGAGTCTTTCACATATTTTATGCCATTCTTAACCTTGTAGTGCCCAGTGCCGCCTTCAGACGGTCATCAGTTAATTTTCTTATGGCATTTTATGAGCTATTTTGTATACCAGTTCATGTCAAAGTTTTTGACAGTGTCATTTTTTGTGTAATTTTCGTTTTATTCTCGTTTCACTTTTATTTTATTATTGTCATTTTTTAATTTAATTTTCGTGATAATTCTAAGTCATGTTGGTGTCAATATGGTATTTTTGTTTAATTTTAGATGTGTAATATTTCTGCGATTTTTTTTTTTTTGAAAAATTTGCTTGAATTTTTTGTATGGTTTCTACGGATTAAAAAAAAAACAGTTTATTGTAATTTTGATGATTGAAATGATATTGTACTTGTCGCAAGATATCGCGTATTTTTTTACTTTTTTTTATATGTCATTTGTTACCGTGTGCATAAATTAGTATTTTTGTGACATTTTTGTCAAATGTTGTTTTATTCTCTTTACAGTTTTCCTTGAAATCTTCGTAATTTTCTTATAATTTTTTGTGGTTATCATTTTTATCGCTGTTGTTATTATTTCAGGAAGCGTTATGCAAACCAAAATAATTCGAAATTTTTCATGAATCGGGCTAGTAGCTGACTACAACTACAACAATAGTGAGCTTAGTGACTTGTTTCATTTTTCGCGGCTTTTCTCGTGTCATTTTCTGTTTCATGTTTGGTGTAATTTCTTCAAGGTTCATGTTTCATTTTAATGTTTATCGTATAATTTCTGTAGCATTATTGGCATTTTTGTGCAAGTTCATATCAGTTAAGTAAAAATTTTAAACAAAAACATTTTCAAAAACTAGTTTCACTAAGCTCCGAAAACTTTCAGGTAACGCCATTATACCTGAACCTAAAACCCATTCCAGAATTCCCCACTAACCAAGTTTCACGCTCCTTTGCTCGTTAAGATAAAACGTCGCCCGCATTCACTCGCACGCTGCACCCGGAACACCGGTCTCGGTTCGGTTCGAGACTGACCAGCACGGTAGAGAATTGCATCGACAAGACAAAGGCCAACAAACGAAAAGGTCACGTTTTCATTAACAAGCCAAAAAGGCACCTCCTCTAGCAGTGGGCAATTGCGACAACTTTCCTTCCCTGTCGAACATTCAACTCTCTGGCAAGACAAGAAAAAGGTCGCCCGGTTTGCCTGGTGCAAAGCGACAGATAAAAACCACCGCTTAGAAGGTGATAAATGCTCTAACAAAACAAGTGCAGCAAAGCACCGCCGCACTCTGGTTGGGCGACTCGCAGGGTTTAGTTTAGTTCAGAGCAGCGAAGGAGACACCGAAATCGATCCTTTTAGAGAAATTAAAGAACAACTGCACTCTCACTTGATTACACTTACATTGGGATCGGGGATTCTGCCGCTGCTTCAGACTAAATCGAGTTAAGTGCTCCGCGGAACGATAATCTAGTCGGGTTTTGGAGGGCTCACGACCAGCGAGGATGGAGTGAGGGGAGAACGTAGATTTGGTTCTGCGTTGAAAGGAATCTTTATTTATGGCGGTCGACACTCGCAGTACTGAGCAGGAAAGTGGTTCTAAGCCTAAGGGGGAGTGTGATTCGGTGTGATTAACGGTTGTGCCCTAATGGGGCCTGTTTTTAGAGCGGAATGGTCTCAAATTAGGATGAAACGAGGAAAAAAACGCTGCAGCAAACCTGTTTGGTGTAAGTTATTGCCAGGCGGATCAGTTGAAGTGCATACCAACTGTGATTTCGGTTGAGTTATGAGCGCGATGGGATGACTCACCTGGAAGAGAGGAAACAGAAAAAAACATCTTAGTTAGTGATTTTTGTCCGTAATCATTGGTTATGTTTTACATGCTGCTAATCTACATTTCAACATCAATTTAAAAAATTAGTTGATATCGATCAACTGAATCTTA